>NW_027202804.1:2457500-3022500 GCF_024711535.1 Dipodomys merriami
AGAGATTGATTGAAATACATCATGTTTTCTGTAAATTATTATTTTATATTTTATAGACAGATAGATAGATGGATCAGATAGATAGATCACATTTTCTTGATCCATCTCATGGTTATAGGGCATCTGGGCCGTTTCCATAACTTGATTATGGTGTCTAGTATAGCGATGTACATGTATGTGCAAGTGTCTTTATTGTACTCTGACTTGTGATCTTTTGAATAAATCCCAGGAGTGGCAGTGCTGGATCATAAGGTAGGTCTAGTTTTAGTTCTTTGAGGAATAGCCACACTGCATTCCACAGTGCCTGCACTAATCGACATCTTCACCAACAGTGTGGTAGGGTTTCTTTTTCCTCTGAATCCAAGTTAGCATTTGTTGTACTTTGAATTCTTGATGATGGCCTATCTTACTGAGGTGGAATAAAATCTCAGCCTTGTTTTGATTTACATTTCCTTTATGGCCAGGGATGTTGAACATTGCTTTATGTACTTATTGGCCATTTTTACTTCTTCTTCTGAGAAGTTTATTTGGGTCCTTTGCTCATTTATTGATTGAGTTATTGAGTCTTTGGGGGTTTTGTTTCATTGAGTTCTTCTATGTTGGTTTCACTAGCCCCTTGTCAGCTGTATAGCTGGCAAATGTGATATATATAGATTGAGATGTGGGTATGTATATATGTATATCTATGTATGTGTGTTCATGTATGTATATGTAACTATATTCATCTATAAAGAAGAATATTATGTCATCTTTAGGAAAATGGATGAACTTGGAAAATTTTATGAAGTGAAGTAATTTAGGCCCAGAGAACAAAAAAGCACATATTTTCATATTTTATATTTTCATATAAGCATGTGTAAAAACACATATGGAACTATATGCATATACATATATATATACATATATATATAATAATCAAAGTGATGAAAGTATGGTATATGCAGGGGTAGATTTCCATTGGCATAACCCCTTTTAAACAACAGACATTTAACAAAATTAATATCAGGGAACTGAACCATGTCTTATCTGAGGAGGGTGGGGGCTGAAATGGAGGGGCAGATGATTGGAGGAGGAATGATGGGTGAATTCAGTCAGAATAGTCCCTGGACATATGTGAAAATGGGAGTAGGACTTGAGGAGATGAGTGGGGTTGGGATAGATGAGAGTGGAGGAGACTGATAGACAGGGTGACGTTGCTCACGATGCATTGTATACATAAATTGAACACGTTGAAAAATTATGATTTTCTGAAGCTATCCACGAATCATCAGGAATACCGTTATTCCCATGCAGATATGGGCAGTCATCTGAATATAATGCATCCATACAATTGCAAAAGCAGTTTGCTATAAGACATTGACACAAACACATACACACGTTAAAGAGCAGAATCATGCAGCATTTAGTGGACAGATCAGTGACTTGGGGTTCAAACTTTGCAGAGATAAGCATCAACATATGTAGTCATATAGATAGTATCTGTTGGCTTAAATAGATATAATGTTCTACGACAGCATGGCAGGGTGGTATGCAAGTAGAATTTAGAATTCAAAGCCAATAGGTACAATATTCCCCTTGCACACATTTAATTCTAGAGATGCTTTCACTCATAGACCTATTTGCTACACAATGAACTGCTTCCTCTAACACACATGCACCCCAGCCAGCTCCATCTGGTTCCTACTCTTTGGGGGGAAAAATGAGAGGAACACACAAAGGTTATGATTTTTACGAAAAACGTAGAGCAAAAAAATGCTATAGTGAAAGTAATGTTACAAATTATTTTCCTACCATGAGTCACACACATCTCAGTATTTTGAATTATCCTTGTTTCAATTTTTTACCTGTGTTTGAACTGATTTCTCTGTCTTGGGTGATACAACAAAATCAAATATCAATATGTTTGCATTTTAGATATTGTGTTGAAACAGTGAATAAGGCAAATGTAACACTACTACAAACTCTGCCTATTAATCTGATGTTAGCCATGGCTGTAAATTTGAATCCTGAATTCACGGTAGACTTGCTTTTATCATCTCCTAAATTGGAAAAGAAATATCTTTTGCAAGAAATAACGAATTGCAAGCCACTAGTGAGTCTGTATTAGAAGAAGGAGGCCAGCAAGTATGTTACTGGTTTTGCCAAGAGAAAATTTAGCCAGTATTTTCAGGAAGTATAATGAAGATTGTCAGGAAAAAGTACAAGTAGAAGATGGGGAGGGCAGGGAACACACCACATCGTTTTGTTCTGTTTATCTCCATCTTATTTCTATTCGTGATGCACAATGGAAAGTTCTAAATTGACCTTCCTGATTAAAAAGAAGAAGAAGAAGAAGAAAGTAAGTCTCACAAAGCGACCTCATTTCCTCTCAAACCAATGAGGCCTTTCACCCAATTGTCAGCCTACCTATCATAGTTCTGCTTCTCAGTGAATATTGATCCACCGAGTCATAATAAAGTAGTGCTTCCAACGGAGAATGAGAGTTAATGCGGATGTTTTCTGGATCAGACAAGATGGACAAGGAAAAAAAATAGATTCTGTGCTTCTGCCTAGCCAATTTCAAATTGCTTCTGGCAACACTATGAATCTCATCCACACCCGTGAGTTTTCCCACATACTCTGTGACCAAAAGGAGAACAGAGCAAAAGAAATTTAAAAAAAAAAACACCAGCATCCTAACAGAAGCATCTTGATGAATGTCCATGATGCATGCCCACAATGTGAGTAACCATCACTGCAAAAGGCAAATACTTTCCATAAGCAGAATGGGGAATCAATTACCAGCAGAGATGATTATATTGCAGTTACTATTGCTTTTATTACATCTGGGTTCTGAAAATTTGTAACCCCACAGTCACACAAGAATTTTTTTTAAATACATAAAGGTCAGATCGTTGCTTTGAATGTACCTTCAGAAATCAGAATTTAGCTTTTTTTTAATTTAAGAAATCTGCAATTTGTAGCTTTAGGAAATATGAATGCAATATTTCTAAAGTCGGCTAAGCTCAATAGTCAACCATAAATGTCAGGAACTTTATGTTTTCATTTAATGGCACCAATTTTTCCTTCAAGAGATGCATAGCTGAGTCAAAGAATATTGTGATGTATAATTGCCCCTGTGAAGTTTTAAAATCTAACGTGTTTTTTTTTTATTTCACAAAATTGCATGCAAGCCTGGATGCAATCTTTCTAGAATTTTATGCTCCCTTATATAAAAATAGGAGGGGCCTTATAACAGACAATAAGTACATTGCATTGAAGGGGAATTTGCTGATGATTGACGGGTAGTGTTTCAACCATAAATTCAGGATGTATGTGATATTTTTTTTGAGGGATGATGCTTTCCAAACAAAAGCAGAAAATAGCTCTCTGCTTTTTCCATGTTGATATCCTGCATCTTGCCAATCTAGGTCAATAAATAACCTGAGAGAAAACATATCACAACCAAACTTTTGTCACTTAGGGGAAAAAAATCATTCCTTCTTTTAGGTCCAGTGGAAAATTCTTCGTATTTTTCTTCTCTGCTCCAACCAGCCCTTTTACCATCCTTCCATTATGCTTCTTTGCTTGCTCTTTGCTAAGATATCAAGACAACTTCCTTCTCCTCTGACTTTTACATTCTCAGCAAACCACATTTCTCCGGGTGGTGGCTCCAATGATGTGTTCAGGAAGATGAAACCTGATTTTTGTTTACTTGCTCTGATTTTCTTTCATGAGATGCACTTCTCAAATCCTGAGTGCTTCCTCTACAGCTATTCATGGATACCTTATAGATATCTCAGCATTCTAAATACCGACATTTTTACCTCCTGTCAAAACCAGATGGCCACATCATTCTAGTCTTCCATTCTTCTGGACTAAAAAAAAAAAAAAAAAACTTAAAATAATTTCAATTTGCTCTCTTTCAATAATACTGTACAGAACTTGCCACAGCTGCTCGGTGTCACTTCTGGAGTGATTATTCACTTTAGCACTTTCTTCTTTATCTCCTATTATTTCAAACAGTTGAACAATACTTTGTTAGCTTCTCACTGGGCAACGTGAATTTTAGTAAATTACTATCTCAAAAGAAAAGGCATTGGATTCACCTGAGAAAAGAGGGTTCCTGCTAAGTGGGGTGTGAGGCAAAAGATCCTAAGCAAGCACAAAGGCGAGGTACATGACCACAACTGAAAAATGCATGGCGATTGCCAGGAAGAGTGGCGTCAACACTAAATGCCTCACAGGAGTCATTACCAAAGAGAAGAAAGAACAAGGGAAGGGAGTTCCCAAAGAAAGACCAGATATGAGAGAGAGAGAGAGAGAGAGAGACAGACAGACAGACAGACAGACAGAGACAGAGAGACACAGAGAGACACAGAGAGAGAGAGACAGAGAGACAGAGAGGCATGCTCACAGACTTCAATTTGTTTGAAATAGGGTTTGGAAAGTGGAGTACAAGGTCAAAGGAATTGGCTAGAAGAGGAGAAGAGGCTACATCAGAAAGCAGAGACTGCTCTTATGGGCCATCCAAAGTATATCAAATAAGGCAGGAAGGAAAATCCTATCCGCTGGGGTACTCTACAAAGTGAGTATATTGCCCGAGTGCTACCAAAGGAACTCCTTGGTCAAATTAGGACAAAAAGTACTACTTTAGGGATGAGTATATTCATCTGAGTCAGCAGTTCCAAGTCTTGAATAAAAGCAGTGTTCGTTTGCACGCAAACCCCCATGGCTGTGAATGAAATAGAAGGCCTAATGGTACAGAATCACCAGGATTTCCTGAACAACCATGAGATGTTGGAGCACCATGAGAGGTTGGGAAGCGAGAGGGATAAGACAAGAGTAATAGTTTGGGGAATTTCCTAGATAGAGGTACTAAATGAGCCATTAGTAGACAGTAAATTTGAATAGAAAACGGAAGCAACAGGGAATGCAAGGACAAACAAAAAGATAGGATTTGGTAGAATGATCCATTTTGGAATGGCTGTGCAATTCTTTTCAGGAGGTGAGAAGAATAGAAACAAGGCAGTGGGATTCAAGTTAGTTCACAATCTGGAGAGGAAGAGAGAAAACTGTGCTTCTGAGCGACAATCTCTCCTTTCCTCTAGAATTTAATGTGCCTCTTACATAACCAATCTAGTCTTGCCATTGTCTTTGGATAAATGCAGCTTGGGTCTTGGGAAACACAATTTCATTCTAATCTTGGAACCTCAGGAACTAGCAGATTTTTCTATGAAACCTGTTCCTAGATTCTCTGTCATCATTTGAATTACAACACATTCCTCTTCCTACCATTCATCCAGGACTTCCTTTCTCCACCTCTCAACCACAGCTGAAATATAAAATCTGTCCCATCATCTGACTTGTCGCATATTAAAACTTTTCTCTGAGGAAGGAATAGAGCCCTTCCAATGCTTATGAAAGTAATAGCTAAGAACCAAATCCCACATGCGAATACCATTGTCAGCCTTAAATTCAACTGAACCTTTGAAGAACTGGGCAAACATAAAAGTTCACCTTATCATTAGTGGAACTGTAATTGTTCTAATATGGCCGTACTCAGTGCCTGAAATCAATCAGATAGCTTCTGAAATGAATTCAGGTCAGAGGGTGGCAAGAGCTTTGTCTCTCTAGTAATGAAATGAATTGGCAGATCTCGTAATGGGCAGAGCCAACATTTCAAAGGATCTTCCAACCACTTTTCTATCATTTCTTTCCTAAGAAATATTTTTTTGATTAATCCCCACCAATCCTTCTTAGAATATCGGAAATGTGATTTGAATACCAAGGAATGAATAAATAGTTCCTGAATATTGATGTCAGAAAATACTTAACGTAATTAAATAGCTTAAATCTTTCATTAATGGGGTTTGTACAAAGCTTACAAAGTGGTTAGCATTTATAGGTTTGAAAAAAATCTAAACAATAGCTACATATTATCCTGATGTCCTTTTTTTTAATGTGAAGGTTGCGGAAATTAGAGCGGTGGGACTATGATGTTTAGAACATTGCTAATTCAGATAGACAGATAGATGAATATATATATGAATTAAACATATATATAATGGAAATTCAGTGACCCTTGAATAGCACAAGAGGCTAGAAGGTTATAAAAGACCACTTTCTTCAAATCCCTAAAAGTCACCCCTTGCAGGAAAGGATATAGAATAAATAGTTCTCCATAATCACATAGATCTATTATGGCTTCAAGGACTAGACCTCAGACACAATGATTTCAAACCAAGAGAAATGGAATCAAGAAGTTACTGGCATTATCCCAGTCATCATCACTGCTGCCTACATTGACACCTAAAACCCTCAACCAAGATGGGCTTCATGTCCATGAGCACACACACACACTCGAAAGAACTATGAAGGCCAGAGCCCAGACCTTAATCTTAGCTACTCGGGAGGAGGCTAAGATATCACGGCTACCATTCAAAGCTAGCCCAGAAAGATAAACCCCTGAGACTCTTATCTCCAACTAACCACTAAAAAGCCAGAAGTGGAGGCGTGTCTCAAGTGGTAGAGGGCTAGGTAACCCTCGAGTGGAAAAAGCCAAGTGAGAACATGAGGCCCCGAAATCAAGCCCCAGTATCCACACCAGACAGACAGACAGACAGACAGACAGACAGAGATACATAGATAGAGATATAGACATAGATATGCCAGAAGTGATGGGTGTATTATACAATGTACTAAGTGCTTTTTTTGGCCCAACTCACTGCAAGGCATATCAGATGGAAATACACAAGATATATGTATGTATGTTTTTATGTTCTATGTTGCAAGAGATCTCCCCTTTGGAGAGTCTGTCTTATAGGAAAGGACAACACGCCGCGTTAGCAGGTGATAGCTGCTGCACGAAGAACTGGAACAGAGCAAGCCCTGGAGAGGTGAGGCTGAGGACAGCGCCGCGGGCTGAGTGATTAGGGAAGCAGAAATGTTTTATTAGGTTCTCGGGTAGGATCCTGAAAGGCCGAAACGCGACTTCTAAGCACAGAAGGGGCACAGGGGCAAACCAATGCAGGGCACATTTTTCAGCCTGGCAGTAATTGGACTGGAGGGATTGGAGGCCCGTGGAAAGGGCAGCGGTCACGAAAGCAGGAGAAGGAGAGTGGAGCCCAGTTACAGAAAGTCTCTTCTTCAAAGCTAAGGGCATCTGCTCTGAAGCTTTTAATATCCAAGGACCAGGGGGGGTCACTAACTGCAGACTAATTAACTTAAAAAGCCACCAGCATGATTTCAAAGGCACAGACTAATAAACAGTGTTTTGAGATCCGTACTGATATTCATGATTATTGCATACAGATTGCTTTACAATCAGATAGCATCCACAAGCATGTATTTTCCCCCCACAAAACCATTCCCAGTTAGTCTAGTGGAAGATGGGACTTGTACCAGAGACTTTCAAAGCAAGCTGGTTGAACTTCTCACTCCTGATATAAATAAAAATGTTAATTCATATGGATAGGTCACTGAGGGGGAAAAAATCCATGATTCTCCAGCTCTAATCAAGACTATCAGATCATTTGATCTAAGATGAACATTGGGGCTTGGGGATTCGTTTGGGGGTAGAGAGCTTGCTTGGATAGCTTACACAGGCTGTGGGCTTAAGCCTAAGCACCACACAAAAAGCAAGTAAATAAAGATAGACATTAAAAGGAGAAGTGTTGGCTTTTAAGTGTGAAATCAAACAGTCAATAAACTAGCACGTCAACTCAAAAGCTTGATAGAGGTCTAAAAATGTTACTTTGTGGTAATGTGTATTCTCACAATGCCGACATGCTATGTCTGGCCTTCTGAAAACCTGCTATGCTAAAGAGCTTACCTGTGAATATAAACAATAACATATGAAAATAAAAATATAGATAGACATCATCCATATCTATATTTTTATTTATATATCTTTATAAAAATAAAGACATAGGAAGTGGCACTGTGGCTCAACTGGTAGAGTACTCGCCTTGAGCTGAAGAGCTCAGGGACAGCGCCCAGGCCCAGAGTTCAAGCCCTACAACTGACAAAAAATAAATAAATAGAGACATAGCTATAGATTTATGCCTATCTATATCAAGATATAGATCTCTAGATCTATATCTTATCTATTTATTTATTTATCATGGTTGTGAGGCTTGAACTCAGGGCCTGAGTACTACTCTTAGACCTTCCTGCCCAGGCTGACTTCAAACTACAATCCTCAGATCTCAGCCTCCTGAGTAGCTAGGATTACAAGCCTGAGCCACCAGTGCCCAGCCCTGTGAGACTCTTATCTTCAATTAACCACCAGAAAACCAGAAGTGATGCTGTGGCTCAAAGTGGCTCAAAGGATAGAAAGCTAGCCTTGAGTGATAAAGTTCAGGGACAACACCCAGGCCCTGAGTTCAAGCCCCCCAACTGACTAAAATAAATAAAGAAGAAAAAGAGTCTCACAGACTTTCCTGCCTGGGCTGGCTTTGAACAATGATCCTCAGATCTCAGCCTCCTGAGTTGCTAGGATCGATTATAGGTACGAGCCACCAGCACCCAGCTATACCTTTATATTTTTAAGTAATCAATAATCAAGCAGGAAGAGGTCAAACTCTTGTCAGGTCTTTAATCACCGTCCAAAAATTGTTAAAAAGAACTCCTAATACCTTTTTCCCAACGTCATCTCCCCCTGGATCATGAGAGCAGAGTTCAGGCCAGTGGTATCCTAACTTGATCTCTTGGGGGCTAAGGAATGGGGACAAGGTCCTGCTTTGTCGAATGTGTCGATTCCTGTGGTGTAAATGTTCTCTCTCCAGCAGTTTCCAAGCTATCCTCTTGGCAATGGCTGCGAAGGGATGGGCACAGCAGGCTTTCACACGCTAGCAGGTCACTGACCACATCTCGGAGATAAACTACTTAAGCAAAAGAGTTAGAATGCTCTTGCACTGATGGGGTTCCTCTGCTGCAGCCTCAAGTGTGAAAAATGCCTTTTCCCCCCTGACTGCAATCTCATTTTCTATCTCAGGCTCTTATTCTGTCTCGTGTAGAAAATCAATCTAATCATTTTAGAGGAACTCAAGTCCAGTTCATGGATGGCTCAATCAATGAAGGATTAGATTTCTGTCACCTTCGGGTTCAAAATACCTACAAGGGATTTATCTCCCTTCCCATCAACCCTGGAGGGAGGACGGGGCAGTGGACAGGGGACCACTTCTCGGGGTGCTGCCTGAGAAGAAGAGATCTCAATAATCAAGCAGCTTCTACTCTGCCCTATGTTGCTCTGTTACAGTCCAGTGAGAATGGATCGAATTGGACATTCAGTACCTTACCCCCATCCCATGCATTGGACTTTCTCCACAACCACTGCCTCACACCTCAAGCTTTTACACGCATTCTTCTTTTAGTAAGCTGCCAACACAGTAACCTTTATTTCCCCCTAAACTGGTATCTCCTAAGAACATTATCTACCATAACCATACACATATGGTTCAAACTCAAGATGTCGTTAACACCACTTCAATTGTGTTCTCTATCTTACTCATATTTAAGTCAATTGCCCCCAATATTCCATCTCATCATAATAAATATGCTTCTTTATCCAAGCTTTATCCAATCCAGAATCAGGAGTTTTATGTCGTGTCCTGGTCTCTTTTGCCTACTTTAGTCTTGAACAGTTTCACAGTCATGACTTCTCTCAATGACTTGGTCTCTAGAACCTTCCATCTCATAATGGCACCTTTACGCCCTCACATATACTTCTCCTCCTCGGGACCCAACCCTCCATTTGTTCTTGGCCATTGGGACAATGTTCTTCCTAAGAGTGACAGTCTCTACATATTAAGAACAATGGAGTGGTTTCATTTGGGACAGTCAGTCTTCTCTTCAAGTGAAAACTCACGCTAATGGCATTGCTCCTATTCAGAGATCTAAGAATTAAAAGGGGGATCCCTAACACCCCTACAATGAGCCCATTTGAGGACAAAGCAACAGACCAAAGGGTTCTTCATACTTGTGTGCTCCTTCCATTCCAAATTTTCCTTTGATCTTCCTTTCAGAACACAGGGGAGGAAGAGCAATTCCTCCAGCTTCTCCGTTCCCCTTATGAAAGCTTTTCTATTTTAGACTTTAAGGGTAGCAGCTGAACCTTGTCCCCAAGCTGTGCAGTGATCCATGTTCCCCAAAGCATTGGATGACTCATGCCTACCTGAGCCAGATGAGAAATAAAGGGCAAACAGGAAGATGCCACCATCGCGGCTCTCCACAGCAGCCCACACACCAAGCAGTCAGCCGTGGAATTCGCTTTGCCATTAACTATTTTGCCTCTTTTTTTTGTTCATTCTTTTATTTTTAATTTCATCTTTCAAAACAGGGACTTAGGGGTTCATCTTTCCCAACCTTACTCAGCATACTTAGATGCTACGCAGCAGGATCTACTGAGCACTTAATACAATAGCTGAAAAGAACTCACCTCATGCCCCCCACACACACCCAGTGACCTCCATTTGATAAGGCTATACCATAGAGACTGTCTGTCAGAGGTAAATAACGTCATGGAATCCATCAGGTGCTGCTTCCTTCTAGATTCACAATCTATAACATGGCATACCACCTCTCCCCTCTCCCTCTCTTCCCATCTCCTTTTCTCCCTCTCTCCTCTCTCCTCCCAATCCTGGGGCTTGAACTCAGGGTCTGGGTCCCTGAGCTATTTTGCTCAAGGCTAGTGCTCTATCACTTTGAGCCACAGCGCCACTTCCAGTTTTCTGGTGGTTCACTAGAGAGAAGAGTCTCACAGACTTTCTTGCCAGGTCTGGCTGTGAACCGCGATCCTCAGATCTCAGCCTCCTAAGTAGCTAGGATTACAGGCCAAGCCACTGATACCCAGCTGTATTTTGCTCCCTTCTAGGCAGGAGCAAGATAAAAACTCAGGAAGCAAAGCAGTTCTGATATGGACTAACGCAGAGTCTACCAAGGCTAGCCATGTGCACTTCTTCACCGACAGGGTCCCTGAAGAACAAGGCTGTTGGCAATGGTTTTTGGTAGAATTTTGCAAACAGTAGGCATAGTCTATTTTTTTCCTCAAGGAAAATATGAACAGTGAGATATATTTTGGCTACAGGAATGCTACTTGGATACCTATGGAGTTTTTCTTGTCTCTTATAGAAAAATAATTCATAACATTTCCATTAAAAATCATTCTGTACTGTATCAGAAAAGTTTTGGTGGGGACACAGTTAAAATATTGTTTATTCTCCTCACTTATGAGACATAATTTGAGTGATTAAGAGTAAACACAAATTGGAGGATTATGTTTGTGAGCGGGGATTAGGAGATGGGGAAGAGTTGTATACCGCTTGCTAAGGAATAAATTTCCCAATGCAGAGCCAATGCACAAGGATTGAGAAGGGCTTTTGTGTTGGTTTTTTCCCCTATGTTTGAGAAAAATCTCACATATGGATCTCAGAGACAACTTCGAATAAATAACAATCTTTCAAATCAAATAGTAAATAGTCACTAGAAAAGCAAATACAACCCACACAAACAATAAAAAGCAAACTCTTTGTGGAGGAAAGGATGATCTGATTTTCAAAAGTTAGCATGTTATAACACTCAACATGTTCAGTTTTCCACCATCCAAACTAAGATGTATACAAAGAAATGAGAAAAGGCAGCCCACTTGCAGGAATAAATGAATAGAAACTGTCCCAGAGGAAACAAAGGTAGCAAGCCACTAAAGCAGGATTTAAAAGCAACTTTCTTAAATATGCTCAAAAAGCTGTAAGAAACCATGAGCAAGGAGTTAAAGGAAAATAGAGTGATGTCTTAGAAAACAGAAGGATATTAATAAATCGATATAAATTATGGAACTACACAGGACAACTGAAGTGAATGCACTAGAGTTTCAGCAGAAGTAAGAATAAGTCCATGTGGAAATGGCTAATTGCTATACCCCCTCACCCCGCCCCTCCTTTCTGAGGAACACAAAGAAGAAAATGGGAAAAGCAAACAAAGCTTAGGAAAGACGCACAGCAGGAGCTAGCTTAACAATGGACGGGATCTAAGAAAGGCAGGAGCAGGTAAAAGGCAGATAAAAATGCTTAAAGAATTAATAGCCAGAAGATTTCCAAATTTAATAAATGCTTCAAGTCGAGATAGCAAAGAAGTTCAACAAACACAGGGCAAGATAAACTGAGAGTTCTGCGTTGATAGGTGACACTGGAATTCCGGAAAGCCGGGTGAGCACTAGTGGCTGACATCTGTCATCCTCGTCACCCAGGAGGCCGAGATCTGAGGATCACAATTCAAAACCAGCTCAAGAAAGAAAGTTAGAGAGACTCTTATCTCCAATTAACCAGCAAAGAGCCAGAAGAAGATCTGTGGCTCAAGTGGTAGAGCGCTAGAGCCTTGAGAGAAATGCTGAAGAACAGCACTTAGACCCTGTGTTCAAGCCCCAGACAGACAGACAGACAGACAGACACACACACACATACACACACACACACACACACACACACACACACACACAGAGGAAGATTGTGAATGGAAAAGAAAGGACATTAGATAGTATGAAGAAATACCCCTAGTATATTTAAGGCACAGATGAACACAAAAGGAAGTATTGTTGTATCCCGGGATGCAACTCTCCTTTTCTCTCTATATGATTGAAAAAATAAATGCACAAAACAACAATTATAAATCTATGCCAGGACATACAATAGATACAGATAAACATTTATGAAAAAAAGAAGACAGAGCTGTATTAGATCAGAATGTTTTATATATACCACTGAGGCTAAGGAATATTCAATGAAAATAGTGTTATAACTTTGCCACTACTGTTAATGCCTAGACTAACCACAAAGAATGAAAATTAACACAAAAATAAATGAGAAAGTAGATATCCAAAACTCAATTTTAAATATGTTCATTATTTTTGTAACCTGATACTTGCAATGGTTACACAACATTTTTTGGCTTTTTTTTCTAGTGTTGTGTTTGTAATTTGGTTTGAAGACACAGACTTACTATTTGACCCAAGTTGGCCTCAAACTCATGATCCTCTTACCTGAGCCTCCTAAGTGTTGGAATTACAGAAATGCATGACCATGCTTGGCTTGAACTGTATCTTTTACAGTTTATATGTGATATAAATTTCATTTCAATTTTCAAAATACATCCAGCTCTTTTCTTATTTCAATGCTATTGCAAAATTACCACATTCAAATATCCACCTATCCCACACCAGGTAAGTATTAGTTCTTTATTTGCCCTAAAACTGTGGTCATTTCCTCTATTTATGACATTGCTTGGGATTTGCACTTCTTACATTTTTATTTCATTTCTGTGTTTCTGCATGGGTGAGCTCTTTATGTAACTGCACTAATCATATACTCAACACTGTACAGTACTAACAGCAAAAGAGCAAATCAAATAAATATAAGCAATGGGATGCAAATTAAGCAAAGATGGGTTAGTCAGAGAAAGCCTCCGTGAATGGTCATAAATTATCTCACAGTTGCCTTTTGGAAGGTTTGTTCGTTTATTCCTTTTTTTTCAGTGCTGTTGAATAATTTGCTAAAGCACTATGGAATATTAGCTAGATTTTGGAAAGCACATTCATAAATTCATCAACTCCTACATGGACAGTATCCAGTTGAAAGCCTTAAGCAGGCACATGAGTCTTTAAAATGTACTTACACTAGGATTTACGTTGAGCTTTAAAAGTGGTTTTCATTGGACTGGGAAGGTGGCTCAATGGTAGAGCGCTTGCCTTGCATGCCTGAGGCCCTGGGTTCGATTCCTCAGCACCAAATAAGCAAAAAGAAAAAAGCCGGAAGTGGCGCTGTGGCTCAAGTGGTAGAGCGCTAGCCTTGAGCTGAAGAGCTGAGGGACAGTGCTCAGGCCCAGAGTTCAAGCCCCACGACCAACAAAAAAAAAAAAAAAAAATGGTTGAGAAGAGCCTCGAACTGCATGAGCAGTAATGGTTCTGCTTAAAAAAAAAAAAAAAAAAAAAAAAAAAAAAAACTTGATCAGAAATTGAAAAGTTACATTAGGATAGTAGCAGTTACAAGGAAACAAAAAAAATTTAAAAAAAAAAGAGTATGGAAGAGATACCAAGTCATGCGTACAGAGAACTTATCACTATTTTTCTCAGAGGTATCAGGAGATAAATAAAAGGTCATTTGAACAATCTTAAATCATAGTGATTAAGAAAAATACCAGGAATCAGAAAGGGAAAAAAATTATGTAAAGGATAGTATGTCGGTGAAACCTTTAAAAGTTGCTGTGTGTGTGTGTGTATGTGTGTGTGTGTGTGTGTGTGTGTGTTCAAGACATTGCACAGGCAGCAGGGAGTGGTAAATATAAGTAAAGGATTGTTATATGTACTTCTCTTTTGCACAAATCTGGGCAGGGTCTGCCCAGGCCTTCTCCTGAGGCCCAGCAGGAGACCAGGGCTTAAAAAGAGACAGAGCCAAGGTCAGCAAAGGGGCTTTGAAAAATCCTCCATGATCATTCCTCTTTGGGCATAGAATCTCTGACTTCATTTTTGTTTTCATTTTAATGCAGCTATTTAATCATTTAAATAGAGCATCAAGGAAAGTGGGTTCCATTTTACACAGCCAACCAGATAGTATTCTATTATAAATGGCCAATAACCAGTATTACTATGACTAGAGACGTGCTCCCTTTTGTTTTATAATGTCAATGTACATGATGACAAAAAGTTTTAAAGAAATCAAATTACCAGGTAGCAGAAAAAAAATGACAAATAATCCTCAAATCCACTAAGTATTGGTGCAGACTAGATCTCTACTTAAATTACCAAGAACTAAGGCAAATAATTGAATTCCCAAAGAGGGAAGAAAATTTTTTTGATGGAGAGGACTCCAGGAGGAGACACAGAGAAAACGCCATAAAACCATGTGATTCCTCAGGATTACGGTTGTGAGAACTGCAATTAAAAAGCAAAGAAGACAATGCAGCAGAATAGATCTTTACATTATAAAACTACATTAGGAAATAGAAAGACTTGGGAAAAAATTACAGTAAGTGAAGTAAGCCAGGCCCAAAGAAACATAGATCCTATGGTTTCCCTTATTTGCAGTAACTAGTATATGTCTAGGACAAGCAGAAAAGCTCAAAAGCTATGTACACGTGAGCATATAAGATGAGGCTAAGTGAAATGAACCCCAAGATAAGGACACAAGAGGTTTTATCCTTCTTGTTATTGTCTTTAATGTATTTATAATGTACTGTGTGATTTTGTACGTTCTTTCCCCATGGTATAACCCCTGTTTGCACTGTATTTGATTCCAGTGCCCTGCATCTTGTATATACATTTTTTAATTTGGGGAGGGGAAGGAAAAAACAAAATGCTGAAAACAAGGATACAGGTTGACCCATTGTAACAATAAGATGTACAAGACACTATGTTGAAAACAAACTTTAGAACTTTGAGGGGGGGGCGTGGAGGAGTTGGGGAGGTGGGGAGGGAAGGGATGGTAGGAGAAAAACAAAGGAGGAGGTAACAATGCTCGATAGGAAATGTACTCATTACCCTACTCATGTAACTATAACCTCTTTGTACAGTATTTTTACAATAAAAAAAAATATATGGAAAGAAAAACTACAAATAAGCCAGGCACCAGTAGCTCACACCTGCAATCCTAGCTACTGAGGCGGCTGAGATCTGAGGATCAGATCAAAGCCAGCCTGGGGAAGAAAAGTCCCCCATGAGACTTTTATCTCCACTTAACCACTCAAAAATCAGAAACAAAAGAGCTCAGGTACAGCACCAGGCTCCAAGTACAAGGCCCAAAACAACAAAAACATAAATAGATAGATAAATGAAACTACAAATAACAAGGTTAGAAACAAACCTAAAAGGCTACTAGTGCCAGAGCAAACAATACTTCCAATTGATTCAAAGTCTTAAAATTCAACAACTTGGGAGAATATGAAACACAAAGACAACTCCTGGGCACCAATTTCACAAATCCTCTTCCGACATTGTGGATAATTATGGGGGAGGGGCACAAAACACTCATCACATTAACTCCAAAATGGCATTTAGTCTTTATTAATTTTTGTGCTATGTTTCCATTCTTTTCATTTTTCCTTCACTCTGTCTCAACCATACATTCATTTTCTTTATCACCAGAGGCCTCCTTTTCATTTTCATTCCATATTGATAAAGCCTAAGGATGTGTGCATATTTCAAATAAGACTTCTTTGGTTAAAAATGGTTTTATAGGGTTCCCATTCAGCCTACACCTAGACTCCTTTATATTATTAACTAAAGTCCATGCTTAATTTGAATTTCCTTAGTTTTTACTGAATTTGGAGGGGAGGGGCTGTCAAGGGTCTTGAACTCAGGGCCTGAGTGCTGTCCCTGAGCTCTTTTGCTCAAGGCTAGTGCTCTACCATTTTGAGCCACAGCGCCACTTCCAGTTTTCTGGTAGTTAATTGGAGATAAGAGTCTCACAGACTACCTACCGGACCTGGCTTTGAACCTCAGTCCTCCTGAGTAGCTAAGATTACAGGTGTGAGCCATGAGCACCCGGCTATCCTTTTTTTGTCTTTTCTGTTCCAGTCTCCCTACATATAATCACATTATATGCTAGCCTCTGGCAGCTTCCACTCATCTTGGATCTAAGACTTCTCATGTTTCTCAGTGACCCTGACAGGTCCAAGCATGACTGGTAAGGTCCTTTATTTCAGATACGTCTGGCATTTTCAGTTGCTCCCCCTCCCCACACCCCAACTCTCACCAGCGGAAGATCACAGTGGCAAGAGGATAAACACATCACATCGAACCAAAGGCATATACCTGTAAAAAGATAACTTATCCCTCATGAGGTGAACACTGGCCAATTGGGTAAAGTTGTGTTTGCTAGATTTTTCTACTATTCAGTTCTCATGATTTGAAGGAAGTTGCTTATCTGTACATCTTAACTACATCTCATTAAATACATCAGCCATTAATCTATACATATTATTCAGAATTCTTCTGGACAGAGTAGGTTGAAACTTGACTCGAAGGCCAACATGAAAGACGTGATCCTATGGGGTAAGCACACAAGGAAAGAGGGTGTGAAACCAGGGAAGCCAAAGCAGAACTGTGCTTTTGACTTGGTATGTGCACACACACACACACACACACACATTCTGAACAGCCTCACAAGATGCACCCCAGAACACTCTGCCCTGAGGATAAAGAAGGAAGTTCAGATCCATCGATTCCCACCCCCCATTGTTCACAGTCCTTGGAAGACACACTTGCAGTATTTCATTGACGGAATGTAAATCCCACTTGGACTCTCAGAGCCAATGATTCATCCCCTCAGTATCAGGAAAGTCATCAGGCAAGAAGAGAGGATACAAAGAGTATGGCCTCAAGATGCATCCTTGTCATTTCTAGGGGAAGCTGGAACTTGGTCATTGTAACATTGGCTGGAGAAAGAGGTGTGGTTAAGTGCTCCATGAGAAGTGTCCAATACAGCATAGGAACAGTGAAGGACACATTTTTAATTATAGCTTTCCCCATCCTTCAGCTCGAAACTTCCCTGCCACAGAATGCTCAAGAGATAGATAGATAGATAGATAGATAGATAGATAGATAGATAGATAGATAGATAGATAGATAGATAGATAGATAGATAATGGAATTATAGCCAACAAGAAAGCCATAAGCCCTGGGTTTGGTTATACAACTCACCCAGCTTTCAGAACACAGCTCATTTCCATCTACAAGGGACACTCTCATTCTGAAGATGAGTCTTGGTCCCTTCCCACATGTATGCAAATATTTTGTTTAGAGTATTTTGCATTTATATTCATGAGGAGAGAGAGTGGCTTTTCATTTCCCTTTCTTGTTTGTCCTTGACAAGGCTTAGTAGGAAGGTTATACTGGCCTCATCAAATGAGTGGGGAGTATTTGGATTTTTTGGCTTCTGTTTTCTGGGAGAGAATGTGTGAGATTAGAGTCCTGTTTTTCTTAAATGTGTTTGGAAGCATTCCTTTTGAAGACACATTAGCCTGGAGTTTTCTTTGTTGGAACCTTTTAATTAGGAATTTATTATCTTTGGAAGACAGAGGGATGCTTTAGTGTTATAAAAAAAAAATCTTGAATACGATTTTGTAAGGTTGTGTTTTTCCAAATGCTTCTTCAATGCACTGACATTTTGAACATGATTAGCAGGAAGATTGCTAAAGTGTCCTCTTGCAGTAGACTTTTTTCTTTTCTTCTTATTATTATATTTAAGTAATTGTACAAAGTAGTTACTCTTTAACAAAGCAGTTTATGAACACAATGTATCTTGATCAATGTCACCCCTTTCAACATTCTCCCCCATCCCTCTCCAACCCTTCTTAATTTTATAAGATATACCTTGGATTCTTGGGCATTAAACTTTTGTTTTACTAATTATACTGAATATTTTCCATTTCTCGCTAATTCATGCATTCCTTGGAGTTTTCTCTACTTCATTTGTTACTTTTCTCTTAATCTGATGGTGTTTTTTCCCTAATTTCTCCAGATGGCTATAGATGGGCCAGTCACATTGGACCTCCTTTCTTTTGCAATATTTGCAATTAATTTGCTCTCGGCTACGGCCTAAACTACATCCACAATTTTGACTTATCGTATTTTGTTATCATTATACTAATACCTTCCTCATTTCCATGGAGATTTCCTTTTGAGGCATGTATTAATTGAATTCCACACCTTTCTGAATTTTAAGTGTTTTTTTTCCTAATTAATGATCTCTAGCTTAATTCCACTGTAGTAAGGGCATCTACTCTGAATCACTTTCAATTCTTTGAGATTTATTGAAATGCTATTTTGATGGACCACACGTAATTTAGGTAAACATTCTAAGGACACCTGATAAGACTGTATATTCTATAGTTGCTCAGTATATACATATAAATTGCCTCTTTACCGATCATAAAAGTTATTTTTTAATTGTCACTTTAGGTGGTTGTACAAAGGAGTTGCCGTTACACCAAGCAGTTGATGAATACGATATCTCCTGATCAATGTCACCCCTTTCAACATACTCACCCAACCCTCCCAACCTACCCCTTCTCTCACTCCTCTTAATTTTGTATGTTATACTTTGGATTCTTGTCTGTGTTCTCCCCCTCTACATTCTCCTTGGCTCTCTTGGTTTCCCTCTACTGGTTAACTTTCAGCCATTACAACTTTATGAACACACATCAACCATTATCCATCGTTGAATCTACTCAGGGTTAGCATAAGGCACTTAACTTTCTAAGTCAATCATTCAAGAAGCCAGACACCTGCTAGAGTCTCTACCTTTACCTTAGGGTGGGACATGGATGTAGGCCTTGGTCTCCTGCCTGAGCTGTGCCTAACGCTGCTGAAATCACCTACTTCCTTCCCCTTCTCTACAGTCTTGCTCCTGGCAACTCAATCTGGACAAAGACTTGTGCCTCAGTCATTGGCTATCGCTGTGCTTCTGGGGGAAATTCGATCTAAGAAACCACTTGATTCCCTTGCATCCACTCATTCCATCCACATTGACATTTTCTTCCTACTGTGAAAAATATTAGATACACACTGAAAGAAGGTATGCTACGTATTTGTGGGAATTTCTGGGTTATGAATCCATGTGGGCTGTTCTACCAGCTTTAGTAAGATTGTGTTTGTCAATTGACTTTCTTATCTTATATCACAGCTCGAGGTCTTTCCCAAGGCAGGCAGAGTCTAACTTCTAGTTTGAAGAGACTTAACAAAGACTATCTGCTTTAAGATTCTCCCATTACCTCCTCACAAAAGGGCCACCAATTTCTCTCACTCACACACTTTGAAGATTCCCATTGTTAGGCTACTTAGAAAGAAAAACCTGACTATACAGTATCACATAGAAAAATAACATGTATCCGGGCATACAGGGGTCCCCATAGTCAACATCACACTTTTATAAAATGAAAGTGAGAGATAGTTCATGTCACTTTGTTAAGGCCAGCCACAATTTACTATTATAATGTAATGTCCTTGATTCCCAAACCAGCATTTTTTATCACTATAAATTACTTAGGATTGGAGACTTTATACAATCACGAGGATGACATTATCAGGTTGATTTAAAGCTAGACAAGGTGGGCTCTGGAGCAGACAAGGACAATAAAAGGTGCAATCGAGAGGACACCAACAGGACAAGGGAGATGGGAAGAGGGTGGACTGTGAGGACGGGGGGGACCAGCAGCGACAGCAACACCCACAGAAAAGAGGGACCCAAATAGAACAGGCCAGTCATCCCCAGGGTTTAATCAAATGAATCGATAGAAGAACAGACGCCACTCTAAATTCATCCAGAACCAGCAGCCAACTCTCCTCTGCTTTAATGAATCGAGGATATGAGCACACTGAGAAATAAAAGATGTAAATCTTTGTTCATTTGTAGTTCACCTTCTCAAGGCCAGAATGCAAAATACAAAGCTACACACCAAAGTGACTCAGCCCTGACCACAGAATTGATCTGGAACCTCATTCTCCAAAATGTTCAACTCTTCGTAAGGTAAGGTTTTTATTTTTCCCCTCAATTCATAAACTAATTTGAGTGCTAAACCTGCAAAAAAAAAAAAAAAAATATATATATATATATATATATATATATATATATATATATATATATCGTTTAAATACTGTAAAAATAAGAACCAACCTATTGCTCTAGCTCGCCAAGCTTGGCTAAAGACATATGAGAATGTTTTACTGCAGTCTAATAAGGAATGTGTAAAATATAAACTCTAATTCTATGATTCTGCTTTGCTGTATAATCAGATAAGAATGAATTAACTTTTCCTAGAAAGCTGATGTGGAAGTCTTGTTCCCTTAGATGATCTTGATATGGAGTACTATATATATTTGGCCCTGTGAGGTTTGCTCAAATGGGGTTAATTGACAGGGTGTAGTGTGAACCCAGGGACTATGTTTGGAAATGCAAGGGACCACACCATAGAACCGCCATAAAAGTCAGTAAGGCCAATGTCACCTACCTAATATTGTCACACATTTAATCTTATTCTTCCAACAGGACACTAAAGGACAGACACTAAATATCTAGCCCATCCTCAAATGAAAAAGAGGGAGGCCATGATTTCAACTCAACAATAGTGAATTGTTCCCAATGATAGCTATCTAATACTGGAATGGTTAGTCTTTACTTGGAATTTCATTTTCCATAATAAAGACTCCCAAAGCCACGTGAAGCAGCTGAAGACCAAGCACACTGGAGAAGCTTGTAGCCTGTGCTAGTGACCTGTGGCTGTCAAGGTGACTTGGAACCTGAATCCTCAGGCATTTCATTGGATTTAAGTGATCACAACTCGGGGTTAAGAGCTATAAGCCTACGGAGTTAAAGGCGAGAGCAACCAAGAGATAAGCAGGACATGAGACAGAAAATATAGGCACAGTCAGTAAGAGTTTTACCAAGTCCTGGATCCACCTGCATGCAGATTTGAGAGCCTACAGTTCCAGTCACGTCTCATGTGCCAACTCTCATGGCCAATGGGATAAACTTCACCTTAATTTAATTACATCTCCTAAAAACCCCCTATGTCTAGATGAGGTCTCATTCACAGGGATCCAGAGGTGAACTTAAAGATATCCTTTTGGAGAGCAGAATTCAACCCACCATGGCACGCCTGTGACGAAATGGAATTAATATGCATCCAAAAATGTTCATGTTTCTTCCTGTCTGCTGGTGGAAATGAAATCATCCTTCGAAAGAGCAGCCTTCTCCAGTCTCCTCCCTTCTGTCACAAGGGACCACTCTACTTGCTCAGAGTAACTTAAGCACAGCTAAGAAACAAATTGCCCACTTCCTGCCTGGCTTTTCTTTGTCAGTTTTCCTGATTCCTTAAGAAAGAAGTCTCTCTGTGTTAACATGTTAGTGGGACCTTTATTTGTCCCCTTCCTGGCTTAGCAGAATACCTTTCCCAGCCTGATCTAAAAGACAAAGAATGTTTTTAATACTAGGAGTGATATGAAGCCTTTAAGAAAAATCACTCCAAATCTGACATTCCTTTATGTAATTAATAGAGGAAAAAAGAAAAACTAAATAAAAAAAGAAAAATGTAATCAAGTAGGTTGACAACTAGCAAAAGATAATTAAAATGATCCTGTTTTGTTTCTCAGTTTCATTAACATGCAAATGAGATTCATGAAGTTTGATACTGTGTTGTAGCAAGAGCCATAGAAACAAATTAAGAATGAAAATGAGTCCCACTGATGGAGACTCTTGATGAGGATAGAAATTAATGAAAAAATATGATTGGCTACAATTAATAAAGTATAATTTTTGGTGATTTATTAGGCCTTAGCCAACAAAATAAAGATATTTAGATAAATTAAATGTTGTTTCTTTTCAGTGGGTCACAATCTGTGAATGCTTTTATGAGTTAACTGATGGCATGGTAAATGTTAAACTCTGCTTTACTTTATAAAGAACAGAATAGAGGAGACCTTGCTCTTGGAACAGCATTGTGGTCACAGCTCTCCTGTTGATAGGGCCAAGAGTACAGAAACTGGAGTGACCCTCACAGGGGCTCAGATGACCCTGTTGCCTGGATGGTCACGGGTTCAGAATTGCAAATAGGAAGAGACAACACTAGGTGACCCATACCTCTCATTGTAAAGCACTTAAAAGGAACAAAGGAGTGTGTCCACAAACACAAAAGCCCACCTTTCCCATCTGACAGAACAATCTCACTGTGGAATTCTCTACTGACATCGTCACACTTAGGAGCCCAGGGAAAGTTGGTACGTCAAAAGAATGTGAGATCATATTTTACGATACATTTAATTGTCTTAAAAATATTGTACTAACATATATGTTGCAATTAAACCATGCAGGACACGGCATACCAGACCTATGCATATGTATATGTACATATGTAGTATATAAATGGCAAAAGACAGAAATACATATACACATGCACACACAATCTACAAGGGATGTCCAAAGATCAATGTGCCTAAGCATAAAACACCGAGGGTCACGTCAAGGAGTGTAAAAGAAGCGGCCATTAGAGAAGACAGTCAATGACCAATGCCTGGTAGTAGCAGTAGATGATATCGATATCTAAATTCCCACAATGGTTTGTTTTTTTTTTCCATCTTAGTATTACCAGCACTCTTCCCACAGCACGTGCAGGTGTTTTACTTTACAGACGATGAAAGGTTAGCACCATGGCGTTGTTTTACTTCACAGACGATGAAAGTTAGCACCATGGCATTGTTCCGATCATAGTTATTATTGTGTGTTTCTTGCATGATGGGGTTTGAACCCGGCGCCGCGCGCAGCAGGCCAGGCTCAGCCGCAGGGCTGCCCCTCAGGCGTCCAGTCTCTGGTTTCTTCAGCAAGAAGCAGTGACACACGGTGCTTTCCCCTTTAAACGCACGCAAGCCATCCAAGAGACAGGAAGCCGCTCGATGAGGCTCCAAGGAGCCTCATTTGCGGCTACGGCACCGCGTGCGGTTTTGACCAGGCCTGGTGGAAATCCAACCGGTTCCGTTCCCGCGCGCATGCGCGCCACAGCTCGGCCGCCGCGCCCTTGTCAAGTGGTGTAAAGCACTGTGCGTTCTGTTGCTTCTGTCCCTGCCTTCATTTCGTGAAAATCAGCCCCCCCCCAAAAAAAAAGAAATCACACCCAGAAAGAAATCAAGCTAAAAATGAATGCGCTTAAGCGATGAGATGAATTTTTCTTTATCTAGTCAAAGGCAGTGTATGTCTCTGGTGAGAGTTGGGCAGCATCTTGGACAAGTCACACATGCGCAGTACGGTACTGAAGGCACCGCGTCCTGACCGAGCTAAGTCACGCGTGCGCAGTACTGTACCGAACGCAGCGCCTCCTGACCGTGCTGTTTTTTTCTCCAATGGTGGTGTCCTGAGAGCCGTACTTGCACGCAGGCGCAATGCAGTACTGAACTCACTGCATCCCGGGCATGCGCAGGCTTCCCCCCCACCAGCCATCCACCCACGCATGCGCAGTTCAAAGCTGAAGGCTCTCCTGCGCATGCTCAACTTTCTAGCGGGTCCTTGGACCCACATCCTGGCAGGCACCAGGGGTCCACGGGCTGGGAGGATTCCCAAGGAGGATGGGTTCGGGAAATCCTCCCACGCGTCCCGTGGGTCCCACCACGGGCTGACCTAGGAATTCTCCTCTCGCATCGTCGCCCGTGGTGTGGAGAGCGCGGGCGAGGCCGCGGAGGAGGCTGGCCGGGGCGGATGGCCGCGGGGAGGAGGCCGACTTACCGTCCCTTCGGTTCAGCCTGGCGAACCCGGGCCCGTGGCTGCCGGAGAGCTCCGAGGAACTGCTGAAGGAGGCCGGAGGCAGGGCGGACGCCAGCGCGTCGTCACAGTCATCTGCGGGGGGGAAAGGCCACACTGGGTTAGCAGCGCGCTGAGGCTCGGGAGCGGTGACCGAGACACGGGGGCCACGGCGCCGAGACACGGGGGCCACGGCACGGCATAGTGACCGAGACACGGGGGCCACGGCGCCGAGACACGGGGGCCACGGCACGGCATAGTGACCGAGACACGGGGGCCACTGTGCTGAGACACGGGGCCACAGCCGTGACCGAGACACGGGGGCCACGGCACGGCATAGTGACCGAGACACGGGGGCCACGGCGCCGAGACACGGGGGCCACGGCACAGCATAGTGACCGAGACACGGGGGCCACGGCGCCGAGACACGGGGGCCACGGTGCAGAGACACGGGGGCCACGGTGCAGAGACACGGGGGCCACGGTGCAGAGACACGGGGCCACGGTGCAGAGACATGGGGGCCATGGCACGGCATAGTGGCCGAGACACGGGGGCCACAGTGCTGAGACACGGGGCCACAGCACGACGCCGAGACGCGGGGACCCACCACAGTGACCAAGACGGGGTCACCACATGGCACTGAGACTACCGAGACCACCACCGTGACCGAGGCACCGGACCCCCTGCAGTGCACGGAGACACCAAGGCCCACCGCAGTAACTGAGGCCCACCACAGTGCATCGAGACACCGGGACCCCACTGCTGTGCACAGGACAGACCAAGGCCCACCACAGTGCATCGAGACACCGAGGCCCACCACAGTGCACCGAGACACCAGGACCCACCGCAGTGCACAGGACAGACCAAGGCTCACCACAGTGCATCGAGACACCGAGGCCCACCACAGTGCATCGAGACACCGGGACCCCACTGCTGTGCACAGGACAGACCAAGGCTCACCACAGGGCATCGAGACACCGACGCCCACCACAGGGCATCGAGACACCAGGACCCACCGCAGTGCACAGGACAGACCAAGGCTCACCACAGGGCATCGAGACACCGAGGCCCATCACAGTGCACCGAGACACCAGAACCCACCGCAGTGACCGAAACACCGGGACCCCACCACAGTGCACAGGATAGACCAAGGCCCACTGCAGTGCACTGAGAAACTGAGGCACCAAGACACCGAGGCCCCCCGCAGTGCATACGACAGACAGAGGCACCACCGCAGAAACGAGGACTCAAAAGCAGGCCGTCTACCTAGGCCACATTACTCTGAAGTCTAGGGAGTTCGGGAAGAGAAGAAAAGGAATTTGAAGACAGGAGGATCTGGAACTCCAGGAAGGTAAATATATTTTTAAATAAGAGATACCATACCATCCTAACATAGGAAAGGTTTATTTAAACAAGATTTGTTTTTTAAAAATCTGTCATACATGGAAAGATTGATAAATTTAAATACATTAAGAATCTGATTTCTAAGATACCATAAAGTGAAGAAAAAATCATAAAAGCATATAAAAGTACTTATGAAAGAAATGGGGACTATTTGAGTGTAAAAATGTGAAAAATCTGTCACCCAACATATGGAAGTTTGCAGAATATATAGAAAGTATATATGAAAATGAGAAGAATGACGGGAGGGTGGTATTGACCGAGATACATTGCACTCCTAAATTGACATGTTGAATTGAAACTCTTTTGTCCCTAAAAAAACCTAAAATAAATAGACGCGACAGTATATACGAAATAAAAACATGAAAGCACCCACACAAGAATTATATGAACAAATCATACAAACCAGTATAAAAATCAGTATTCCAAGTGAAGAATGAAAGAAACCACCTTTAGTGCAATTAGAAAATATGCTAGAAAAAGTGTTGTTACAAGGATCAATCAATCGGCAACTTCACAGCTCAGAAGCTATGGAGGGAGAATCAGGATAAAAATCCAATGATATGGAATTGGTGATATTAAATTCCAGGTGGAAATAGCACCTGGACAGGATTCCATTGTATTATGGTGTTTCACACATATATACATAATTATACATGTATATAAATCTGTATATTAGTATACACAAAAGGATAGATATTTATAACATATAACCTATCTGTCCTCTAATATGAATCACATATGCTGCACTTAATATTAAAAAAGAAAATACAAAGAGAAAATATAAGAAGAATCATGCCTACCATTGTGTCCATATATGCTCAACTTAGTTAATTCCCTTATTTTACATAACCACTTATCTCTTAATTTTTACAATGGTTAAGTAGTTCCCTTTTTTGCTGTGATCAGAAAAAAAATGGTATTTTATATATAATAGTAATTTTTAAAAGCATGCCAGGGTTTAGCCTCAAATGTTTGACAGTAAGCAACTTAATTTAAATTAAAATAACCCGAGAATTACCTTGATTTAACTTAAATTTTGCTGAAGCTGGTCCTGCCTGAAAATAATTTGTTCTTGGCTACTTTTGATAAGAATTTACCTAAGATGGCATTTCATTTTTTTAAATTCTCTCATTTTCATTTCAGGTCCACTTTTTCTTCTTTAGAACCTTAAACTCTTCAGCTCACTCTTAAAAACAAGACAGCTCCTTCATGTCTATCGATTGACTTAAGTACTAACACCAGCCAATCTAGTTGTAATTCAAGTAATAAGGAGTATATTCATTAAAAGACATACAACCCCGAGTGTTGAATGGAATTCTGTTCGTACCCAATTAGACAAGCAACAAGCCAGACTCTTTAGTACACTGTGGAAACTAGGCTGTGTGTGTTTGCTCACATGGGTGAGAGTGCTCTGCTACATGGGTAGGGCTCATGTGTAAGTGTGTGATCACTAGAACCACAGTGATTTGGGAATTATCAGAATGCAGGTGTGTGATGAAAAAGGGTGTTTAATTGCATTCACAATCAATTATGCAGATTTAAATCGATATTTGGAACGTAAAACGCTTCTCTAGTACAATCACTCTAGAGGGTATATTTATATATATATATATATATATATATATATATATATATATATATCCCATTTGTTTTTGCCAACTATAATTGAGAATCAATACAGCTGCTCTACTTCTAGTTTTAAATGAGTAGAATTAAAATAGGAGAAGGAGTAGGTTTTCCATCTGTTGTGAAGGGTCATGCATGTGCTATGGGAATGGGATTGTAGATTGCATCTGCGGACTTCTGATGTTTGGTGAAAATCCAGTTGACCTTCACCAAATAATGCATAGACATCTTCTTTGGCATGAGTAAATATGTCCCTCTATAATCTGCTGTATATTTAGCAGTGAACTATTTTATTGTGTAACTACTAATGGCTAACCTGTGTGGCACAGCACTCTGTGCTAAGAATGTGTGCTAAGAATCTAGATTTGCTTCACTAATCTGCACTCTTCCTCATTGAAGTATCATTATTCTCAGCAGTATTATCATGGAGATGAAGACAATAAGGTAGAGTTTGGCTCCTTTGCTCATCTCACAGTGAAGGAACCATATTCACAAAGCAAGTTGAAATTGAGAATCAAATACACCTGATTGGAAGTATTATTCTTCAGTGTGTAGGAATTTCCTCAGACACCATAATGGCATGAATAAAACATCTCTCAAGGATTCTTTCCAGGTTTGCCACATTATTTGTTTGTTACCCATTTGATTTTTCAACAGGGATGAGGACCAGCCTTGAACTGTCGTCATGAGTCTGGAGTAACTGAAATGGATATTTCCTGCTGGACATTCGTGTAGTGGAATTCTGGATTCAGTATTGGTTCTCCTGTGAGTTTAACACCAGAAAAAATCAGGTTTTTGTAACTATTTTGCACTAGCCAAAAAAAAAAAAAAAAAGGTTCTGAATCGCAAAGCTGAGGGCATTTCATTTCAAAGCTCCTCGAGCAGAGATGACTTTTGGTGCCCAGGAGACATTGGACAAAACCTGCAGACCCACTGGGCATTACTACTGGGAGGGAAGGTGCCACTGGCAGAGACATTGCTAAGCACACTGCAGTGCCCAGGTCTGCCTGTCCTCCAGGACAAATAGTTACCTAGTCTCCACTGCCCATAGTGCTAAGGCTCAGAAATACTTTTTCAGATTCTGGGTTTTTTATGTTTGTTTGTTTTTTAAGGCAGCCCAAAGACTAATCCTCTACAAAAATAATTTCTCAGATAGAATGTTTCCTCTCACATTTCAGTTGATTATTAGATCTCATTTACAGCTTTTCACAGGCAACTAAAAATCATTTAGAGTACCTAAGTATATTGGCATTTAAGTCAGGAGCTCTGAAATCTGCATTAACACTCTAGCTCAAAATGGAATTCTATTTCTTAAATTGGGTCTGAACATCACAATCCTGGCACCTTCATTTGCTGGCCAGTAGGCCGCATTCCTGGGGGCAGGGGGAAGCCACAGGGGAGCAGAAAGATTGCATTAACTAGCAAAATGGAATAATGCTCACTAAACATTTTATGGACATTTGTATGATTCAAAGTTATAGCAAGGCTATTGAGGTAATTATTATTTTTTTCCATTAGGGCAAGAAATGGACAAAACTCGCATTGATTCTATGCATTTCCAAAATGATGGTGCATGTTTTTTTACTTTTGTCACAGTCATATTGATATTCTCAGTTTATTGATGACAGTTGGAAAATGGCAAAACAACAGTATTTACTCTTTTAGTAAAAAAATAATAATTTTCTACACACTGATTTGATTCTGTTTTAATTCTGTTAGATTACCCATATTAAGAAAAATTACCCTAATTATATTAAATTATATTCACATACACACACACACACACACACACACACACACACACACACACACACACACACACACACACACACACACACACACACACACACATACAAGATACACAAGTCTACGGCTTTTCACTATTTCAGAAAAAGTCACTATATTCTCTTCACCTAGGAGAAAAACTAACCACTGTCATTAAAAGAACAATGACCAATTAGATATTAGATCTTTGGCAAGGTGTGCGTATGAAAACACTCAATAGTCTCTTGCAAACAAAGAGGCAAGCCATGTTGAAAGTATTTTAATATCGCTCGATAGAAAAGTAATTTAATTTAATTTTACAAAAGCCTTTAATGCATAATTCTCATAAGTAAGTAAAAGCTGTTGGGTTTTTAATAAAAAAGTAATTCGATTTTCTTAAGCTGTGTGCCACCACACCTGCACAGAGATAATAAGTGTATATTACTTGGCGCTTAGGCTCTCAGTGTTTTAGAACAGTGAACTCATTTGGCTCCTGACTCACACCCTATACACATGATATGACAAGCTCCTCACACTGTGTGTAAACAGGGTACAATGTTAAAGAATTTATCTGAGGACACATTATAAATAAGTGATCGAAACAATATTTGAACCCATGCAAACTCAATGCAGGAAAACAGAAAAGACTCACAGGAAAATAAAGCAGGCTTTGTAGGGGCCCAGGGAGCAGTGATCAGTGGTGAATGAAGGCATACGTGGTGACAGTACTTTATAGACATGTATGAAAACAGAACAATGAAACCTGGTGAAACTGGGAGGGCAAAGGGCATGAAGGAGCCTGGTGAGTCGCTGAGGACACATTGTAGGTATGAAGAGAAATGACACTGAAACCCCTTGTACGTGTGCTAATAAGAACCTTTGTAAAAAGAGAGAAAGCATGGAATTATATTATTATATATTATTAAAAACTAGAGTGAGGGGGCTGGGAAGGTGGCTCAGTGGTAGAGCGCTTGCCTTGCATGCATGAGGCTCTGGGTTCGATTCCTCAGCACCACATAAGCAAAAAGAAAAAAGCCTGAAGTGGCACTGTGGCTCAAGTGGTAGAGTGCTAGCCTTGAGCTGAAGAGCTGAGGGACAGCGCCCAGGCCCAGAGTTCAGGCCCCACGACCGGACCCCCCCAAAAAAAAAAGCTTTAAAAACTAGAGTGAGCCAGACACTAGCAGCCCACACCTATAAGCCCTGCAACCTCAGGAGGCTCAGGTCTGAGGATTGAGGTTCAAAGCCAGCCCGGGAAGAAAAGTCTATGACACTCTTATCTTAAACTAACCATCTAAATGTCAGAAGTAGAGATGTAGCTCAGGTGGCAGTGTACGAGTCTTCAGCAAGTTAGCTCAGGGACAGATCCTAGGCCCTGAGTTCAAGCCCCAGGACTGGTACCAAAAAAAAAAAAAAAACAATAAACAACAACAACAAACAACTATTATGCACAAGGCAAGGTTTCATCCAGAAATTTAGACAATGATAGCATTCTTTAGCCATAAAACTAATCTGAGTTAGTTCTGCAACTTATTCAGGCTTAGCTTCACAACTCCACATGGAACTCTGTCTTTCTTATCTGGCATTTCGCATGACCCAGTAGCTGATCCATCTTTGTTTCCTGCCCAATGAGAGACTGAATAAACAAATGGACAGTGGCCAGCCTACACATTTCTACACAGAGAAATAGAATCTGTGGCAAGCTATTCACAAAGCCAACCCATTATTTGCGATAATCAGTCCAGGAAATCAAACAATAACTCTTCTAGCAAGTGGCTCCCAATAACCAGGCTTTGGGAGATAACTTACAACTTCTCTAGCGTTTGCCCCTGTCTCCAATTTGGGAAAGGCTAAAGAAAAAGTCAAATATATATTCCGAACCAATCATGTAGGATGTTCTGTTTCTACTTAGCTCATCGACGACTTCTTCGGTAACCTCTATTCAGGACACATCTGAGCCTTCCTTTCCTTTCTATTCCTTTCCTTTATTTTTATTTTTTATTTTCTTTAAGTAGTTGTACAAAGCTGTTTCTGTTCAACATAACAGTGTATAAATATAATGCATCTTGATCAGTGTCACCCTTCCATCATTCTCCATCTTTCCCAACCCACCCTCTACCCCCAGAATCACCTGGTTCCATTTCCACGAAGTTTCACATAGGAGAGAAAACATGTGCCCTCTGTCTCTCTGATTGTCTTAACATAATTTTTTCTAGGTCTGTGCATTTCCCTGCAAATGACATGGCATTATTCTTCCTGATAAAATCATATTGTGTCTGTGTGCATGCATTCGTTCTTTTCTTTTCTTTTTTTAACCCACTGTAAAGCCTTTTTCTCTTCTGCTTGCCTTTAAGTCTCTGCCAAGCACAAGGGATGGCAGCTACCTCCTCTGCTGAGCAAACTTGGGGGAAAAAATCAGCCTTTGCTTATTCTCACTTGGGTGGGCTTCATTTATTTCCCCATCTCTGATCTCTTCCCAACTCCCATCTCCTGGACTCAGCCGAAACCATCCAGGCCTTCGCTCAGCAAACCAGAGCAAAGCCACCAAAGTCCAACCTGTTGACTTTAAGATACTTATCATGAATACGCACCAAGCTGTCTTATCTGAGGGCATAGATCTGCATGGCACAGCATAATCACGGTGGGAGGGGACTTAAACCGCATATGCCTGCACCCCACAGCTAGAATGGTACCAACTTGGGAACTACTAAAAACAGATGTCCAAATTCATTCCTAGCCAAATGAGCATTGTGATCCTCTTAGAGGACTGCAGTCCAGCTAAGTCTGGACTAAGTCTGGACATAAAGGGAGGCATTTCCTCTTGAAAATAATTGGGGCAAAAAGGGCTGGAGGCATGGCTCAAGTGGTAGAGCACCTGCTTCACAAGCCCAAGACCCCAAGTTCAATCCCTGATATCAACAAAAAAAATGAAAACCCTTTAAGGAAAAGTGACAATTGCTATGGGATTAAGTAAGGTATAATTTTACATCAGAGCAGATCACCAAAATATGAGCTTCTCCAGACTTCAACTCATCTTCTCATCATTACTTAAAATAACATTTCATCCCAATTAAATATCACTGAGGGCAGACTACGACAAATTCTTTAGCTTCTTTGAGTATGAATTAGACTTTGACATGAAAATTAACATTCATCAGAGAATACTGGCTTTAGTTATATTAAATAAGATAAACATGAGTTTCTAACCTATTGCTGCAATATGCAGCAAGTAAATATTCAGCAGTGTGTTTTCTGGAGCTAAGGTAAAGACAGGAATAATTTTTCAGGTAATATCTTCAGGCAGCAGGCTGTAAGTGTACATGCATGGCTCCTATGGATGATCTGAACATGAGCGTGAACATGAGTTGAACTTTGATTTGGAGGCAAACATGGGCTTATATGATCCAGATTATCACCTGACTTAAATGGCTTTCCCAAGGAATCTTGACCAATTAATGGATTCAAGGGAACGCAGTTCACATTTAATGGCCACACAGCCAGAGGCTAGTGGATTTTAAAGTCTTCGTAGCAGCTATTTAAATTCTAGATATTAAGACAAAGAGATCGACACACTTTTCAAGCAAAACCAACCAAAGGTGAAGAGGTAGAAGGAATCTTGTTTGTTTGTTTGTATTAATTTTAAGTAGTTGTACAAAAGGGATTTCAATTCAACAAATCAATATATGAGTGCAATGAATCTTGATCAGTGTTGCCCCTTCCACCTCTTCAAGGAAGGAAGGAAGAAAGGAAGGAAAAAATTATATTCTGCTTATTTGTAATTGTAGCTTTGGTCAATGTGGCTGAGTAAATTTTTCTACCTTGTCATCTTTTCAAAGGGACATTATCCTCTAAGTTCTACCTGCAAACATAATTAAGATTCATTATAGTATCTTATCTATCACTGGTTAAATGAATTTGCTTCCAATGATTTTTCTAGTACCATATTCATCTTTAGCTCTATTTATGCTTTTATATTACTCAATGAAGTATTTTTGTATCTGTATTTGGGGTGTAGGAGCATGCTTATCTATTATAATCAAGTATTTTTCCTTTCAAAAATGATCTATTTAAGCAGAAATGGCATAGGAGTCTCTGCACATAAGGAAAATATCAGCTTTGTTTGGCGCTGGAGAGCCCTGTCCTCCATACAACTCAAACTTGGTGTCCTTTTAGCTAAAATGTGTATAAAAACATCCCTTTCACACACAAACAGAAGAACTTCATGAAATAAATCACCCAAGATCTGAAAAGAACAGAGCATTTGCTCAAATAATTCATCTCCTTTCTTCTACTTCCTTGTTCTACTGAGTGAAGAAAAATGTGTTTTTAAGGAGTTATTAATATGCTTGTCTCTAATGCACCACCTTGGAAATTAGTGTAATAAATGGATTCAGAGCCCTGTGAAAACAAGATATTCATATCTAGTACCTTGCCAGCCACTGGAGGAATGAGAATAATCTTGACTTCTGCCCCTGACATCTCACATTCACACTCATGGACTTCAGAGGTACAGGGATTGCTTTATGCATTTTGCCTTGAGTAATCATTCCAATTAGATACTCAGCAATTTCCATGTAAGGAAGCCCATCATTTTTAATTGAATTACCTTCAGGTTTTTGTTTGCTTCTTAGAAATCAGAGAAGGGTCAGGAAAAGACAGATGGATGGGCAGATGGATGGGTGGACAGGCAGATGGAGAGAGAAAGAGAGAGAGAGAGAGAGAGATACATAAATGATCCAACCAATGGACAGATAGTAGAGAGACAGATTCTACATACCGATTATAAAAGGTGCAACATAGGAAGGAAAGAGAATGAACAATAAAAAGAAATTACTAAGCCAGGAGCTGGTGGCTCATGCCCGTAATCCTAGCTACTCAGGAGGCTGAGATCCGAGGATCAAGGTTCAACGTGCTAGAGGGCTAGCCTTGAGCAAAGAAGCTCACAGACAGCCCTAGGATCTGAGTTCAAGCCCCAGGACTGGCACAAAATAAAATAAATTAAATAGTAAGCACTTAGCTTAGAAATAAAACAATGAAATAAGCTTAAGGAAAGCACAAGGAAGTGATTAGTAAAACTGAAATCCTTCAGTAAATCTAAGGTCTTATTCTTTACAGGGTAGAGAAGGGGAGCACAATAATGTTTTATAAAACAATTATTATAATGGAGTAAATGTCAAGTGGTCAATTGAGAATTAAACTAGTAAGCCTCATATTTAAAGGAAATGGATCATCTTTTGTTGTCTTTTTTTAATTTTAGTAGATTTGGGTTAAAAAAATATTACTTGAGTAAGTTTTTGAGAAGTTATGTGAGTTAAAAAAAAAAGTTGGGTTAATGTCTGTAGACAGAAGCTGAGCAAGGATAAAAGCAACTGGTTACAGTGGTCATTGGTTATGGCTTCTATATGAAATTGTTACTGTTCGTTTCGTCATTTATTTTCTCACAGTATAGAAAGCCAGTAGTTAAGTTTAAGTGAATCAAGTCAAGGTATCAAGAAGACAACATTCTACCTGCAGCCTCCAGGGCAAACTCCCTCCCCTGTTGCTGCTGGAGGTCACCTGTACCCCTTGGCTTATGGCTCTGCACATCTGTTCTCACTCTGGACACACGCCTTCCCTCATCTCCCAACACTCACCCACCTTCTTCCACCAATAAAGATGCTAGCAATCACATCCGGCCTCGCCAGATAATCACAGATAAACTCCCTCTCTCCACAAGCCTTACTATAGTCACAGGAACAAAGTCCCTTTTGAAGAATGTTCTCAAAGATCCTTTGGCTTAAGATGTGCACAGCGTAGGTCGGCCATTATTCTGCCTACCATGCTTGCCCAACTGTAGGTATAGAATTGAGACATAATTTGTTTTCCAGATTTTATGGCCCAAACTAGGGACCGCCGATAGGTAAGTGGTTTTGAAGGCTGACATATAGTGACACACATAGAAATTGAACTAATAAATGAGGCCATTAGCAATGGAATCCACCTGTAAAAGGATACACTGAAACAGATAAGACCGTATTCCACCCAAGCTCACCTGGAGCACTGCCCCCTACTGTCCCTCAAAACACAAAGCTAAGGAATCTCCCAGAGCAGCCCTAACACCTCCTCCTCTTCAACACCACCCCTGAGCCACCAGGTCTGTCCTGAATTTGAACAAGCTTCCCTCACAGCTCGTTTCCCTGTGGTTAGATTCCCACTTTCTGGGATGGAAGCATCTAGAAGGTCAATACCATGCTATCTACCTGTCCCCTTGCACAGAAACCAGAATTGAGTACGGTGTAGTGATTTTAAGTACCATTTCTGGAGCCATCTCTCCCGCGTTCAAAACCAGCCTCTGCCAGTTGCTTCCTGATTTTTAGGCATTTTTAGTTCAAGAGTCCTCTCTTGTCTCTGAACGATACTAAACATGTAGTACGAATGGAAGTATGGCCTTCTGCAAATTAAATGAATCAACAGAAAGGACCCGAGGTGATTGGGATATAGTATTAAGCAAGTGTGTCTCACTGCTATTCTACAAGGCCATTATTATAAATTCAAAAGGTCTGGGAAGTGAAAGCGACCGGATTGTGCTTGCTAGGCAGGCTCTCTATTGCTGAGCTATGACTCCAGCCCCTCTTTTGAACTGGCTAGTTTTGAGATAGGGTCTCGCTTTTTGTCCAATTATGCACTTGGACACTTGGACTCCAATCTGCCTTTTTGCTTCCCAAAGAGCTGGGATGGCAGGCAGGTGCCTTTACTTGTCTAGACTAGAAAAAGTCATCATCCTGACCTCAGCCTCCCACATAGCTGACAGGTACATGCAACCGTGTCCCCCTCTTGGTGGAGAGGGGGGCCTCATGAACATGCCCAGTCTGTCCTCAAACTACAGTCCTCTTGATCTCCATCTCCCAAGTAACCAAGCTTACAGGCAGGAGCCACCAGTGTCCAACTTAGCCAGATACTTATGACAAAATCTTGTCTTTTGTCAGTACTGAAGATTAAACTTGGTGGGTGCTAAAAAAGTGCCCTGTAACCTAAGCTGTGACCTGTGAACTTTCTTTTGTTTGCTATTTTCATTTTTGAGACAAGGTTCCAAGCTACATTTTGCCCAAGCTGACCTCAAACTCAAGATTATCCTGCCTCCATCTCCTGAGTAGCTGAAATTACAGGCATGCACTAACACACCCAGCTTCTAAGATTCTAAGAAGGAGAGAGAGAGGGTAACATTCAACCATACCAACCAAATGGTATCCCCCTCCTACTAACTAAGGGGTATTTTACAAAGTTATTACTATTAGAAGAAAGTAAAATTGTCCCTGTGGTGCAATGCACTGTGGGAACTTGTGCGTGTCAATGCTGGGCCTTGAACTTGGTGCTGCACTCACCTAGCTTTTCACTCAAGGGTAGCATTTTACCTACTTAAGCCACAGCTCCACTTCTGGCATTTTGCTGGTTAATCGGAAATGAGTCTTGTAGATTTATCTGTGTACACCAGCTTTGACTCTCAATCCTGAGTAGCTAGGATTACAGGCGTGAGCTACTGGAGCCCAACCTGAGGATCTTTTTGACTGTTCCAAATTGTTGTACCTTTCCTTCATTACCTCTTAAGCTTCAGAGTCATTTGTTTCATTTGCTCCAGGAAAAAAATAAAATTTGAATGTAAGTCTACATATGATACAGAAACCGAGAGGTCTCAACTCATGAGGAAAATGACAGAGAATTCCCAGAACATGAGCCTCTCTTCCTGGACACCTTTGAAGATGTTGCTGGGAAGCATAGAGCATTCACATTGCCCTGGAAGTCAGAGCAACACAGTCCTGCTAAGTGCATGCGATTTACATTCAATCAGATTGCCATGTTTTAGACAGTGATTCCTGGAGGGAAAAATCCTATAAGCCTCAGTCCTGTTCTCACTCTAGTCATCACATGATCTTTTGACTTCACCGAACCAATGCTCCATTTTATAACTACAATATTTCCAGAATTGTTATTTGTATCTCCATGCTGAGAGATGAAGGATGACATGCTTTTTCGTGATAAGTGACTGTTCTTCAGGTAAGTGTATTTTAATAGAGGAGTCCATAAAGCTATTTTAATAAACCGCTATTTCTCACCAAGGGAGGGGAAAAAAATTAAGCCAAGCAGAAACAACAATGCACGTCGCTGAGCAGTAACATATGTGATTTAGGTGGAGGCTATTTCCATCTCATTGGCTAAGATTATTGTGTTTGATTTCATAATCAAGCAAAGGACAAGCTTGGCTGACCTTGGAGGTTCGTTTCATTGTGTTGACAGCTTCACTAGAAGCTGACTGAGCAGGTGCGCCTTAGTTCAACATCAGAACAGCCCTCACTCTGGGGAAGTCTTGAGCATCTTTTTCTCTACTTCAAAGACATCTGAATGCTCTCCACACCTGATCCTCCTAAATATAGGAGGTACTGTGGTCAAACAGTAGAAAGACAGTCAGGTGTGTGAGCGGTCCCACAGGCAGAATGCTAAGATGGCCACAAGATTCCAGTGCTTTAGTGTAGACACCTTGTAAAACCCCCAGGGAATGCAGGCCCACACTGGAAATATAATCAGCCATCACTCCTGTGAAGATATTACATAAAACCCTTCACTTCATTGACTGTCAAGCACGGGAAAGCAGGGAGTCACCCTGAACGGGTCCAGGGGGAATCAAGCAAGTCTTTCAAAAGGGGATCACAGACATGAGGAAGTAAGGACAAAAAGCAGGAGGGAGATTTCTCTACTGACCCTGACATTTCAAACTGTCACAAGGCAGAAAGTGTCATGGGGCAGCCATTGGTGGGCAGCCTTTAGACCCAGAGAAAGGACTCTCCTTGAGGGCCAGTAAGACACTCAGGCAAAGAATTGAATTCCATTGGTTTTTAAATGTCAACTCAGGAGAGGACCTTGAGCCTCAGTTGAGGTCACAGGATCAATCTTGAATGTGTCTCGGTCCGCAGTGTCTTGTATAAGAACGAGGACAGGCCTGGGCATGGTAGCGCACCCTTCCATGGTCTAGATGGTACATGGAAGGGAAGAGAAGGTACACTTCATTCTCCGCTCAACTTCCTTCCTATTCTTGACTGTAATGCTGGTGGGGCAAAGACCCCCTCCCCCATACTTGCTAGTCTGAACTTGAGCAGGGTTGGGGGATCCCTATCCACTGTGAAGAGCTGCAGGATGACCTCTGTGGGAAGATTTCTACCCTCCGATTCACATCGCTGGCATGGCAGCCGGCACCTGACTCAGCCTTTTGAAGGTAAGCTACTGCCAGAAGCGAAATTGAGAATCTCTATGCTAGTCACAGTCAGCACTCAGGAGACCTTATGACTGTACAGAGCACACCTGAACACCTCATGACTGTTCAGAGCACACCCGAATACCCTGCCCTTCCCTCCCCAACCCACCACTGGTCTTCAAATAAATGGCCCCCACCACATAGGTTTTTGCTATGAGGGAGCTACTGAGGGCCTCTGGGAAATGGCTTCCACGGTAGGATGTGGTTTGCAGGAAGTCTGAACTTAGTTGTTCACATGGCTGCAAGCAGCCCAGCCTCTAACTTTTCGGACTGTAGAGTACTCCCCACCGTGCACCATTCCTTCTAGGATATAGCTCACTGGCATCATGGCAGGTTCTAATGCATTTCTCCACTTGTGCAGGCCCTATAACTACAGCTGTGGGTTTTTTCCCCAGCACTGTACAGCTTCTCACATACAGGAATGGGGTAATGGAAACCATCAAATTCCCATCCATAAACCTAGGGGGCTGGTTATAAACTCATCTTCAATTCTACCTCCTCCCACTCCACCATACCTTCAGATGGCTGCTCCTGGACCGTTCCATTCTTGATGACTACATTTTAGTTGAGTCTGACTATTAGATTTTGATTAGACTCCGAGTTCTATTCAGGTTCATTGCACTGCGGCACCTTTGAGACCATCAGTCAGGAATGGCCTCCAGACAAAGACCTGTTGGCCGACCTCTTTGCTCTTAAATGGCCTCTTGTTTTTATATCACTCTGGGTAAAACTCTTGCACAGTAATTAAAATAATGCCTCGAAATGCTGTGCTCCTGTTGCTCCTCTCAGAACAGAAAGAGAGAGAGGTGGGTGAGGAACAGAAAGAACAGAGCGGGCTTCTGACTCCCAGTTTAGTACCTGTTTTATCCAGTCTTATTGTATGAATAATATTTCTGAAGGTTTTTAATAGACATTTTTATATCTTGCAGATTCTGGGGGGGAAAAAAATTAAAAGCAGCAAGTTACTTGAAGAGCCTGAATAAAGGATGATGAAAAGGGCAATCTGAGAGATTTACATATAACCATTAGCAAAAGATACCTATCTATATATCTATCTACCTACCTATACATGTATAATCTATCACAAACCCCTCATCTTCTTTCCTTATAGTAAATGTTGACAAATTTCATGTATTAGATTAAAATTTTAATAGCCTTGGAATAAATAGTTAGTTCAATGAACTTGGGAGAGATTTAAATGATAGATTGGAATCAGATCAAATACATCAAATAAAATAACTATCTTATTCCTCAGTCTGAAGGCTTTAATTTTCACTGTAAATTAGCTCATAATGTGAACGTCTGAAAGAATGATTCCTTTTTTATTCTTCAGAACTGGGACATAATTAATGAACATCTTATAAGGGGTGGAATGAAAATAAAAATAAATATTTGTCTTTTAGTTCCATCCAATATCTCAAGTATTTTATGAGACTTGGAAATTACATTGAGAGAGTACAGATTCCGAGCTAACAGAATTTTGCATATATATTTGCTGGTTTAACCAAAAAAAAATGAATTAAATTACAAATACCGAAATCTCAATGACCAAGAAGAGTATGCTAAATTATATCACCCATTAAAATAGCTTTCTAAAGATCAGTTACTGGTTTTGTTGTCCACACTTAAAATTCTGTGTGCAAAATGCTAAAATATTATTGAAAAAAAGAGCTTTCATACTTATTTTTCATAAGCCTTCTGAGTTCACTTATAAATTAGTAAAGGTTATTTCTTCATAACTTTGAGAATAAACCTTCTGGGTTTTCCTTCATTGCTTGATATGACCAGGGGCATATTTTAAAAATGTAACAGTTGCCATTGGAGAAAAACTGGAAGTCTCAAATGTTTCCTGCCACAGAGTTTTAAGTCTCACAAGACTGTGAAATGTGATAGGACACACTGAGGAATTAAAGCTCTCTGGAGGGACAATTACCTCGGCTCTTCTCAATGCTTGGGGTATCAAATCTGCTCAATAATTCAGTAGCATTCACAGATAGCTGCTCAGATCCCCAGATAGAGCAAAAGAAATGGGTTCAAAATGATGAACCATTTCAAAGTTGGTACCATGAATTCCATCAAGATGAATCATTCCATGGGCCTTTTTCATCTAGACCCTCACTTCCATTTAGAAAGTGGGGCCTGTGGGGCTGGGAAGGTGGCTCAGTGGTAGAGCACTTGCCTTGCATGCCTGAGGTCCTGGGTTCGATTCCTCAGCACCACATAAGCAAAAAGAAAAAAGCCAGAAGTGGCGCTGTGGCTCAAGTGGTAGAGCGCTAGCCTTGAGCTGAAGAGCTGAGGGAAAACGCCCAGGCCCAGAGTTCAGGCCCCACGACCGGACCCCCCAAAAAAAAGAAAGAAAGAAAGTGGGGCCTCTATGTCTTCATGGGCCTGCTTTCTAGAATGGAGCTCAATATGGCAAGCACAAGGAACATAATTCAAGTTGGAAATTTTTTGCTTGACTTTCACTTTTCCATTTTATCAATGTCTATCTCTCTTTCTTTTTCTTAAACACATCCGGTGATGAATACCTAAACTCTAAGTGCATTAGGCCTACCACACTGAAACCACCCAACCATGAGGATTCTGTTATTTTCCCCTAAGAGGTAAGTATTTAATCTTTAATGGCTAAGCCAAATGAATAGGATGGGGTAGCTGTTTAAGTAGAAGACAGAAAAATACAGTATTCTGTGATTGGGCAAGAGTTTTCCCCATGAACCTTCAACTCAGGATAAATTCTTGTTCCTAGCAAAAGCAAGAGATCCCATTAAAATGCATGAGATGCCACAGAGTGGTTTGTCTGAGTCTTACTTTAGAATGATTTTACTGATCAGCCTCATTGGTGTGATTCTTTTTCCCTAAAACATTGCAGCTACACATATTACACACACACATACACACACACACACACACACACACACACACACACACACACACACAATTTAAATATGATCTCCACAGAAATGATCAGGAAGCAAGTTATAAATAGGAATGCAGTTAAAATTCTTCATTCAGCAGGAAAGGAGCGAGGAGCAAAATAGTGTAGAAGACACAAATAGAATTAATCATAAAGCAAAAGCAAGACATATCCAGCAGATTTGACCATTGCTTTCCAGTATCTCTACTTTCAGTCAGTCATGTTATTTGGTCAATCCTACACATTCACCTGGAATGAATCACTAGCTTACTTTTTTTTTTATTGCCATGGTTCCGCGGCTCTTGCAACTTTGTACCAGGTCAAATCTGACCTGTCTAGCCCCAAGTCAAGTCCCACCTCTCGTCATTTCCCATCCTTCCAACTGCTGAGAGTTTTAATATCGTGAGCTATAAATCTAACCAATGTGCCATACATCTGGGTATACATCACATTTATAATAATAAAATAACCCCCCCCTTGAGATTCTAGATAAAATACTCCATCCTTAGCTCTACACACAGGAGGTCTCTCTAACCTAGCCCCTTTGTGCCATTTCCTTCTTCATCCCCTTTCATTTCACACCTCAGGCTTGTCCTTCTGAGCTACCCATGGTGCATTCAAATGTCCCATGATTCTGTGGGCTTAATTCTGATTGACATACTCCCTTTCTCTCCCTGTGTGGCTATTTCATTCATCTGCTCAGAAATAGCTCCCACTGCTCACACCTGATGCTCTGCCCAGGGCCTCCCCAAAGACTTTGTGTCTCTCTGTCTTGCCGTGCCTTTCACAGCACGCAGGGCTTTTCTGCAGGACTAGAGAGTGGGAAAGCTGAGCTGAGGGCCAGGATGAGCTGTCCTCCAGCCGCTGACCAGCAGACCTGCAATCACAATGCTCCCCCACCCCGCCCCAAGCACCCCTAGACGATTCCATAGATTTACGATTCCATAGATTTTGTTAAAATCTTAGTCATAAATACGAGTATAAAAAAAAAATGTTCCATTTCCCAGAGTCAAAATTCTGCTCTCAATTGTGATCGGGACGTTTCCAATGCTGAAGACACGCGTCACAAGAGGCACCACACCGCGGAGGGTGGCTAAATATTTGTTGAATGAATAAATGAATAACGTAAGCACAGAAAGGTGAAAGTCTGGGAAATGAAGGAAATTACAAGTGGTAGGATCACTTTAATAGACTGAATGAACCATAACCCAACCCTCTGAACAGTAATTGTAGAAAATGAACTACAAAGGGGAAAAAAAACTCTTGTTTCCATTTCCTGGAGTTTATTTCTATAAATATTATTTTGTATGATCAGATGCACATAGGTACTATGTCTCTGTGTTCCTCTCCTAAGAATATCCTGCTTTGGTCCCACTGTATGTGAATGCCTAAAAGACGTATAATTTATCATGTCCAAGTGTATTTATTTTTATCATCCAGTGTTTTTGCTAGTAGATTTATAGGCACATTCTAGCTACCACAAATGAGGGAAACCATGCAAACTATGTTTCTCTGGGTCTAGCTTACTCCACTTAATAAATTTTTTCCCAAGTCTTTCCATTTCCTTATGAATGGTACAATATCATTCTTTCTGTTGGATGAGTAGAATTCTATTATGCATATATACCACATTTTCTTGTTATGTAACTGTAACCCCTCTGCACATGACCTTTATAAGATGAACAAAAAAAAACATGAAAAAATAAAATAAATAAACTGAAAAGAAAAAAATATATTTGGAAAGCTGAGAAAAAGAGAAGAAAACCCAATACATCCATGGAATATTAAAAAATATATTTCATTGCAGTAAGAATTTTATAACATATTTAGCTAATATCTTCCCCTTCACTATAATTCTCTGAATCATCAGAGACAACTGAAAAATAATCATAGTCCCAACACATGCAACTCTAAGAGTTCATTTAACATGGAACATATTCAACCGGTGTGATTGCTATGGATAGTTTCAAACTACCTCCACCCATCTGATCAACTCCATTGACATTACTGGTCACTCATAGACTTATTTGAAAGGAAATGAGAAGAAAGACACTGGGAGGTTATCAGATCACAATGCTGTTATCTAGGAATCCATATTGAGACATAATGTCCCACCGTGTGTTTTCTATTAGAGTTACTTCAGGGCATCTTTTCGAGTCCTCTCCATTTCATGTTGGGTTCCCAAATGGCAAGAATTGAGGTACATTTATGATTTTACTCTCCGACCTGAACAAGAACAGGTTGTTCCTTTGTGGCTATAACGGGCGTGGAGACGGATACATGCCGTGCTTGCCCTACTCTCTCTGCAAAATTGCTCCTGCAAGCCTTTTTGTCCACACACCACACCAGAAGCTCATGGAGAAAAGCAGGAGAATTCCTGAAATAACATCCAGACAGACAAGTACCCATCCTGTCTGTAGCTCTTGCTTTTAAGAAGGAGGCATGGTTCGGGAAATGACTTTGGCAAGACATGGTGCCAACCGGAATGTTCCAGTCAAGCCATTTCACTAAAAATGCTACCATTACTTCTGAGCCGTCCTTGTATTCCTTAATTTAAAAGAACACAATGGCCCCCCTGTAGTCCTAGCAATTGGGAAGCTAACATAGGCGAACCACAGAGTCAGGAGTCTGAGAACCACCTGAGCAATAAGGAAAGATCTCTACTTCAAAAACACAAAGAATGAAATAAAGAAGGAACTTGAATTGTCTTGTTTCCACAAGGTGTCATGATTTACCATTCCAAGATTAGCCATTTACTGAACCAAAAATCCCACTCAGTGTTTTATCTAGCACACACATACACATATACCAAAAAAAAGATATGATGACAGGCATTTCTTTTCAACACAATCTCATTCGACACAACCTCATTTGTTCTAAGCAAATAGCTATACAACTGTGAGTAGATACTTCATAGATATTTTGTAAGCACACAGTTACAAGAGTTCACTTAAAATTGTATTATACAAATTATTATGATTCATTTTAGAATTAATTAATGCACTATACAATCACTTCCTTTTTTTAATGTACATAATAAGTACACCTGTAAAAATACAAGGGGGGAAAATCTAGAAAGTAGCACATAAATGGTGTTAAAGAGAATCTTAGTAAAGTCATCATCATCGTTTTATTCAATAAGGAAAATATGTAAAGGTATGGTGTATTGCTTGTGAGCAGCAAGAAGAGATATTAATCGCCTCAGAAATAGCTATCAAGTGATCTGGGCTAGACTTGCAGGGGTCGACAGTCAAAGAAAATGTGAGGCACAAAATGCCCTGAGAACTTGTGATATTTTTTCTTTTTTAGGAAGAGGTCAGAGTTAATGAGAAACACCATTCAGAAGCCTATTAGCTATCTCACAAAACTATCTGCTTTCCAGGAGCCTGCTCTAGGCACGGGGGCTGCTTTAGCTTGGGAAACTCTGTGCACAGTCACAATGATAACTCAAAGAATTTCTTTTTACTTCTGTCTTTTTCTTGTCTGCTTTTTTTTTTTTTTGGTTTGTGTTTGCTTTTGTTTTCAGATAGTTTGAACTTACTAGGCAAGGGTTCCCTCACCAGAGCCTTGACTCCAGCCCCTCCTACTCTGGTTATTTTTGAGATTAAGGCCATTGCTTTGGAGCCTGGGCTAGACTGAATCCTCATTCTTCTATTTTCACTTCCCACAGTGGCTGGATTGGCAGGCAGGAACTACCATACCCACAGCTTGCTGGTAGGATGGGGTCCCAGAAACATTCTCTACTCCACCCCCAGGTTGGCCTGGCCTGAATCTCCCCATTTCATCCTCCTTTGTATTTGGGATGAACAGTGCAAACGCCCCATTCCTAGCTATTGGTTGAAACGGAGTTCCACAGGCTTTGTGTCTGATCTAGCCTCAAACAGAAATCCTCCTCATCTCTACTCCCAAGTGGCTAGGATTATAGGTGGGAGCCACTGGCACCTGGTTCTTTTCTTTTTGCTGTGCACTAAAGAGACATGGTTTTCCCTGATTACAGAAAAGAAGAAAAGCATTGACTGACACCAGAATGTTTTCTTGAAATGGTGACATGTTCCTCAAAAAGATAAGGAACATTTAAAAAAAGAAAAGAAAGATAGGGAAATGGGAGAGGCCAGGGGACAATGAAACTCAACACCCAGAGCAGAAAGGTAAGAGATGCACCTCATCAGTGTGCTTCCTGACTTCTAGGGAAGGCACTAAGCTGATCGGTACAAGAGGAAAGCCAAATTCACAGCCGTCCATCGGAGGCCTCAGGCCAGACGGACACGCGTGAGGAAGGTGGTGGGGCGCTGTCCGGGGTTGGACAGGTCCCAGGACAATTGGCAAGCCCGCTGAGGAGTGAAGGCCCCACCTGGCAGGTGACAGATGCACTTGTGAGTTCTGCCAAACGTGACCATCCGACCCACGGCCGCTGGTTCACACGTAGGCACAAATGATGCTGCTGGAAATCATACCAAGCCATCTTTCAGGGCCATCCATTCTTGAGCAGAAAAAAAAAAATGACTTTCTCCTTCCAGAAGAAATCTAGATTTCTTTTCTCTTTTTTTTTTCTTTTTGACAAGGCAAAAAAAAAAAAATCAAGCAATGACCTTGAACCATGGGTGACACTGACGTTTGTAAATGGCAGAAAATCACCAGACTCCTAAGGGAGCCGTGTACCTACTAGAAGAAGATACGGGGTTAGACTGAGGGAATTCACAGAAGAAATCGATGTACAGCCAACTGGTTCAAAATAGAGGAATGTTCAAATAAGAGCATAAGCATCTGATGAGCTATTATGAACCCTTTATAAAGAGACAAATATAAAGACTATTGAGCCACGGGAGATGCTCACTGGAAAGGCTGGATGACGTTCAATAATAGATGGGCAACACCTGCCCCAGAGTGGAGGGCCTGGGATACATTTTGGCTTCGACAAATTTTAAATGGACTTATGAAAAGTTATTTGGAATGATGATGATTGATTTGTTTGATCTGGTTTGATTTGGGGCATAAAATGTATCCCCAGGAACGAAAGAGACATAGATGTAAACTCTGAGGTTGATGGCGTAGGAAGTAGGAAAGTGGCAAAGAAAAATAAACGTCATGATCAACTTTTGGGGAGGGGTGGTGAGGGTGGGGGGGAGAGCAGGCACCAGTCAGTATCATAAAGGAGGAAGTAATTTGAAGGGGATAAAACAAGACTTGTGAGAGTTTCTATGGGAATGTTGGCAATACATAGAGATGATTTTTAACAAAGGGCAGTAAATTATCATCCTATGAATCTCTTAGGCTCTGGGGATGAGTTATTTGAAAGAGAATAATGTGCTCAAAGGAAATTACTTGCTTCAAAGACATAAAACTATTGTGAAATGATAGAAAGGCATGGTGTGTGGGGGCGGGGGAATCCTGGCCACACACATCTCCAAAGGATATCGGAGACTCTTGGGTAGAGGGTGCTAGAGAACACTGGTACAGATCACAGGGCAGGAGAGTAGCGGGCGTGGGGAGTGGAAACAATAGTAGTACCCATCACAATCAGTTAATTGATTTCCTCTAAATTCTTTCCTGAGACAACAAGTCCTAGCACAGGGGTTCAAATAGCCCAAATTTCCACCCCACACCCATTCCACACACACACACCCAAAAATCCAACTCCTTTCTACAGGTTACAAAATACCTGGCAGGGTACTAGGCCAGTTTTGTTTCTGCCCTCCACAAACTCTCCCCCTGCCCTATATTCAGGGACAGACTCCCTTTGGACACCAGTGTCAGTCAGGTAGGCCTGTGTAGCAAGTACTTCCAGCTGAGTCGCTTCCACTGGAACACGTTGTGGATTCACAGTACTCGAGGCTGAGTCCCAAGACCCCTGCTCTTGGTTCTTCCTCTCTGGGTCGCTTTGGCAGCTCCTTCCAGATTTTAGTCTCCTGGTTTGTAAAAGAGAATCCTTAATACCCGCTGTCTCACAGGTTCAAGCAAGATGGTAATGAAGAAACCGACCCTCCACCACCACCCACATTCCACAGAGCACAACGTAAGAGGAGGATTTGTCATCACTGATGTCAGCACATGTCGGCAGGTGTGCAAATTTCGGAACTCTAATTCCAGCCATAAAAGCCACAAATGTGTGCCACAGGGGGAAGAAACATGGGAGGCAATCTAAAAAGAAAAGCGGTGGGGTTTTAATAAGAAAAATTATAACCGAAGAACATGTGGGCAAATAAAAGTGGGAAATAAAAAGTTCAGATCCAAAAAAAATTTTTCATGAAGGCTCATCTCTATCTCTATCTCTATCTATCTATCTATCTATCTATGTATCTATCTATCTATCTATCTATCTATATCACCCAAAGCCATGAAACAAAATGACTTGTGGATGTTTGTAGACAAAGTGGCAGCTAGTAAGGTGCAAGGACACCTTCGATGAAGTTAACAATGGGGGAGGGGTTGAGGAGAGAGGAGGAGTTCTTTTTTTGCACTCTCCATAAAGGAGAAAGGTTTTCCCAACCTGAAAATGTAAAATAAGTCAGTTCAGAGAAGCTGAGATTGAAGGTGGATGCAGGCATTGAAATTGTGGCAAGTGCTTTGTGTACCAAGTCTATACCGGAAAGCACAAGCAACATGGTGGCGCTACCAAGATGGCAGCACACACAACCGACGTGGAAGGGGACAGATTTGTCTTCTCTTTATCTTATGATAACGGTGTTTTCATTTTTTTTCTTTTTGCTTATGTGGTGCTGGGGAATCGAACCCAGGGCCTCACGCATGCAAGGCAAGCGCTCTACCACTGAGCCACCTTCCCAGCCCCGGTGTTTTCATTTTTGTTTTTGTTTTTTTGCTGTTTTCCCATCCATTCAATTTGGAGTCCTCAATTTCAAATGGTTCAAGATACCTGGGTATGGGTGGTACATGTCTGCAATCCCAGCTAGTGACTCAGGAGGCTAAAATCTGAGGATTGTGGTCCATAGCCTGCTGGGGCAGGAAAATCTATGGGACTTCTGCTTCCAATTAAGCAGCAAAAAGCTGGAAGTGAAGATGTGGCTCAAGTAGTTGAATCTAGCCTTGGGCGAAAACAACTAGGGAGAGAAGTAAGAGTGCAAGGCGCCGGGTTCAAGACCCAGTACCAGAAAAAAAAGAAGTTTAATCTAGTGACTGATCAAACTTTTGTCATAAATCAAAAAGATGAGGTGTTGGGAGTTTAGCTCAGTGGAAGAATGGTTGGCTGGCAAATCCAAGGCCCTGTATTCGGTCCTCAGCTCTAATAAATAAACAAACAAATAAATAAATAATGAGGTGTTGGGGGAAATAAAAAAGATGTGGTATAGGGGAAGAGAGAGCAAAAGACTATATAAAAATAGATCAGCCAACATGCCTTCGAACAAATTATGACAGGACAGAATCAATTGCCCAACCTAGCCAAATGACATATAATACAGAAAAATTCAGAGTCATACTTTTGTTGTTGTTGTTGTTGGTCATGGGGCTTGAACTCTAGGTTTGGACACTATCCCTGAGCTCTTCAGCTCAAGGCAAGTGCTTTACCACTTGAGCCACAGTGCCACTTCAGGTTTTCTGGTGGTTCATTAGAGATCAGAGTCTCAAGGACTTTCTTGCCAGGGCTGGCTTTGAACCGTGATCCTCCTGAGTAGCTAGGATGACAGGTGTGAGCCACCAGCACCCAGCCAGAGTCCTACTTTTAAAAGGGAAACACAAAAGAATGGTCAGCTAAATAAAAGTGACTTGTTTAATAGTGAACATACCGCATCCTCTTCCAATGTGATGGGCCCATCTTTCCTGATACTGGCGTGGCAATTGGAAAGCAAAATATAAACCTTCCATGTATCTTTTGTTGGGAAAAAAAATAGCTTTGCTTTCCAAAGAGTGAAGAGTTTTATAAAGATCTGAGCAGGATCAGGTTGAGCACAGAAGTGGGGCTGGGTCTACTGTGTATGGAGGAAGGCAGGGAGGCTGTGTTCGGCTTCCCAGGGGAGCTTGGGGGACACCGAATGCGGGTGATCCTGGCAAAGACAACCACACAGTAAAGACCAAGAGAGGGAGCTAGAACCAGAGCCCGATTTTCCAGCAGAGAAACCAGTGGGACTCAGACAGAATAGAAAGGTAGGCAAGGGCCAGGCGGGTAAGAAGACCGCTTATTGCTATGCTCCTGAGCCTGAACTTCACATTGAAAAAACATAGTGCTGAGATTTATCTGTGAGACGTAACTAGTTTTAAATAATCATCATAACAACCTGCACATTGATTAAATCTACCGGTGCATTATGTCAGGCTCATCTAAAGAATACGCTGAGAGGTGTAGGCAGTGGCAGATACGGTTGCGTGACACGGAGAGGAAGGAAAGGAAATCGCAAGGCCCAGTGAGGACAGGAAGAAGGACCAGCTGCCTCACCAGCCCTATCAGCCAAATCAAGCCTGGCACTGGCTGGCATGGCAGATGTCACAGCCAGCTCCTCCCCAGCTCCAGGAAAACGAAAGACAGAAATGATCACAGGAGGTTTGATTTTGCTCACTCAGAAAAACAGAGAACTTTCTGGCATCTTCTCTAGAGAATGCATCCATGATTAATGACACAACAACACTTACCGCCTTCATGCTAATCTATTTCATGTTGCAATTACACACACACACACACACACACACACACACATTTATATAAAGCCATACCATACCATGGACAAGCAGAGCTTCCAAAAGAAATGAATATGATCATTTACAAGGTAAGCCAGTAAAAAAGAAAAAGGAAGGAAGGAAAGGAATTTAGTCTCAGTTTTACATGTTAAGCAGAGCAAATGATTGCAAGCATAATTTGACTTTTAGTATACCAAATATCCTACGCCACACTTTTATTAGCCTGCTTTTCTGCCATTCCTTTAATAGACGCTGTATTTGATTATGAAATGTTTCATTTCAGCATTTGCTGTTTTGTGGTCAAGGGTGCTATGGATTTAAGAAACCAAAGGTTATCTTCAGAAAGTGGTCTGTGCTTTCTTAAATGTAGCCTGCCTCTGTCTACCAAGTTGTCTCAATATTTTGTTTTTAAAAGGAAAATGACTCCATCTTATGACACTTAAGAAGTGAGGTTATGATGCTTTAGAGGCGCATGAAAGTTTTCTTACCCAAACTATATAATACTATATAATACAGTCTACAGTGCTACAATGTGACACTTCAAATAAGCAAAGAGATCATACACAGCATGAAACAAAAGGACCTAATTGAGTAGCTTTATAACCTTGCCCAGAATTCCCTCACCACCAATTTAGACAGAATTGCTTTTATTTTAGCAATGTTCTTTTAATTAAGTCCTAAACATCTAAAACATGGCAAATGTAAATATGTATTATAAATCCTTAATTATGAGGATCAGCAAGCATTCATGCAGTTCCCTGCCTTGGAGATAGGTTCTCTTTTTGTTGTGGTTGTTGTTTGTTTCAAATCAGCCAAAATTGAGAGATAAAAGTGAATGATGTGAGAAATGTTAAACTTCGTTCATTGTGACTTTCTCTTGGTACCAGTATCGTTTTACCACGTTGTGTTTTGAGAGCTAAATTATGCTTCCATTTGCCTTCAGGCTTTAGAGCCAAAATCTATCCTGCCATTTCTAACCTTCAGCATTCAGGAATTGATGAGAAGTTCTTGCAAAGGTTCATGACCCTGCTGTTGTCAGAGAAAATAAAGAACTCTGAGACAGCATGGGGGCAATATTGTTTTTTATGTTTGGGGTGAATGTAAACTTTGGGTTCCTAAAGTAGTCATCCTGCTCATGTTTTAATCCTACACATTGCGGGGCGGAGGGGGGAGGATTGTTTTGTTATTCAGGTGTGGTCTTTCGTTAGTTATATAAATTAAATTGTATGTGCTTATGAGACATCTGATGATGTGTGAACACATATACACACTGTACAATTTTCACATCAGAGAAAAACTTACCTAGCTCCACGAACTGTTGGAAAACTGTACTGGAAGTGATTCTGATGTGGAAAGCAAAATAAAAAGCAAACCTTCTCTAAACCAATACTACTTCCTTTGAAATGTACCACCAAGAGCAATGCCTCCCAATTCCCCTAACAATAAATGTATGTACATGAGATATATGTATATATTGTTAGAGGACATAGATATAAATATTATATATATATTATATATAGCCCATTCCTCAGTTTCTACCCCAAATATCCTCTTCTATATGTGCACACACATGATCACGCACACACACAGTAATAATTTTCTCTCAGCAACTCAGTTCCCTTCAAGGCAATTTTCAATTTAACTTCTTCCTTTTGCTGTGCCATCTATTGATTGACAGATTTTAAAAGACAACCAAGTCTGGAAGAAGATTAGTTAGGTAAGTGATAGACAGATACATGATAGATAATAAGTAGATGATGATACATAGACAGATATAGAGAAAGAAGGAAGGAAGGAAGGAAGGAAGGAAGGAAGGAAGGAAGGAACGAACGAACGAACGAATGACCGAACGAACGAACGAACAAAAGAAAGATATGCAGTCATTTAGAGCAAAGTAGCCTAGAAATTTCACTTTCTCATGCTATCCAGGAAAACTCTCTATTTTTCTGGTAAGTAACTGGCTTATAATGATGGGAAAATGAGAAGATCTTTCATTGGCCAAGACAATCAAATGTCTGGCCAAGGTCATCCATCCTGGCTACCACCAAGTCTGAGGTTTATCTAATTCCCAGAGAAGAGTATTGGTGTCCTTATTTTAAAGGGCAGTTTTTAAAAGTTTGTGTGTATTATAACTGCAGTGTAAGTCAAGTAATAAAATTACAGGTTATCGTTGGCCTAAAATGTCTACAATAACCATGATTTAGGAAGAGAAGTGACTCTGTGTATTTACATACTGCTTCTGAACAAATATCAACCTATAACCCTATTTGCAAGCACCATAACTACCAGTAGTGGGGGAGGAGAGAAAATAGTAACAGAAACAAATATGTCTTTTATGATTTACATTCTATCTTATTCTAAAGCACGGCTACATAATGAGAAGTACTTAATAAAAAAAAAGTAATTAGCACTCTAGCTATGATACACATCATACCATTTTCCCTTGGTAATTTAAAAAAAAACCTTAAGAGATAAATTTTATCACTACTCTATTAAGTACTTATGGCATTAAAAATTTTTTATAGTTCCTAATTTTTGAACTACTCAAAATGTCAAGTATGTGCAGGCTTCACTCACTTTTCCAATTATTACATTGGAATGACTCATTAACTGTAACATAAACAGGCTCAATTTTACCTCCTGTTATGCTGTGTCCCCATTTTATTGCCAGAGTACCATTTTTGCCATGAACCATGATGAAAACATTTATTGCAGGGGCAGGGAGGAGGGATTCCACAGCATGTACGCTTTCTCTTCTAACTGCCACGCACTAATGGGAACACGTCATGGATTTTGCATTGTGCATGCTTTACGATTACACACACTATAACAACACTCTATTTTTGAGTATGTGCATGCCTTAGTGAAAGACATGTGGGCAAAAACTGACTCAAAAGTCACCTGAAGCCAGACGTTGGTGGTCCACACGTGTAATTGTAGCTAGTCAGGAGCTATTCAGCTCCAAAGATCACAGTTCTAAGACAGCCTAGGCAGGAAATCCATGAGATTTTTATCTTTAATTAACCACCAGAAAGCCAGAAGTAGAGGTGTGGCTCAACTCGTAGAGTGCCAGCCTGTGGACCAAATAGCATTCTGGAAAGTCTAAAATTAAATAGATTGAAAATAAGGAAAGCCAGTTATGGAAGTCAAATAAATATAATCACATACATTAAACATATATATATGTTATATATTTATGTTATAGATAACATAGATGGAGATATATAAACTATGGATAACTAGTGGAAGCACACAGTCACCCAGCCATAGCCTTAGAACTCATTGAAGAAATTTAAATGTTGAAATGTAATACCAAAACAGTGAGGACGACCATCCAGTGGCATCCCCTCTTCATGACCTCTATCTTCTGTGGAAGTGTAATTTATAGGAACTTAGAACTATGGGTAGATTGTTCTTTCTCAAGACATTTTTAAACTTTTTTTTAAAGAAACTCCAATCTTTTAAAATAAAATGTTCATCTTAAAGGCAGATGAACTCATTTAGAATATCTCATTCATTTGGAGAGTCGGTTTTTCCCAAGAAAGACTTTCAAAGGGCTAGGAATATAGCTCCAAATACTTTAGCGGTAGAGAGCTTGCCTAGCATGAGCAAGGCCCTGGATTCAGTCAGCAATGGTACTGTGGGGAGAACACAGACTTTCAGAAACAATAGCATTTATTTTATTTCTTTCTGAGATTTTCCTTCTTAAAGTGAATGAAGTCCGACCAAGCATTCAACATGATCATTCGCGATGTGCTGTGGAAAACCTGTATGGTAACGAGTATTTCTAAAAGTTTTGTATTAAAATTTCCATTAAAATAATCATGCATATTTTCTGAATTCACACCATCACAAACACACAATATGGTTCATTCTACCTCATCAAGGTGGTTAATTCATTTAAAAAAAAAAAAAAAACCTCTTTTTGAAGCACATACTGTATGATGGGCCAACCTTTTACTATCAGACTACTTAACTTGAAAAACAGCAATGATTCTGGATAAATAAACAAGTTAGTGAGGCCAAAATTCTCAAATCAGTAAAAATGGGAGAAAACAACCAATTGAACCAATCACTAAAATACAAAGCCACTGGAAAAAAAATCAGATTAAAAATCAGAATATTTACTAGAACTAGTCAGCTACTGATACGACCATGGATGCCAGTCTTTATATAACAATGTTAGGTACATTTTTCGTATTTTTCTTACTATTTTCAGGGGCTGGACTATTCTGTGAAGTTGTAATCAATAATAAGGAAAGGAAAAGGTTTTACAAAACGAAGAGTGAAGGATTTCTTAGATTATGTAGAACTAATTGGCAAACTAAAAGGTCAAATAATTCATTAGTTGACAACAGGTAGTGCCCAATATTGATTCATATGAGATAAAAGAGATGTGAATTCTAAACATAGTCTCAACTGGAGAAAAATGGGTCTTTGTACGGCTAAGTCAGATGGATATTTTAATGCACCAGCAAATCAAAAGCTGGGTAATATTACCAGCCCTGTTCACCATAGGAGGCCCAATGGTCAGACTCACAGATCCATTTTCCTGATACACAGACTAAGTTCAGTTCCAGTAGGTTCCATGAGGCTGTCCCTAGGTGAAGTATGATCAGGATATTAGGGCTTTGATAAGACTCAGAAATCTTCATTTAGAGTAGAACCATTAAAAGTTCATTTTTCAAAGTAAATATTTTGAATAATAGTTATTGGACAGCTATCATCTATCTATTGTTTATCTAGCTAATCTGCTTCCAGACTTGGTTGCCTTTGAAAATCTGTCCATCAATAGATGACAGAGCAAAAGGAAGAAGTTAAATTGAAAAATGATCTTTAAGGGAACTGAGTTACTAAGAGAAAATTATTACTGTGTGTGTGAGCATATGTGCACACTTGTGAGTGCATATATAGATGATATTTGGGGTAGGAACTGAGGACTAGGCTATATATATATAATATGTGATATTTATATATATTCTCCTAACAATATGTACATAGGTAACATATACTTCTTCAATAAGTATTGATATTTATTTATGAATAATATTTATATGAAAAATATTTTTAATATCCATTTACTTTGAATTCCAGTGGAATTTCCGGGACGCTGAATTATTGACAGTTATTTAGAGAATACAGTTCTGCAGTGAAGCTCACTGAGATGAAACCTTGCATGTGTCATCTGTACAAAATGGGGGGTGGAGGATGAAGTTGAACGTTTATAGAGCAATGCGGCTATTAATTTTTGACAACTCAGTATGGTAAACTGAAATGCTTTTTCCTACATTGGCAGCACAGATAAAGAAGTATACTCCATATATGTGAAAAAGGAACTTTAAAATTGAGGGGCTGGATGCGGTTGGGAGAAATGGGGGAGAAGGAGGAAAGGGTTGACACCAGTCAAGGTGCATTGTACCCATAAACTAACAAGTTAAACTGAAACTACTTAATGATAATACTATCAAAATGATGAAAAAAATATGCTCTATCATATTTTAAATCACTTTTCAAGATGCTGTAAATAGTGTAGTGTAAATAAAATGAAGCCAGTGATCAGTTCTTAGAAATCAAAAGTAAGTACAATTCCAAATGAACAAGACATTTACATACAAATTAATTATACTGGCATGAGAAAGTAAAAAGCACTTGCTTAATTATTGTGAATTCTCACTGGGTTGTGCTTAAATGAAAATCTATTTTTTAATTTGTTCTAGAAAGCTTGCCAATTTCAGTACTTTTTGGAAAGTGCTACTTTAAAAATCATAGAAATAAGAACCCTTTTCAAACAAGAACCTTCTGTCTTAGAACCAATTTGATTCCAAATTTGTTTCTGATTGGTGTGAGGTAGAATATTTTGCAGTCGTGACAATATAAAGTTAAGCAGAATTTTCACTCTAATATCTAAGATATAATCACTTACATACTTTCTTTGACACTGTAGCTTAATAGGATTAGTGACATGAAACAAGCCTTCTGGCAACCAACATTCTACAACCTGACAAATAATGTGTGTCCACTGAAATAAGATTTTTGAACAATAAAGTCATTAGGGAAAAAAATACATAAGGGAGATGACAAGTTGAAGGTTTTTTCCATTACTAGTTCTGGAAATATTACTATTACCTTCAATTCCATAGCTTTACAGGGGTATAGGTACATGCTAAATAATGAAGACAAAATTTTATCATGGTAGTATAAGTTATACACTCCTTTGCCTTGTCATTCTACTGTATTGTATTACATATGATTTAACTCAGAGGTCAATGAACTTGTCTATAAAAGAACCAGACAAAAAGAATATTATATAGGTATTTATCTAACAAGAATAGAAACAAAATGTTAACAATACCTTTTTGTAAAAAATAATATTTAAGTGCAAATTTTGCTTATTGTCAAGTTCTATGAATAAGATGGGTGGCAAAAATGTGAATTTCACATCATTATTTTATGTCATGAAGAATTAGGTTTCCTGTCCAATTTTTTTCAGCTAAAGCTGTTAAGAACCATTCCTAGTTTATAACCCAACAAAAAGAGGTACCAAGCCAGATTGGGCTTATGAGACATACTTTCCCCATGATCTAAATGCATTATCTTGAAATTAATGCTACACAAGTCTATCAATCTATTTTCATTTTTAAAAACCCAACTTAATCTTGATATAAGCATAGACAGACTGTATCAAGAGATTGTTTATATGTGATATGAATTGGGAGACTAATTCAGAAGTCAGTGATAATGCTTACCACTTTAAGAAATCAACATCATACCAAGAATCATGTGGAAATGGTGTCTGATTGTTAGTTTATGGGCTAGATTATCCCAAAGTGATAGAACAACTTTCTCAGAAAAGATGGATTCCATCAGTGAGGAGATGCATGGAACCATTGCTCTACACCCATGAGTCACGTCCCAAACCATATTTACATCAAAAGCCAGCCACTCGGTGTCACCTTACAGGGTTTTATGATCATGACACTACTACCATATTCTAGCTTTTTTGCTCCATAACTGAAGTACATTTGAGGGAGAGAAAAGACACAAAAGAAGCTTCTAGAAAGGAATACAAGATGGAGTGTTTATCATGGAAGGCTCTACACCCAGGTATCCACCTACTCCAGCAGTTACTTTCATTTATTACTGATATTATCCTATGCTTTGGTATCCTGGGGTAGATGTCAGATATGTTCTTTAGATCCATTATAGAAAATGAAGGACACAGTGAGAAACTAACATTTAATTAAAGGCATTGGTACGCCACTTAGTGGGCATTAATTAAGACTCGGCATGCCCTCCATCCTGTGAGCTCCAAGAGCAAACCCAAAAGCCAAGCTCTGGCCAGCCTCACCCTCACCATTGTGGAGAGCAGACCTGCCTTGTCCATAGCTTCATAATCACCACCCTACGTCCTTAAGAAGCAGCATCAAGTCAAGAAATGTCTTCCCATTTTAGAGGATGTCTCTTCACTGGAAAAGAAGAAGCTAGCAAGACATGGCATAGCTCCTCAAAGAGCAAGCCTTCTACAAGGATTTTTCCCTAGATCCCTCGATCTTTAACTAATAAACTCATTTTGACTGGGACAGAGAGAAGAAAGAAGAAGGAGGAATAAATTTTTTTAAAAAACCACTTCGGTGCTAGTTCACTGCTCTTGAAATGTCAAATGGGACACTAAGGGCAAAGAGGGACCATTCAACACAAATCATCTTAAGACATATGCTCTGATCAGGGCACATTCAAACACACAGGTCTGGTAGTTGGCACATATTTATGTGCCTATGTAACACAGACACACATATGTGCGCGCATGTGTGTGTGTGTTTATAGATTGTGACTAATGTGAAGTTTGTCTCAGCTGATTAATTGGATCAATTCATGTTCAAATCAAAGTACATCTACTGTCAGGTTTGCAATCCTCTGAAAAACTGGTAGCCAAGGGCAACTCAGTGGATGGCAGAGTCCCTTCTTAAAAATGAGTGGTAAATAAAGAGAAAAGGGTCTTTGTATTCACCTGAGAGTCAGGCCTTTGATTTTCCTTGTTTATATTCAGTTCTTCCTGAGTTTAATATTGGTATTCGACATCAATTCACTTTGTATTAATATATAGTCTCCTCTGGGGGATTATTGGGTTATTATATTATTGTAACACATTAAAATGCTTATGTTAAAATGCTCATCCTCTTGCATTTACCAGCCTTGCTCATAAACATTTATAATTGCTCTTCAAAAAGAAAAAGCACAAAACACGTGACACACTCTCTATTGACAAGCAGAACTTTATCCTTCTAAAGAGTAAATATTTCCTAAGCATTGAGGAACAAAATAAAAATTAGGAACTGAAACAGTCCCTTCTAAATCTCCAGCTGCAAATCCTTGTCAACACATTCACAAGAAACTACTAAATGCAACATTTCTTAACAACAGTCACTTAATGACATTTTTTTTTTGATCCTTGAAGAACCGGCCAACTCTTAAAACGTATGCCCACCCAAGAACTCTACCTTGAATGTTTAAAGACTCCTGATCATTTTTTTTTTAAGTCTATAGGTTTGCTAAGTATATCCAAGGTTTCTGAATGCATTGAACAACCTCCTCGAAACAAATTAAAGCTGGATGAATAGAAGAAGAATGAAAATGCCAAGTGTGAGAGACACAGCCAGAACCAGAGAGGTATGAATAGTATACAAAACTCAAATTTGAGCAGCTCCCCTTTTCCTTGGCCATGAAGATACATGACTAGAAAAAAAAAGCTATTCAATGGAGAACTGAGTGATACATTTTCCATGGGACTTCCAGAAAATAAATAAGCACAAACAACATGTCACTCAATTCATCAATATATGCAGCCTGGCGATGCACCGTGTGTTAAAAGAGACACCGCTAGGCCGGTGTGAATGAAGTCGCTTGCAAAGGAAGGACACTCCTGGCAATTCGCTTCACATCGCTACAGTGACCTCTAGTGCTTCCTTCTCAGCTGAACTTCAGCTGCTGGGAGAGGTAATACTTAACGCCTTGGCTACAAAAAGGAGAAACTTTGCATGTGTATGGCTGCGTTTGTTGTTGTTTGGTGTTGCTTGTTGGTTTGTTTTGCTGCAGCGCTGGTCATTTGATACCATTTTAGCAGCAGCGCAAGGTTTGGTGTAGGAAAAGTTAGGCGCATTTCAACTGACTTCCAGGATTGCCACATATCCAATTTCAAATGGCCCTGGAGTGAAGTTCTCTCCTTGAAGAAGAATAGATTATAGAGACACCCTGAAGTTAAATGAACTCCTACGAATGAACCCACAACACACCACCGCAGTCACGCAGTGAGAACAGGCATTTAGCCTGTCACGGTGAGTATAAAATTCTTCCCACGGAAGAGCCCTTTCACCTAACTTAAAACTAAGGCTCCCTAGCCAATGTTTATTTAGTTCCTGCTTCCTTCTCCTAAAACTAAAATCTGGCCCATCCAGCAGCCATATAAATTGAGGCCCAATCGGACACCAGAGCTGTTCTTATGAAATGCAGACACGCTTCTGCTTTGGAACCTGACGATGAAATAAAAAGTTTAATTTGCCCAGATTGTTTATTATTCACTGTGGAGGGGGAGACGAGGAAGGGTGGGATTCTTTCATTTAGACAATGAAAGCCAGATAGAACTTTTAAAACTTTGTCTATCACCCAAAGGAGCCTCTCGAGTTATTTGGAGAGATACTTGAAATTGGACATCAGATGCTAACCAATATTCTCTGAATCCATGAACTCAGAATGATTCAATCACAAGCAAATTCATGAGATCAAAAATTCAACCCTGAAAGAATACTGCTATGGAATAAATCAACCTGGATGTCTTTCCTTCAGATCTGCTACAGGGACCTGCCCCTCTTCTAGAGTATTCAAAGTGCTTCTCCAGGCTTTGAGGACAGGGCTCTTGATGCCAGAGATCTGTCTCCAGCAGCTCAGCCTGCTCGTGACGTCTGCAGCATGCCTCGGTTATTAGCCTGAAATCATCTGAATCGAGCAGCAGCTCCTGGCCTGCCACATTGCAAACTTCAGAAATCTAAGCTAATGCAGCATACATTCCAATCAAATTCAGTAATCCTACAAGAAAGGAAGCAAATGAAGACATTCACAGGCAAGTCCCTGGTTAAGATGCTAATTTTAATGTTTTACTAGAACTTGAGCATTCCCAATGAATATTCAAAGACAAGAGAGAGTCACATTGTGCTCCTAGACAGAAAGAAAGATAACACTTGGCATATTTTGCCCAGACCCACAGAAAAAGACAACTGCAAATCCAGTCACATTGGAAAACACACACACACACACACACACACACACCAATGTGTGAGTAACATTTCATCTCTAGCAAGAAGCTTTGCATCCATACTACTGGCAAATGATGATGGTTAGGGAAAAAAAACAATAACAACAACAGAATCAAAGTTTTTCCCGGGGACAGCCCCCTCCCATGCCCCCCTGCAAGTTCTCAATCATCTGCTGTGATACTCACACGAATTCCCAGCCTCTGCTCTGTCCCAGCTCTGAGTCCATAACAAAAGTAGCAACCGGAGGAGGGCTCCGGTGACAGACCCCATGTCCACAGCGACTGAGCCTCCCCAAAAGGGATCTGAGTGGCTCCCCCAAATGCTGGAGTCTGTTCTCAGTCGCCCTTTCCAGCTCACACTGGGTCTTCAGTGTCTCTAGGGGTGTGTGTGTGTGTGTGTGTGTGTGAGATCCCCTCTAGTCCCTCCCTCTTTACCTCTCTCTTCTCTCCTTCCCTCCTCCCTCTCTCTCTCTCTCCTCTCCTCCCCCCTCTCTCTCTCTTCTCTCTAGTCTCTCTCTTCTCTCTCCTCTCTCTTCTCTGCTCTGGCTCCTCACTGACAAGCACCCAGCATCTTTAACAAGCCTCCACAGGGCCCAAGCCACGCCCACTCCTCCCGCAGCTAGCCCCGAAATTGACATCCATTGGTCCAGCAAACACACAGCAGCAGCAGCAGCAGCAGCAAAGGCAGCAGCAGCAGCAGCAAAGGCAGCAAAGGCAGCGGGTGCAGAAGCTGGGAGCTCAGCCGCTGAGCTGCGGGGGATGAAAGCTGGACCCGAAGCTGCCTCCTGCTCCAGGCCTGCTCAGGGGCTTCCTCCCCTCCTCTCCTCCCCTGCCTTCCCCTCCTCTTCTTTCTCCAATAATCCTTAACCCTTCTTCTCCCCTGCTGGAAGGCAAGGCAAGGCAGCAGCGTCTCCTGATTTTCCGGGAGGTCTTGCTTCTCTCTTGCCCTGGCTACCCCCTCCCTGCACAGCAGGCTCAGGTAAGTTGCTTTAGGCTCGAAAACAAAGGCACAAAACAAGACAGAGAGAATTCAGCAGCACTGGTAAATTGTCCTGGAAGAAAATATTTGCTCTTGTTAGGGAGGGGGTTTTGGTGGGGTTTTTTTTCCTGTTTCTATAAAACTATTCTCTTCTAGCTTCTCTGGCAGCTAGGGTTTTATGATGGAATTCCTCACAAGGGAAACACAGCTGACACTCGTGGTTAGCAGATATATTTTTTTTAAATCAGCTGGTACTAAGTCTCCAAGAAATTAACATTTCTTATTTTAGTTAGCCTGTCCGGAGTACAAATCTACACACGCGATGTTTCAGTTAGATTTATCTTGCTGAATGCACCATGCTATAAACAGTAGCATACTACAATCATATTCTTTAATAGAAATTCCCAAAGGGCCCCAACCAGAGAGTGATGGAATTACACACACACACACACACACACACAACACATCATACACACACACATATAAAACACATCATGCACACACATATAAAACGCTTCGTACACACACATATAAAACACATCATACATACACACACACCACCACCACCACCACCACCACCACCACAAAATCCTCATTCCAGTGTCTCCCAGGAGAAAAGAGTAAGAGTGAATTCAGAAGATCAATAACTACAGACAAATCTTTCTTCTAGTAGCTTAACTATGACAAGAATATTAAAACATTTAAATAAGGACGTTAAGAAAGGAAGTTAAGATCACATAGTGTGGAGCTTATCACAAAGTATCACAGAAGATGAAGAAACATCAAGACATTTTACTGACAAAGTGCTAGCTTTTGAAGAGATGGGCTCTTGGAGCGAGACCTCGCACGCCTCTTGGAGACAGCAAACTAGAAGAGACCTAAGCCTTGAGCCGCCAGCATCCTGGCTGAGAAATAGAGAAAAAAAAGGAGAGGAGAGGACAGAAGCATTTATTTAAAATAATTTTTTAATGAGCACAGGTATTTAGCTCTTGTCAGCAAACAAAGCAGAGTGGATTTTTTATTTTCCTTATTTTGCAGTTGAGGAAACAAGAACAGGAGTTGCGCTGACTTGGAGCTGTCAGAATTGGGAAAGCTGGAGTTCATTATTCTGACACCACGTTTGTCCATCTCACGGAGTCATTTTGTTTTCCCCTAAGATCAGAATTCACCTCCTCCAGGAAAAGAAAGGCATCGCTTGATTGTTTTCTGTGTATTCTTCATTTCCTAGTTTGGGTCTTTCAATCATAGCATTAAGCAGACACGGCTATAAATTGAAATTTTGTGGCGATTCATTATTGAGGGGATTAAATTTTATTAAACATGTATTATACACCACCTGTTATCTAACTCCATGGTTGCTGCGATCGTTTGAGGGAAGCCGCATTGTATCTGCTGACTGAAGAGACTCCAGGTTAGTGGAGGTGAGCGGAGCCCAGTGCCTCCAGGAATGGGAAAGGAACTTGGCCTTGGTCCCTGAGGTCCCAACACTGCTCACTGAGATGGCTTGACGCTGAGAAATAGGCTTCCCAGCTCTCCCGGAGAAAAACATTCCTAGTCAAATGAGTCATTGTTTTCACATAACAAACTAATGAATTGTGTTTTAGGGATATTGAAGTTTGAACCCAGCCAGGCAAAGGGCCTGCCACCTGCCCACCCCCCCACCAGTGCCTGTACTTTGTTTCTAGATAGGGTCTCATGCTTGTGCCATCATGATCCCCTTACTTCTGACTAAAAGTAGCTGAGATTACCCATGAGTGTCACACCCGCCCTTACCTTTCTTTATCATTGTCTTACTCCCATCTATGAGCGATAGAAGAGAGGCCTCGTGTGACATTTCTGTACACACATGCAACCTGCCCAGATCACACTGCTGCTCCTTGCCCTCCCCCTTCTTCAAACAAATTCAACGGGTTTCACTGGGACATTTTCATAGAGCTTTGTCTTTTTTCAAACATGGGTATAGATAGGAAAAATGAAGGAAAAAAACAATCGAATATGCGATGACGATACATAATTAGGACAAAGTACAAATGACCATAGCAGTCCCCAAGAGGCGGGATTTTTCCTGTGTTCATAGAGGACTCTGCTATCAGAATGAGTCACAGACTAAAAACAAGAGTACTTCAAGTTTCTGCACAAACTCATTCTGGAGGGGGGGGAGGGGGGCTTGGCGGCTCAAATCCGTCATCCCAGCCACTCAGAAGGCTGAGATCAAAGGACCACAGTTCCAAGCCAGTCTGAGCAGAAAAGTTCATGAGACCTTTTACCTCTGAACAACAGCAAAAAAGAAGAAGAAGAAAGCTAGACAAAGGAGATGTGCCTCAAGTGGTAGAGCACCAGCCTGGAGTAAAAAAAAACAAAAACAAAAATCCAAGTGAGAGAGAACACACAGTCCTGCATTCAATCCTAGGACCATCAATAAATAAATAGATAAAGAAATGAATAAAGAATAGTCATCCCTGCCCAGGGGCCACAGAGAGGAGTGAGCTGTGTGGATTGAAGGCATGGTGGAGACGGCTTCGGTGTGGTACGCAGCAAGGCCTGGGTGTCGAGGAGAGCATCGGTCCCATCACCAAGACAATGACCTCAGCATCTCTTAGCGCCCAGAAGCAACCTGATGAGCAGAGGGATTACCGCTTGCCCGTGGGGCACATGGGGCACGTTCACCACAGGTACAACGTTAGTCACCCAGGCCTACTGACTGGGGCCTCGTTTCTCTGGTCAGGATGGTGGTGAAGATCAGAAAGCAAGAAGAAAAAATAGAACATCAGAAAAAAAGAGTAGTGGACTAATCTCGCATGGTTTGGGAGTGTTTGTTTGTTTCTGGTTGATTCAGCTCCCAGGAATGACATTTCCCTGCGTGTATGCATCTAGCTAGCGAGGCAAAAAGAACCCCAACTCTGACATGTAAGAGTTGATCAACACCTACAATGGGTGGGACCTTGCCTGAGAAGTTTTTGTAACTCAGATCAAGAGTTAGAGACGCATCCATCAGACAAAATTGTTCACTCTTCATTCTTCATTTCTCTCCCTGCCCCACCCCCCCACCCCCCAAGCCACCCTGGAGCTGTGGCTGAGAGGGCCAGTATTGAGGTGGGAGGAGAACTCAGGTAAAGAGTCCAGGCCTTGAGTTCAAGCCCCAGGATTGGCGCGCCTGTGTGTGTGTGTGTGTGTGTGTGTGTGTGTGTGTGTGTGTGTGTGTGTGTGTGTGTGTGTGTGTGTGTGTGTGTGTGTGTGTGTGTGTGTGTGTGTGTGTGTGTGTGTGTGTGTGTGTGTGTGTGTGTGTGTGCATGGAGTCTACACACACACAAACTCTTTCCTAAAAAAAAAAAATTGTTGTTGAATGTTTGTCAAGGTAAATACTATGTGGGTTTGCTCATCTCTCATTTAATAAAGCAGCATGCTACCCTTCGGTATTGACTGATACACAGATTTCCTTACAGATTTGTGATTTCGACTTTTTCTTTTTTTGAAATACAAAAAGATACATCTGACCCTAAATCCAGGTGCACGCCACACTTAATAACAAGAGGTCTATAAAAGGAGGGTGGCGAGATTTCAGGAACAAGAAAATAAAACCTTGCTGTCACCCAGTTATTTTAAATGGCCATACTGTAAGGGAGAAACAATTACTCAACTCCCTAAATATTGTGCCTAAAATGCAAATAGAGCAAATGGGTGAGATTGGTTTTCACCAACCTCGTCTGAACACCTTGAATTTCAGTCATCTTCCTAGGGCCATGATTTATGGGAAAGTAAACATGACCTGATTCAAGAATACTGGACAGAAAATTTTTTTAAAAATTGGTATAAGGGTAGCAGCGCAAGGGATGAGGACTGCGAAGACGAAAAATGATCATGAGAGTATCAATGCTGACGCTCCTCCTCCACAACTAGTTTTGTCTCCGCAACTACAGCATTCCATTCCCTTTCTCGGATTGAAAAAGCTTATCCCAGTGGGAATGCTGTGTGTTAGAAGCCATCCTGCCTAGATTTCTGATGTCTTTATAGTGAACTGATTTAAGCACACGGGGACCCAGTTACAATGCAACGCATCTGGTAGATAAGGACTTGAAATGAGGTGGTAGCTCACCGCATTTACGCTTTAGAACATGAGACTTGTTCATGGAAAGTTTTCATTTCTCAGAATAATGAAGCAGAAACAGTTTTGGCCTCCGGCAGGTTGAAGGAAATCAAATCCACCCACTACCTCCATCTTTACATCAACAACAGGCAGTACGTTTCATGCCCAGTAGCTCGGGTGCCTCAGGGAGCAATTCTCTGACTCTCAGGTAGAAAACCGCTGCTAGAAAGTGAGGATGGCTGGAGCTAATCTTCCCACAAGTAAAACTGGTCATTGCTTCTACAAACACCATAATGGAAGCCTCTTTACCATAGCAGGTGAAGGAAGAATGTGGTGCGCTTTCTTAAAGAGACCAGCTCCCGCTGGGTGCTGTCTGTACATTGCTGGGGATTCAGTCCTAGAATGGCAACGTATGCATTGAGTCATTTCATTCCGAACTTCATTTTGGCCTCTTATTTGATATGATAGCCACTGGTTATATTAGAAAAGAAACCCCTTTGCAGACGGGTGCCAGTGTAACCCTAGCTCATCAAGAGGCTGAGATCTAGTTCATGGCTTGAAGCCAGCCCCAGCAAAAATCCAGAAACAAAGCTGTGGTCCAAGTGATAGAGTGTTAGTGTTGAGCAAAAGAACTAAGGGACAGCACCCAGGCCCTGAGTTCAAGCCCCAGGACTAGCACACTAAATAAATAAACAAACAAACTCAGTTGCTCCATCACACTAGCCATATTTCAAGAGTTCCAAAGCACATATATCTAGGGATTACCACATGGGACAAGCACGTATAGAACATTTCCATTTTAGCAGAAAATACATTAATTACCCACAAGTATACAATAAAGAGCTTTCTAGTGCAAACAAGTGTACACAATTCACTGCAGCATAATAATCTGGAATAACCGATATATGATACAACTTCAGGAAATGTCAGGAGATGAATGGATAAAGAAAATGGAGTCTATACACACAATGGAATACAACCCATCCCTGAAAAAAGAAATCCTGTCATCTGTGGCTGCATGAATGAACCTGAAAGACATGTGTATGGGATAACTCAGGCCCTGAAAGAAAAAAAAATCACACATGATCTTATCTCTGGGTGGAATCTACCAGGGTTGGATTGATAGAAGAGGAGCAGAATGGTGCGTACCAGTGGCTGGAGAGAGGAGGGATGGAAAGAGATGGTTAAAGGATCCAAACTGCTAGTTAGAGAGGAGAAATAAATGGGAGAGATCAACTATACAACGTTGTTCTATGATGAATAACTCTACTCTATTCTTGGGAACTACTGTGAGTAAATTTTAAGTGTCCTGGCCACCAAAAAGTGGGTCGCATGATACATCAATCAGCTCAAATAGCTTTCTCATAGCATATATGTGTGTGTGTGTGTGTGTGTGTGTGTGTGTATACTATATGTATGTGTGTGCATATATACATATATGTATATATAGTAAATCTGCATGTTGAACATGGTAAAATTCATACTATTCTCAGAGAGATAAATAACTTAGAGATAGACAGAGACAGACAGATAAGACATAAATAAAAGATAGGTGGATAGATAGACAAGAAATGGATGGATAAAGGGATTCGTGGATAGACTGATGAGAGACAGAAGACAGGTGAGTAGGTAAGAGATGGCTAGATAGATAAGCAAATAATGATGCACACTCTAGCTCAAGTTACAATAAATTGGCTTGGACTTGATAAGTAAAAACATCCAGAAAAAAAAAAGAAGAAACTAAATTAACAAAAACAGGGCCTGAAAATTAAAACAAAATGATGATGAGTAAGATTGAGCAACCCTGTAGCCCCCAGAACAAGATGGTAGAGGACCTGGGACCACCACAGAGAGATCTGAATTCAGCTCCCTTTACCCACCAGAGCACCAATTCCACAGGTGTACTTCCCTTCAGATGAGTTGTAGATGTCATCTAAGAATAATTAGCCAGGCACAGGTGGCTCACACCTTGTAATCCTAGCTACTCCAGAGGCTGAGATGTGAGGATTGCGGTTCGAAGCCAGCCTGGGCAGGAAAGTTTGTGAAATTCTTATCTCCAATGAACCACCAGAAAACCAGAAGTAGTGCTGTGGCTCACATGGTAGAGTGCTAGCCTTGACTAAAGAGATGAGGGACAGCGCCCAGGCCCAGAGTTCAAGTCCCATGATTGACAAAACAATAATAATAATAATTAATACTCCAACCCTAATCTAGCTTCTGAACCAGCGTAAGGGTTTGAAAACCAGGTTTCATCATCATAACAGCAAATTTATTAATGATCAGTATAGCTTTGATGTATTTAGACCAAACCAAAGAAAGGTTTAAGATGCCCAGCCTTAGATTTTTAGAACATAGATCACTAGCATCATATTTTCCAGGGATTACTTTGGTAGATTTTTTTTACACTTCTCTGAGTTCCTAAAGTTTGTTAGGTTTTTGGATGATGTTATACTAGAACAATTTTTTGGACCCCAAATTACTTTATTCAAGTCCATCATTTTCATGCTCTCTTTGATGGAAAATCTACCCACAAGATGATGCGAATGAACCTTTTTCAACTCAGAGCCCTTGCAGCGTCCTTTGGCTACAATGAATGCTCAGGTTAAATTAAGAAAGTTGAAATTACCTGCATGAGAAACTTCATTTGAATACCATTGAATACAGATGGACTGGCATCACAGGAGCACTGTTATTCTGTTCTATGTGATTGTGCCTGACTTTTTTTGTTTCCTTCTAAATTGTGAGGCCTAGTTTTTGATAGAAGTGTTCTGTCTAAATCTATGTCAGTAGTAGCACATTTGTATTTTACACAAGCTTTATAGAGCTATAGGGTTGGCAGTGTTGCAAGGATGTCAGATTTGGGCTGTGCCATTTTCGATGTCTCATCTCAATTCATTTTTAAGAGGATGCCAGGATCCTGGGACTGTCCTCAAAAGGTGAGGAATTCTGTGTTCCTGGAAGAGTTGGAAGGCTGATGTTGACGTGGTCAAGGACCCTCCCTCATCCATTTCTTTCCTTTCTTCTTCTGTAGTCAACGTCACACCATTAGGCTGGTTCAACATAGGAATGAAAGAACCAGCCTATGAATTTCAAACACAAGGGGTTTGAGATGTGTATCTCAAAGAGCCTGGGAACAGAAGACAAGACTCTACCAGACTAGAGAGACCAAGAACGCAGTGACAGCCTCGCTTCAGAGCACAGAAGCCATTATTGTTCTCCAGAGCCCTCGATACTGGGCACACAGTGTCTGTTGAGATGCTGGAACCAATAAACACCCAGGACTCCCACCTGTGCATTGCAGGATGACTGGGAATCTGGGTACCACCCCTGCCTTCCAGGTGCTCCTGCCAGAAGGCCCACCAGGGGGCGCTCCTCCTCTCCCCTCTTCCCTGTCTCCTTTCTCCATTCTCTCTTCTCCTCCCTGCCCCCACCCCCAGCTCCCCCTTTAATTGAACCAAACAGGAATAGAGGCTGCAGGCAATATCATCTCTGGATTTCCAGATTCACAACACAGCAGAGTACCAAGAGGCCAGAATGAAACTCAAAGCAAAATGCTAACAGCCAGCACAGAGAATGAGCCGGGCCTGCCTTTGTGAAAGGGGTCAGAGGCTGGGGCAGGCGCGCATTGAGGGGACCCCCAGCAGATGGACCACAATGCGTTCTGAGATGACGTGAAGATGAGCCAGGCTCGGACCCGTGCTCAGAAAGAGAGACCACAGGGGCTGGGAAGTTGGCTCAGTGGTAGAGCGTTTGCCTTGCATGCCTGAGGCCCTGGGTTCGATTCCTCAGCACCACATAAGCAAAAAGAAAAAAGCCGGAAGTGGCGCTGTGGCTCAAGTGGTAGAGCACTGGCCTTGAGCTGAAGAGCTGAGGGACAGTACTCAGGCCCAGAGTTCAGGCCCCACAACCGGACCAAAAAAAAAAAAAAAAAAAAAAAAAAAAAAAAAAAAAAAAAGAAAGAGAGACCACAAACTGGACATCAGAGGAAATCAAATAGAAATGGGAACTTGACGTTAGGCGTGCAATAAGGCGCTCTCCCTTCTACAGAAAGAAAGTCCAGGAGAGGAAGTGACATCTGTTTTGTGCATAGGTAAGTCTAAGGTAAACACGTGAAAGACGGTTGTTTCTTGAATTCGGGGTCACCTTCAAGGGGCTCCCTATTTATGGACAGGCCTGAGAACATTTTGGACAAGAAGTTAAAGTTAGGTTTAAGTGTCCTCAAAAGAAAAGTTAACTTCTATGTCTCAGGTCATACGAATGTAAATGCAGGCTGAAAGGGGCGGGGCTCACTGCTCCCCTCAATCAAACAAGCACCTTAAGCATTTCCCTGTTCAAGGACTGGGCCAGAACTAAGTGTGCTTTCTACCTCCCCCGTGATGTCAGCCTCCTATGCTTCTAAGTTGGTCACTAATTTACTTCCCTTCCCTCCCTAACTTTTAAGGGGGCGTGAGTCTGCAGAAGGCACTGTTAAAGTGCACTGCCAATGCACTTTGCAGAAGCGTAATAAATCTGCGATGGAGCTGACTCCCGTGTGAGCTGCACACCAGAATAGTTGGCATTCTCTCTGTGTGTCTGTCTGTCTGTCTGTCTGTGTGTCTGTCTGTCTGTCTGTCTCTCTCTCTCTCTCTCTCTCTCTCTCTCTCTCTCTCTCTCTCTCTCTCTCTCTCTCTCTCTCTCTCTCTCTCTCTCTCTCTCTCTCTCAAATTGCTTCTAAAAGCCTTATTCATCCAGAATGACAGAAATCCTTCAGTTCATTGGATCAAGGCTGGATAACACCATGGGACTCAAACCCCTGGATGGAGCTGACCTTGAGCCCAGTCGTAGCTAGCCAATTCCTGTTGCTCCTTTTAGCTCTGACGTGTGTGTGTGTGTGTGTATATATATATATATATATATATATATATATACATATATATATGTATGTATGTATGTATATATATACACATATATATATATGTAAAACAAAAGAACTTTCTAGAACGCTCCAGTTCAAGCCCATGGGAGAACCCATTATGAAATTCTGCTCCCAGTTGATGATGCTTACATATGTCAGTATGTTGCACCTCTGCATTTGGGAAACTCTATCAACTTATTTTCGAAGGGAAACTCTATAAAAGCATTTAGAAGTCGGGAGCTGGTGGTTCACACCTGTCATCCTAGCTACTCAGGAGGCTGAGATCTGAGGATCACGGTTCCAAGCCAGCCCAGGCAGGAAAGTCTGGAAGACTCTTATCTCCAATAAACCACCAGAAAACCAGAAGTGGCGCTGTGGCTCAAGTGATAGAGCGTTATCCTTGAGTTGAAGAGCTGAGGAACAGGGCCTAGTCCCAGAGTTCAAGCCCCATGACCGACAAAAAAAAGAAAAAAGAATGTTTAAAATGTAACTAAAACAACAAAATGAAAAGGATTTTGTTCCTATGCTAGAAGAAAAAAAACAACTACCAAAGAAAAGAAAAAAGCAATTGCTGTTTTCTAGGCCCCTGGCTGCATCCCTCAGACTGAACATTTATATTTGCTTGACGCTGGGCTCATAAATTGACTTTGAGGGGTGACTTTGCTTTGGGGCCCTTCCCAATTGGGCCACTTCCTTTCACAGCTTTCCTTTTGCTTTCAAATAAACATTTTGTGTTTACCTTTAAAAAAAAACTAATTAACTTTCTTGATCTCGCCTTTCTTTCTTATCAGATACATAGAATGAGATTAGTCACAGTATTTGGTTGACAATTCCCTATCAGTATAAATTCTAATTTAATTTTTATTTTTTGCTGATTTCTTCATTTTAAAGACCTAGACAGATAAGAAATCATCATATGACTTTTTTTGTTTGTTTCTGAAGTTAGAAAACAAGCTAAACTACACCGCATCTAGATTTCCACTCACTGGGGTGTTACTAAGAATATTCTTGTTGCCCTGGGTGATATTCATTTTCATTATCATCTATTGTGTGAATATACTACAACTTGTTTAAAATTAATTAGGTCACCCCTGAATTCTTATAATTACAAACATCACTACTATAACTACCTTCTTTATGTCTCTTAATGGCTGGTGTAAAATTGGGACCAGATATATAGCTTGGGATGGAATTTTAGATGGATAAATGTTCCTATTTCTAAGCTAATGGGAACCTAGTTTCCAACAAGGTTATGCTGAGTTAAATTGCTGTCAGTAATGAATAATAACTTCCATTGCTCCACTGACTCTCAACTACTCTTCCTACTTTCTGCAAGTTGAAGAAGTGCTGCATGGTAAAGACCATTCTGCATCTTCTTCAAGAGTAGTTGTGCATTTCAGTTTTTCTTCCAAGAGTCTTATTGATGATCATGGCTGATCATCAAAATACGTATTTGTAATTCATCATTTCACAGGCGCCATCTATGGATTTTCCATACTGTTCTATTGGTCAGCTCACACTTAGTGGCATGCTGGGCTAATTATCCTAGTTCTTCAGTTATTTTTATCTCTAGATTAAGTTTCCCATCATGACTCATCTTGCTATTCATACATGCCTGTCAGATTTTTATAGAACTCTCAAGCCTTAAGCATGGGTATGGCCAGAAAGCCTATGTTTGTATCATGAGCATAAAATAGATATCCATTTATTAAAGTTCTATAGATTATATTTCAGTTTTCAAACATCCATGCATAGAGCTTGAAAAACCTTTGTTAACTTTGGATCCATTATGATTTTAGTTGTCAATGGTATATTTTAAATATATATATATATGTATACACACATATGTATGTATGTATCTTCATGTGTGTATCTGGTTTGTTGATGCTATGTAGAAAATTATTTGTCTTTGCAAATTGATCCTACACCCAATCTCACTGCTAAACTCCTTGTAGGAGCCATTTTTTCCTCCATCTATAAGATATCATTGTACCTGGTTGCGATGGACATAGAATGAGAAGAAATGACAGCACCCATTTTCACAGGCATGTACTAACGGTGTCTTCTGAAATTGGGGGCATATGTTTAGTAAAGTTAAGCTCCACATCAGACTACCTAGAAGTTTATACTTACTTAATTTTTTTAATAAAGTTATCATCAAATAAGCTAACTTAAGGTTAACTAGTGAAAAAAAGTCCAGCTTGATAAATTAATTGTTCATGTGTTGATTCTTTGCAGTCCTGATTTACTTCCATAACTTCAAATAAGAGCTATTTGTGAGAGGAAAACAAACATAATTCCTGGTAAATAAAACCCCATCAAAATAAAAAATAAGAACAGTTTGCAGTAGGAAAATACCATCAGACTAAACCTGGCAAGACTAATTCTACTACCGAAAAACTAAATGTGAATATAAGAAGATATCTTTATAGCCAAATGTTGCCTTTCTTGCTATTCCTAAATTTTTATTCCAACCATCAAAATGTATGATTTTTAAAAGTTCCTATCTGTATAAAATCAATAAAGCTCAGCTTAATCTTATATATAAATGTCTATTTTGAAAGCCTTTATGTAGAGTATTTATACAATATAGAAGTTTAAAGATTCATTCTTTAATTGGACACCAGATATTCAAATTGTTCCATTGCATTCGCTTAGGTTGGTAAAATATTGAGTAAGTCAGCAAATAGGAACAGCATAAGACATATTCAGGAATGCAAGTACCCATCTGATGGCCTCCTCATTTCCAAAGATATTTTATATTTTCTTTAAAAAATAAATCACCATAAGAGGGTTGACATTGATCAAGACACATTGTAATCCTAAACTGACATGATGGATTGAAACTCCTTTGTACAACCAAAGATATTTTTAATTTAAATAAAAGATAAAAAACACTACAGTTAAAAATAATAAAACAAATAGAAACATCTCAATGGGTTTCACAAATACACATCCCTATTTGTCTAGAATACTTTGCACAGGGAAGCCAAATCCTACTGGTTAAAGGGGATGGCCAGAATGGCTGAAAACAAACTTGATTGTTTCACGGATGAATTCTTGAGATGTAGAGTCTCATAAAGTCCATATTAAACTTTAAACTATTTGATTTATTTTCTATGTGAATAACTCCAACAAAAACAGCTGAGATTTGAGCTCCTTGTCCATGGATTTGTGTGTGTGTGTGTGTGTGTGTGTGTGTGTGCGTGCTTGTGCGTGCGTGCGTGTGTATGTGTGTGTGAGTGTGTATGTGTGTATACCATTCTCCCCCATCTCTCTCTTTGGGTGTATTTTACAGGACTGTTAACTCATTTTCTGATAGTTTGTAGACCTAATCAAAGTGAAACTGAACAACTCTTTAAACCTCATTCCAATCCAAGATTCTTTGCCATGAATAAACATTTATCTTCACAAGTATATATGTTCTTGATTACGTTTGGGGGGGGGGGAAATGATGAGAAATTATCTTAAAAGAAATAGCATTGATTTCTCTAGGGTAAAAGGAAAAAGTGGAGTTAATTTATTTCCCATTGTTCCTAGTTTTATCTGATCTGACTTTAATTTAAAATTAACTAGGTCTATTTGGATATATGGTGCTCAATTAAATAGAAAGAATTAACCTAAATCGTGTGTAAAGGCGAGACTTGACTTATCTTGTTCCCACTCCATGCAGTGATTCCAAAAGCAAGATGTCTGACCATTGGTGGATAGTGTTGAATCAAAGGAATTCTGTACTGCATCAATCAAAAGACTATGTGGTCTGTTCAGATTCAGCGTTCTCACTGGATATAGTTCAAGAAAATATATATTTCAAGAACACATATAATAACAGCTAGGGGATATTTTGTTTCTTTGGTTTTTTCAAAAGATACAAGATTCAGTGGGGAGAAATTTTTACATGATTTTTATGTCCATGACATTAGTACAGATATACGCTAAAAAAAAAAAGTGAAATTCCAGCAAAAAGTTTATATCAATGGTCCACCTTTTATATTTTTGAACTGCACAACCAAGTTCTTGGCTACATGTCTGTCCCACTTTCTCCACTTCCCAAAGAGCCCTTATTCTTAAGGTTGTTGTTTAAAAAAAAAAGAAAAGAAATTAAATGCACAGAAAATGTAAATACAAAATAAACGTTCACTTTTATTGCTCTTACCATCCTGGTAGGTATTTATGGACAAGGCACTTGCTCAAGTCTATAATCCCAGCTACTAAGGAATATAAGATGTTAGAATCTTGGTTCAATGCCAACCAGGGCAAACAAATCCAAAAGACTCGTACCTCTAACCAACAAGAAAAAAGCTAGATGTGAAGGACTGGTTCAAGTGGCAAAGCATCAGCCTTGAGTGAAAAAGCCAAGTTGAGAATGAGAGGTGCCGAGTTCAAGCCCTAGTACCAACACACACACATACACACACACACACACACACACACACACACACACACACACACACACACACAGAGTGTTACCAATGTTGTGTATTATTCATTTGCTTTTGTCTCTTACACAGTTAACTTTTTGTTGTTGTTGTTGGTCGTGGGGCTTGAATTCAGGACCCGGGCACGATCCCTGAGCTCTTCTGCTTAGGGCAAGTGCTCTACCACTTGAGCCACAGCGCCACTTCCAGTGTTCTGATGGTTTATTGGCGATAAGAGTCTCACAGACTTTCCTGCCTGGGCTGGCTTTGAACCGTGATCCTCAGATCTCAGCCTCCTGAGTAGCTAGGATGACAGGCGTGAGCCACGGGCGCCTGGCTGCACAGTTAACTTTATGCATCCTCCATCTCTTCAGCTGCACCTAGACAGCTGCTAGGTCTTAAGTCCTTGGTGTTTACCTGATTATTAATTCAATTAAGAGTCCTGGAGTCCAGGGGCGGTCAACGCAGCCATGGAGAATTTAAAGGCACAGAGGCTGGATTTACAGGGAAGAGGCATTTGGGCGGTAGACGACGGCTGTGCTAGCCTGCTGTCCCAAGTATCTGGCCTATTCTTCGCACGGTTGTCAAGTCACGTTGCCTGATGGCTGCCTCTGCTCCAGGCAAGGAGACCACCTTCAAAAGCAGGAAGCAGAGGCCAGCAGAGAGGCAGGATCCTTTCATCTCCTGTGGACGGGTCTTATTAGGAAGAAAAATAACTCTCCAAGAAGTCTCCTGGTGCAATTTCTCCTGCATCTCATTGAACAGCAAGGATGCAGTCCTGGGGTGGCCCCCCACTCCAGGCCCAGCTGTGGCTAGGAGACTTGACACAAAACAATGACATCACCGTAATTGGCTTAGAACACAGAGCCCCAGCCTCGCTCCTTGTACAGCTCCACCGGGCTTTGTGTGTGCTTATTTTCACTGTACCCACAGGCAAAAATCAAACAAACAAACAAATCCATTTTTAGAAGTAGCGAAGCCCAAGGAATGTAGTATATCTTTATACTCGTGTATACTCTACACCCATCACAACAAGAAATCATTTTTAAATATCTACAATGCCCTAATAGGTGGAACTGTGGGTCTCTTGGGCATTGCATAACCTCTCGATTTGAAAATCAAATTAGCCATCAAGATTCAGTTTTTCAGACTGAGGTAGAGCATTTTGCCTAGCAGGTGCCAAGGCCCTGCCTGAGCGGCTAGACATTGCATTCCCATCTTCAAGCTTCTTCTCCAATTAGGCTTCTTCTCCAGAGATAGCAGTTCATGTTTTTACTTTTGCTTTCTCTCTTTCAATTCCAGATTGGCTATCTTTGAGAAAGTCATACGTGTCACTTTATAAAGTTTGTAAGTTGATAAAGGTTTTCAGTTTAGAAAATAAAGAAATGGAATAGCCAGTTGCCAATGGTTCATCCCTGTAACCTTAGCTACTCAGGAGGCTGAGATCTGGAGGATCATGATTTGAAGCCAGCCCAGGCAGAAAAGTCCACAAGATTCCGTCTCCAAAAGTAACCAGCAAAAAACCTGAGTCAGAGGCATGGCTCAAGGGTCAAATGGTACAGTTCCAGTAGAGCAAGCAAGCAAGCCTAGTGAGCATGCAGCCCTGAGTTCTAATTCAGATACTGGCAAGAAAATACTTTGCCCACACAAATGCACAACCGTTGTGCAAAGTTTCTCAAAGAGAGCAGGGCTGCCATATGTGAACAACAGCAACAAAAATCTCCCGAGCACCTTACTGAGATGCTGCAAATTCTGTAGTTATCTTTCCCGTTCTTAATATGCATATTAACACTCCGATTATTTTACTACTGTGTATATGGCACTTTCCATATTGATTCACCTCCTGCTGTAGGTTGTAAATTTTTGGAGGCATAAACTATGATTTCTCCTTAGTAAATAAAACTGCAACATCTGCACATTCCTAAAACTAGAGCAAAGCCTTAAGAAATATATGCAAATATTTTTCAAATTAAGAGGTCTTTGTTGCAAGTAAAAGAAATTGATGCTGGTCACCATAAGCATTAGAGAAATAGAGATGGTGTCAGCTCTGTGGGGTTCTGGAGGATTAAGAAATGCACAGAATCTACATGAGTGTGACTCTGAGCTGTTTGTAGGGACGTGGGCAGGGGGTGGGGGGACACAGGAGACACAGGGGAGAGGGAAGGAGAATGATGGAGGGGATAATATTGAAATACACCATGTGTGTGTATAAATATGGCATAAGGAACCTCACTGAGAACCACTGAATACCAGGAGGGTAATGGGGACAGGGACAGAAAAACAGAGGGAGTTATTGTGATTAGAATATAATGTATGCAGATGTGAGATACAATGTTGAAATGCCTTGGTACAATTAATACACACACACACACACACACACACACTCACACACACGAAATAAAGGATGAATGAACCTTGGGAAAGTTTCACAGGCTCTGGGGTGGAGGTGGGTACCAGAAGCAGGGAGGGTAGCGAGAAGGGGAAGGAATGAACGTGAATATGAGCTGAGTACTTCATAGGCATGGATGAAGCTAGAAGAGCGAAAGGTGTTGTGCGGGTTTTTGTTTTTGGCAGTGGTGGCTTTTTGTATTGGGGATTTTGTTTTCTGGTTTTGGGGGGAGGAGGTTCGGTTTGAGGGTTTGTTTTGTAGCACACTGGGGCTTGAACTTGGGGTTCCATGCTCTCTCTCTCTTGGCTTTTTCTGCTCAAAGCTAGTTCTCTACCACTTGAGCCACACCTCCATTGCTGGCTTTTTACTGATTAACTGGAGGTAAGAGTCTCTCAGATTTGTCTGGCCTGGCTGGCTTCACTGTGATCCTCAGATCTCAGCCTCCTGAGTGGCTAGGATGACAGGCATGAGCCACTGCATCCTATGTGTGACTCAGTGGTACTCAACTCAGAGGGCTGAGATCAGATCTCAGTACTGCCCTTCCCAAAAGGATAATATTAGACTACATGAGAAATACTCATTAATAAAAATGATTTCAACACCTGTCCAAAATAAATGTTTAACTAATAAGGTTTCACTTCACTAACAGCTGTTAGGTTCCTCTAGTCTATAATCTTCTGTGGCCAACAGTTACCATACCTACACTTTTAATTGAGCATTTCCTAATTCCTTTCTGTAGTGTGTATTTCAGAAGACATTGAGGACAAGAATAACCGCTGATCCTCACTCGTGGGATGATGATGAGAACGGAATGCGGTAAAGCCCACCCAGTACAGGTGGTTAATACTCTTACTCTTTTTTTTCCTGCCTTTAGAGGAAACATGCTTTAGGTTTGTTTTTGTAATCTGAACATCTTGATCGCTACCGTGGTCACTACAGTGCCACCTAGTCTGGGAGCTGGTGGGTGCTACTCACGCACTTACAACGAGCTGTGCGAATGCAGGACCACACACGATCCTCTACTGAGGTATTGCAGAGTAACCCACACCTTGTCGATCAGCGCCACCAAGATCAGCACCACCGAGATCAGAGCACAAGCACTCGATGAGCTTGAACATATGGGGAACTTTTCGCAAATGAACTTTTTATCTTAAAAGTTAATCGATTCTCCACATGGAGGAATGCATTAGTGAAGCTATTATCCGGGAGAGTTTAAAGAATAAAAACACAAATAAATGGAAAGGGGGGGTAAGGAGGAGCCACTTCCGGCTTTTTCTGTGCTTTAATTGGAGATAAGAGTTTCACAGACTTGCCTGTCCAGACTGGCTTCCAAGCACAGTCCTCAGATCTCAGCCTCCTTAGTAACTAAGATGACAGATGTGAGCCAGGGGCGCCCAGCCACTTGTGGCTTTTGGCTGGTTAATTGCAGATAGGACTTTTCTGCTCTGGTTGGCTTCAAATTCCACTCCTTAGATCATAGTTAGTATGACAGGCACAAGCCACCAGCATTTGGCTTATTCTGTTTATTTTTGACATTACAATAAAACTATAAAACATCACATGAGAAATGGAAAATGCATCATACTCTTTAAAAAACTAAGGGAGGTTATACTTAAAATTAAATATATTGGCCTTCTGTGAATTCAAACAATTCCTGTACCCTATCATTCAATTTGGTGACTTGGCAAGTAATGTGTTTAATAAATTAAACGGTAGAGTATAATCAAGAAGGACAGGAAGGAGAAGAGACAAGAGCCAGGCAGCAAGATGGCCTAGAGAAAGAGAAAATGGCTTGAGGTGGGGGATAGAAGCATCATAATGATACGCACTTGGGTGCGGGCCGCACACACAGCCACTACATACCGTCTCCCTACAGAAAGATCCATTTGGCATTATATGTTCCACAGAAGCAATGGTAGTCTACTCGTGATGGCAGTGTTTCCATGCTGGTATTTTCCATCTTCTATGGAACTAACTGCCTACCAAGGCAACTCTGACCAAGTAAACAACACAGGTGACTTCATAAGGGTCCCAGGATGAAGGGCTCTGACAGAGCTGGTCATTCTATCTATTCACCCCCAACCAATATCCTTCATCCACAAGAGAAACTTCTGTATGGAAACCTAAAATTACTTTTTCCTAAATATCATCAGCAGTTATACAAATATAGATGACAGGCAGATAAGCAGGCAGACAGGCAGACAGGCAGACAGACAGACAGACAGACAGGGTTGGTGGATGGGTGGGTGGATGGATGGATGGATGGATGGATGGATGGATGGATGGATGGATGGATGGATGGGCCAGGCACCAATGGATGGATGGGCCAGGCACCAATGGCTCATACCTGTAATCCTAGCTATGCAGAAGACTGAAATGTAAGAATCACCATTCAAAGCCAGCTCTGGGAAGACAAATCCAAGAGACTTATCTCCAAATAACCAGCAAAAGGCCAGAAGCAGAAGTTTGACTCTAGTGGTAGAGCACCAGCTTTGAGTAAAAACACTAAGGAAGAATGTGAGGCCCAGAGTTCAAGCCTCAGTACTAGTAAAGATAGATAGATAGATAGATAGATAGATAGATAGATAGATAGATAGATAGATAGATAGATAGATAGATAGATAGATAGATAGATAGATAGATAGATAGATATTGAACTACAATAACTCAAAAGCCATGATAAACATCAACATCAAAACTTTTCTGGCTACTGTTTCTCAAATAAGTCAAGTAAATTAGCATTTTTCTGAGTGAATTTTCTAGATATTTAAATCAAATAAAAATATTAAGTGAACTAATCATGTTCTACATTCATGAGGCTAAATGAGACTGGGAAAGAAATTAATCCACACTCAACACCAAGTTAACCTGGTTTGTAAGCCTCTGGGAACCACTTAACAGAAATTGCATAATCTTGCATTAATAGCAGATCGACTCAATACTCGCAGTTTGCTGACCTGGCATTTCGTTCTCACAGAGCAATTATTGGGAAAAGAAGTTCTGTTGGATAATAAAATTAACATTGGCACAGTATTTAGATTTGAAAAATCTGGTAAGAAGATGATTTCAGTGGTAGTAATAAAACACACACACACACACACACACACACACACACACACACACACAAAACCTTCAGTGGTATAATAAAGCTTTATTCTTAAACCATCCTAACATATCTCATGATTATAGTTGACCCAACTATGAAGTTCAGTATTGATTACTGAATGAAATGTATATTCCCTATCCATTGCTCCCAAATTTGCATAGATTGAGGAGGTTTTTTTCTTTCAGATTTTTCTCTGTCCTAATGTCACAAAATATGTATCCCATAATAAAACTGAGATACCTCTCAGATAGTCCTTCCCACCTCTGATGTGTCATCTAAGTTGATAATTCTCCATGTTTAATTCAACAATAAAAGACCATCCGCTTATAAGACTTACAAAATTACAATATAAGAAATCCATTTCAGATCCTTTCTCAAGCTCCCAAGCATTGAGATTGCAGGTGGGCGCTGCCCGCCCCTGCCCCACTAGAAACTAGCTTTCTTCGTTCCCAAACCCGCTTTCCTCATTTTCCCATTTTCCTCACTGCAGTGCCGGTCTTGCCTGCCCCCCTCCACACAGACTCGCGTTATCTCTCAGAGATGAGAATCTGCATTTGCTCAGCCACTACAGACAATGCCCTTCGGATACGAAATGATATTATGAAACTCTTTTCGGAAGACACAGCCTGTGCAGAACCTCCACACACAGCCTCTGTGCAGAACCTCCACACACAGCCTCTGTGCAGAACCTCCACACACAGCCTCTCTTCTCACCCTAGAACACCACACAGCCTGTCTTGTCCTCTCCACACCTTGTCATGCTAGCTGCTTCTTTGGCCTGCATTCCCTTCCCTCTCCCCAGGAATCAACTTCTGTCTTCCTCTCTTTGCAGCTCAGGACCGTCTCCCTGATGACCTTGGCCTCCATCGCTGCTACCTTGTACCCTGGAATCTCAGCATCTCCAGAAATCAGCCCAGCTTGGCTGCTTTCCAGTCTTATCCCCAGTTCGTCAATCTACCCCTTGGGAGGAAGGCCTGGTACAAGGGGAAGACATAATGGATGGTGTAGGTAGGCTTAAAGGAAATTAGAATGGAATGCCAACATGCAATTTAAATCTATCTTAGCTGGGCACTGGTGGCTCGGGCGGCTGAGAGCTAAGAATCATGGCTTAAAGCAAGTCTGGCTAGAAGAGTCTGTGAGACTCTTATCTCCAATTAAGCAGCAAAAGGCCAGAAGTAGAGGTGTGGTTCAAGTAGTAGAGTGCCAGCCTTGAGGAAGAAAGCCAAACAAGAGCTTAAGGCTTTGAGTTTAAGCTCCAGTACCTGTACACACACACACACACACACACACACACACACACACACACACACACACACACACACACACACACACACACACACACACACACACACACACACACACACACACACACACACACACACACACACACACACACACACACACACACACACACACACACACACACACACACACACACACACACATCTTAATATGTTTGTTCACGGGTGGAGAAGACAGGCCTGATATGCCCTTAAGGTAAAGCCTCCACTCTAAATCATCCGTCTCTGTGTGATAATAGACTCCCAACCTTAAACTAAAATGATGGGTTTTGAAGCCCCATAGTTCTATACTTCCATTCCTATTATTTAAAAAACAAACAATAACCCCAGTTAGATTGGCCAACATTGTGAATTTGAACAACAGCAAATGTTGGCAGGGATGTGGAGAGAAAGGAACCCTACTGCACTGTTGGCAATAAACTAATACAACCACTCTGGACAGCAGTCTGGAGGGTCCTCAAAATCTAAACATAGATCTTCCCTACAACCCAGCCATACCATTCCTGGGCATCTACCCAGAGCATCACAAGCCTGGATACCATAAAGACACTTGCGCACCCATGCAAGTTCATTGCTGCACTATTCACAATAGCCAGGTTGTGGAAACAGCCCAGATGTCCTACTGTAGATGAGTGGATCCTAAAAATGTGGTACCTATGCACGTGGAATTTTACACAGCCATATCATGGCCAGTGAGGTAAGCCAAGCTCAGAGAGACCAACAGCCCATGTTTTCTCTCATATGTGGAAGCCAGATCTAAAATACACTGGGACAAAATTAATTACACAGGACTCTGAGCCCAAAGGAGGGTACTCGTAGGAGAGGAACACACAGGCGCAATGCCTTCGTGCATCTGACCATACGAAACAGTATTGATCCAAATGACTTCCAGAAAATGCAAATGAGGAGTTTTTTTTCTTTTTTGATGTTTTTTTTGTTTTTCTTTTTGTCTTATTTGTTTATCTATATGTCTTTGGGAAGGAAAGGAGGGGCACAGAAATGGAGGGACAAAGAGTGAACAAATGCAGCAGTGGTACTCAGGGTGAGTTTGGGAGGGAAAAACGGGGAGGGAGTGCAAGGGAAGGGGTCATCTTGTTCTCTTTACCTGGCTTAGATAATAATAATAATAATAATAAATACAGTCCAAACCGGGCTCATACCTATAATCCTAGCTACTCAGGAGGATGAGTGAGATTTGAGAATCATAGTTCAAAGCCAGCCCAGGCAGAAAAGTCCATGAGATGATTATATTCAATAAACTACATGGCAAAAGCTATAAGTGGGCTGTGGCTCAAGTGGTAGAGTGCTTGCTAGCCTTGAGCACAAAGAAGCTCAGGGACAGTGCCCGGGCCCTGAGTTCAAGCCCCCGGACTGGCAACAAATAAACAAATAAATAAAAATAAAAGTCCAGATCCTACAGTCAGGAGTTAACATAATCCCAGAATCTTCCCCATCACCGTCTCCCACCAAGACAGCCTGTGAACACAACAGCCTGAGGCTGTGTGTTTTCCAACATCTGAGCTATCACTTCAAACACTGCTGGCTTGTACAGGACCAGGTGCAGTTTGTCTTGGCTCTTCAAGTCCTTCAGGGATGGAGATCAGACTCTAGACCACTATGTCCCTGAGTTCTTTTCACAAAACAGGAGAAAAAGCAAGTGTTCAGGCTTTCCATGGAACCTTCCACAGGAGAGCTCCAAACAGGCACCACACACACATGCGCCAATGCACGTGCACACATTTGCTTTTGTTCATCGACCCAATGGATGTCTTTTGAGACGTGGATGTTTCAGTTGGGGATGTGTTCATAGTCATCAGCATAGCACACAGCATGGCGTGCTGTCATGTGAAGCAGGCAAGTCATGTCAAACAGAAATCTTGAACTAGACAGTGGGTTAAGTATAGCAAAGGGAAATTACAAAGCATGCTGAAATTGCCCAAGAGGGGAGGGAGACATGGGGTCAGAGACAATGTCCCTGAGAAAGTGACTCTAAATTTCTCTCTGAAGCACAAGTATTGATTAGGTGAAAGAGGAAATCATGTGACCAGGGAAAGCATCTCTGAAGACTCTGAATTGTTCCAAAGTACACCAGACAATGTAAGACTCAGTCAGGACAAATCCATCAATCCTATAAAACATAATTCCAATAATATATTTCTGTGATGGTGCATTAGTAAAATCACATTCAGACATGAAGAGCTGTATTTTTTTAAAGCCCTGGTCTGGATAGACTTGAAAGTTTAAAAAAAAAGCATTTATCTTACATTTGAAAAAGCTCTCTCTTTCAACATTTTAACACTAGCCAAGGCCAAATTTATCTTAGGAACCATTTTCCTTTGATCACACAAGACTTGGTGGCACTTTGTCTTTGGCAAATAATAGACCGATGCCTGCATTTGCTTTAAACCTCCTGAAACTGCTGGGAAAGAGCATTACCTATAAATGCACAGTGATAATTGATGGTCAAAAAGGCCAGTCAGGGTTTGAGCTCACTGAACAACTTTAGATGCAAGAAAAGAAAATGAGGGACTTAAAAGTGGCTCTGAGCTTGGATTTCTCCTGAAGACTTTCCTTGTAGAGTGCACTGTGGTTTGTGAATGGGCTACAGTGCCATGGTTTCCCCCATTCAGAATGCTTCTCTTGTAAGTAGCCCAAAGGTAACCATTACGTTTTGTTAAAGTAGCAATTCAGCACTTGGTTAAATACATATGTAAAGATGACAAGTTCAAAAACCGAGTATTTCAGAAGTCTATCAAGTAAGAAAATGGATAAACTCTCCCTTTGTTGACCCGCCCCGGCCATCAGTCTCTCTAGCAGAAGTCTCTTATGCGAAATTGCCTTTCTATTTTGTGTCCTCAGTGAGCAACTTTTCCTTCTTATTCTGCCCTGTAGCTGCATCAAACCTGTACATATCTGTGACTGCTTATGACATTCTCTTTTGTTCCTGGGAGAGACATTGTAATATTCTATTCACACATGTTCATAAAGCATGCAAAGACCTCTATCCATCTTATGTATAGCTTAGCTGCACTGATGTTTCCAAATATTAGGTTTAGTCCTGTCCGTGGTTTGGGGAGAATCAAAAGTGACAATTATGATCAACAAAAAACCCAGCATTTGTTCTTCCTGTCTTGGCAATTATGTGTATGTGTGACTATTCCAGAAGGCCTAGCTATATCAGAAGATGGACAAGCCCTTTGATGATGTAAACCAGAACCTTTCCCCAACGACTTAGCCAGAATCTACTTACACTCGACTTGTAGCAGGAGTAAGGAAGCACTATTTACTGTAGCAGGAGTAAGGAAGCACTATTTACTGATAAGAAAAGCTTGAAGCTTTGTGGTGACATTTGCTCAATGGGGTTTGCCTTGTACCTTTTGAGCACTAAGCACACAATCTATAAATATAACCGTGGACCTATGCCTTACATTTATTAGTACTATTGCTATTATTTGTACAACGAAGTTACAATGCTATAAGTCAGGTCAAAAGGACATTGCATCTTGATTGATGTCATTCCTCCCCATTCCTGTCCGCAAGCTGTATAGTTCCTTTGCCCACATTCTGTATATTGACTCCGATGACTACATTTGCTTACCTTCCTCCCTGCATTCCTGTGCCCCCCACTTTTCCCACCATACCTTACATTTAGGATCTCCTACATAATCTTTTTCTCCTTATCTGGCTGGCCAAAAATATATATGCCCAGAACCTACAGGTCCCCCCTTAAACATGCATCTATGTAAGCATAGTTACTTAAGTAAATATAGATTTCAACCACATTTATTATGATAATGAATCCCAATTTGGTTCTGGATTTCCTAGCGAAGATAATCACCTTGCTTCTTCCAGCCAGAGATTGATATCTGAACCTGACTCCTCATCCTTTCCTCCTGACATTCCCAGGGAAGCCAAGAGATCACCTCTCTCTCTCTCTCTCTCTCTCTCTCTCTCTCTCTCTCTCTCTCTCTCTCTCTCTCTCTCTCTCTCTCTCTCTCTCTCTCTCTCTCTCTCTCTCTCTCTCTCTCTCTCTCTCTCTCTCTCTCTCTCTCTCTCTCTCTCTCTCTCTCTCTCTCTCTCTCTCTCTCTCCCTCTCTTTTGATCCCAAGTACGTATTCCAATATCCTGCTGAATTTCATGAGCATGCTCTTAACTTCAATGATTATAGGAGCTAGATGTGTGGCTCTGTCCAGCATCTTAGACCGTGTGCTTCTGGGAGCAAGGATGGGGGTGGGGCTTATCTCACAATTGCTACAGTTGTGTCAGCTTGCACCATTATGTAATGATCATGTGACTTTTCCCTCCCTCTGGAGGGCAAACAGTCATTGAGTTCACTTCTCCGTTCCAGGCCCAAACTCATGGAATGGCATCTGGCTCATTCAAGTCGTTCAACACACATTTTTTAATACTATTTTGCTTAATTAAAATGATGAGTGATTTTATAATTAACATAATGCTATCTGAAGCAATTCTATTCAAAACTACACTACTTGGAGCATGAATGCATAATTTGAGGAGGAAAAAATCCATTAGGGTCCCTCTTTTGATTTTCATAGATACTGATTGCACCAAAGTATTATTTTAGGTATTTTGTAAAGCATTTAGATACGTTATGATTTTTATATGATCACATGCTCCTCTATACTGACAAAAATCTAAGTGCGTGTACACACGCATGTGTGACTTCATACACATATATACACGTGCAGACATGTAAGTGAACTCTATTAATTTAAAGCAGTGACTCTCACCAGGAATAACTTGCCTCTGACATTTGGCAATGTCTGGAGTTGTTTTCTATTGTTGGGGTCTGAGGACAGGAGTTAGTGACTTGTGGGGTGCTGAGTCAAGAATCCTGCAAATACCCTACAATGCAACAGGACAGTATCCTGGATTCAAAACAATGATCTGTTTAATCAGACACAGTTATCTGACCCCAAATGCTAATACCATCAAGAGTTAGAAATTCTGCCTTTTTCATCCATGACCTTGAAACACTTATTAGTAGATATTCATTGTACAAAGTGATTTCTCCCTGACGTTTCCACGCCTGCCTATAACATACTTTATGCAAATTCATTCCCTCCCTCTCTTTCTTTTTTTTTTTAATATTATTTTATTTTATTTGAGAACATACTGTACAGAGGGGCTACAATTACATGGGCAGGATAATGCATACATTTCTTACCAAGCATTGCAGCCTCCTCCTTTGTTTACCCTTCACCTCCCTTCCCAGCCTCCCCCCCCCTCTTTCTTATCCCAACTTGCCCCTCCTTCGACAGTTCCAATGAGTTTCCTTATTTTTTCTTTATATTGTACTTCAATCGTAGTCCTGTGACCTTAATATTTAAATAAAGAAGTAGTACCAAACTTTTTTTTTTTAGTTAACACATGTGACACATTTCATGACTCAGAACAAGTAGGTATGGGTTCTTTTTGTTGGGAACAAAATGCTGATCTTCATCAAACTCTTGTGACTCATATAAATTCCATGACATCTTTGACACTAGAGGTATGTGAAATGAGATGCTAGTAGCCACAGGAATCTCTGGATAAGATCCTCAGGCTGGGAATCCTGCTGTGTCCATAACTCCATGATACAGACGATGGGGAAGAATTGGTGCCCAGACCTGTAAGCCCAGCTGTTGGGAGACAGCAGAGGTGAACAAATGCCTATATCCCACAAGAAAGCCTGACTTCATAAGCCCATATTTACCATATGCCTATGTAGGGTTCACTTACTCAGCATTAGCAGTAAGTACATCTTCCTCCTGTATCCAGAACAGGAAATGTCAACAAGGAAACAGTGACTTCTACCCCCCAGGGGAGGTGATCATCCTCATGATACGCGACAAAGGAACAAAGCAAAGCTGCTCTATGCGTGTCTCCAGTAACAACTCTTTTAAAACAGAGGTACCCACAATTCTTTAAAACCCAGTTTTTCTATTCCTTCGCAGCCTTGGAGAATTTAATAATTGATAGGTCCTCACATTGACCATAGAAATACTTTGTCATTGATGTTTCCATTAACTTTTACTTGGTGACAGTCAGCATGGGGTTCCCAGTGAGTATTATCATTTCTTCCACTCATTTATCAAGAATGCTTATTGACAGTTTACACGGGGAGAATCATACCCTCAGACATCAAGTGTACTAGAAAGGAACAATGAGAACATTGTATAAGATGCTTTGTGAAGGGGGGAAAGCTTGTGTGGCTATCTATATATTTCTCATCACTATTTCCTTTATGCTCTGGAACACTAGATGTATTTTTTTTTATTCACTGTGAGCACCATTAAAGAAGCAAGACTTCAGGCTCCATCTGGTACCTCACTCTGGCCTTTTGATTACGGCTTAATGACCAGGTTAGAGAGAGGAAGGGAAGGACGATTTCCTCAAACCCACTTAAAAGGCTCATTTCTGTCTCCCTGCTCTGAATGAAACACTAGGAATGGCAAAAGGAAGTGAAGGAAGACAGTGGATTTTTTTTTTTCAGTTCGATGTTTAGCCAAAATTCCGAACATTCACTGGATAGCCACTGCGCTTTGCTCTGGGGTTTCATAATCAATTCCATGGGGAGATAGATACAAGAAGGAATGTGTTTCATTCTGAGGAAAGAGATGATAACTATATAGCCAGTATAAATGATGAATGAGTGTCAAGTTACCCGGTGCCATGGGGAGGAGTTGGCATTTCCACTGGAATTGAAGGAGAGAGGCCAGCAAAACCAGAAGGGGTGAGTCCTTACAACAGAAATCCAAATACAAGAGAGAAAGGTTCCCCCCTCCCCCCCCACCTCTGTGCTAGGAATGGCAGGTCTGACTTCATGGACCCCTAACAATGTAACACACACTACATACATGGTGTGGTGAGAGATGGAAGGAAACAGCTAGAACTGACTTGGATAGTTAACCCAATACACTGAACCTTCTATTCTTTTAGCAAGCTTATACATGAGCAGATGCACCTGTAGATTGGTTTTATTCCTATTGGTTTCATTCCTGGGTCCCCTGAGCGAACTCGGAGTCTCCCCCACTTCACGTGTGCACCCTTTGCTCTGAGCTATTCTCTGCTGCGGTCCCTTTTACAATCCATCACCTTGGGCTTCAGGAAAGAGAAGATTCACTGATAGATAACTGAGGGGGAAGGTAAACCACCCCCTAAAACAGGCCAGGTCTTTTTCCTTAACATCTTAAAGGAAACAGGCAAAAGCTCAAGCAACTTGGTCCAGCTCTGTCGCAAAGGTAAAGCAAGAAGCACTCTTGGGGAGTTTCTTAGAGACAAAGGCTGAGCTACATGCCTCTCCCCCAGCCCCCATGACCTGGGACAGTTTTCACCATGTACACCCTTCCCCCACGCTGCCCTGGCATCTCCCTGTTTCACCCGAAGCCACTGTCTATTCTCCAACGATAGCTGTGAGGTACTGAAGTACAGTCTTCCTGTGCCACCATGCAATCCGTCTCCTTCCTCTGCCCTTCATTAGGGGATGAGGCGTCAGACCCAACATGGGACTCCTGGACTTCAGGCCTGGCTTTGGCAACCTGGGTTCAAGACGAGATGTCTGAACTTCGATGTCTATAGCTTACAGTGACACACTTCTCCATTTGTCACGTGTCAAGCTCTCGATGGGCACGTGTTTCCATTGACCATCCCATTAGATGGCAAAGCTTCTAGAGTCTTCTGAGGAGCTAGAATAAGCTGAGTAATGTGGATGGGCAGTGTGTGTGTGTCCACTCTGGGTTCTTTCTGTAATAGGATATGCACCGGTCAGCTTGCCATCAGGCGGCTGGGTGATACACCGCTCAACACATTCTCTCTTTGGAGGCAGTTAACTTGAGGAGATGAAGGCCTGACCATTCTTGCCATCTGTAGGAAAAAGCCCCAGGAAGAGACACTGGGTCTTCCTTAGCTACTTTTCCTGTTTGAGACAAGCAATACATGAATGAACTTTGGCTCAACAAAGGATGATGGAATTCTGCCAGTAGGAAATGGAATTAAGCATAGAGAAGATGAAAGGTTGGTGTGAAATATTTAAACTCATGCATTTGTGCACTGCAGAATTTATATGTAAATTATATATATTTATATGTAAATAGAGATTTATATGCAACTGATGCTCTCTCTCTACATATATATGTGTATATATATATATATATATATATATATATATATATTTAAGCACTAATATTTGCAAAACAATGCCCCCAGCTTATCTAAACTTTAGACAGATTTCTTTTTGGCCATAGGCCCTGGACTCTTATATCACCTAAGTATTTTCATTTTTTAAAAAATTGCAATTGTATTTTTTTTTTGCTCTGCTCTTGAAAAGGTATATAAATCTTCTCCCAACCTCTAATCAGTTTTGTAACCAAGGAAAGTTCTTTTGTAAGGGCTAGGAACCCTCTCTTTGAAATGGAAACCTCTCCAAGGAGAGAGCAGCCCCTCCCCCCGCCTCAGAAGGTGGGTAGGACTCTTAAATTTGAAGAGCACTGATTGGCAAAGACAGATAACTTGAACACACAGGGGAAAATCGGCAAACTCAGCAATAACCTGGCATGCTCAGCATGCCCCACTGAGCCACCCCCATCTCTCTAAACACCCTCTACTTCCCTTCTACTACTCACCTCTGCCTTGAAAACCCTCCAGCCTTCACCTCAGTGGAAGCCATGTGGCTTTGGCCTGCAGAACTTCCTTCCTTCCCTATTTAACTTTGTCCAAGCTAGTGTGTGTCTTGATATGCTTTGTTAACATACAATTTTCCTTGTTCTGAAAAAAAATGTAGCAAAGAAAATAGAACCAAGTAATAAATAAAAGATAGAGGATTGAAAAGAAAAAGAAGCAGCCAGTCTCTCAAGGATTCACAGCCACAATCCTAGCTACTTGGGAGGCTGAGAGGTGAGGATCAAGGTTCTGGGCCAGCCCAGGCAGAAAAGTTCATGAGATTATTTGTCAATCTATCACCGGGCACCACAATGAAGCTAAGAAGGGCAGGCATGGCTCAAGTAGTAAAACTCCAGCCTCAAGTGAATAAAAAAAGCTAAATGTGAGGTCCTGAGTTCAAGTCCCATTTGACACACACACATGTGCAAACACACAGAGAGGGAGAGAATCTTAATCATATTATGATGCTGTCACCTTGTAGGTGGCTTCCTCATTCTGTTCATTTCCCCTACAAACCCATGGTTTTCCTTTCTACCTGTGAACACTCCAATCTACACTGTACAGGTTAACCTCTAGCCTCTCTAGTAAGTCCTGACTCTGATCAGGGCCCTTTGTCAGTTTTATCTTCTACTTCCGTTGTAATTGTCCAGGGAAGTTGTTGTTGTTGTTGTTCAAGGCATTTCCTCAAATATGAACATATAAAGTCTATTCCTAACATATTTCAACTATACCATTCCTAAGACATAGAATAGTATTTCAGATAGATAGATCATTAGCTGTGGAGTGTGGCATTTAGAAGTGTTTTATAGTCAAACATCTGATCAGAACATTTATGAGTAGTGTTCACATAAATCCTTTAGCAAATTATATCTATAAATGCAAATAAAAACATCTTGGAAGCATATTTCCTACCATTAATCATAAATATGTTGCTCTTCATGGTTACGAATTCAGCAAAGCAAGCAGAGTTTTATATAATGACAGATTTTTAAAACACTGTTAGGTAAAATATAAGGTATGTAAATGAAGATATTTAGCCTAGCCAAACAATAAAATCATTGAAAATAGCAACAGTATAAACAGACATCATTAGAAAGGAATCTTCTTTTTCCAAGGCACTGAGTAGAAACAAAAGATTATTCATATGAACCAACAACAAGACATATTTTTTTTTTCAAAATTAGCATTCCGTCGGGAGAGTTCTAAAAGTCGACTTATGGCCTATCATACATGCTGTCATATTCAAACAGATACTCAAGTTGGTAACGTCGAGAATCTGCAGCCTGCTATGGTGAACCAGGCCTGTAATCACAGCGCAAGGGAGGCTGAGGTGGGGAAGATCGTGAGTAGGACGTCAGCCGGAGTGAGATGGTAAAGCACTGTTTCCAAAGAGGAAGAAGAAGGGGGATCTTCAGGCCTGGAGTGTTCAAAATTATGGATAGGATGGGTTGTTTTTTTAAGTTTTCACAGTGCTTTCATGATTCTTCCCTCAAATGAGATGAAAACTTTTCAGCTTTGCCAACTACAGCCTAGAATTCTGCGAGTCACAAGAATAATGGGTAGCCTAGCATTTGATGAAAGGAGATAGATACACATTCTCCAGCCCCTCTCTCTCTCTCTCTCTCTCTCTCTCTCTGACACACACACACACACACACACACACACACACACACACACACACACACACTTTTCTGGAACTTACCTTTAGATCTTTTTTTTAATTTAGAAAACAAAAGAGGAAATAGTCGACAAAGAACCCAAGTTGTATTGTGTCTTTTCTTTCTCAGAGCACACATCTATTTTAATAATAATTTTTTATTAAAATCATATGTGTGTGAATATATATATTTGGGGGGGGGGCAGTCGTGGGGCCTGAACTCTGAGCCTAGGTGCTGCCCCTCAGCTCTTCAGCTTAAGGCGAGTGCTCTACCACTTGAGCCACAGCACCACTTCTGGCTTTTTCTGCTTATGTGGTGCTAAGGAATTGAACCCAGGGCCACATGCATGCAAGGCAAGCACTCTACCACTGAGCCACCTTCCCAGCCCCGTATGTGTTTATTTTATGACCCTGATTAAATATGTTCCCCATGCTACGCTCACTTTTCCTGTTCCACGTTGGTGTTTCACTTAAGCAATCTTAGTTAAATGTGAAGCGATCACAAAAGGAAGAGGAGCCACCAAGTGAACTTGTCCTTAATTAAGCTAGCATTTCTGAAATAGTCCAGCCATTCATGCAAACTCATCAAAAGAGGCAAGTACCTAGTTACAAGACCCAGGGATGCTTCTGCGTTTGTTTGGTTTTGTGGTACTGGGGTGCAGAACTAAGGGCCTAGTGCTTATTAAGCAACTGCTCTACCACTTGAACTATGCTCCCAGACCTTCTAGTGCTTTAGTTAGTTGTTTGTTTGTTTCAGATTATGTTTCCTACTTTTTTCCCCCAGGCCAGCTTCACACTGCAGCAAAGTTCTTCTACCTCTACTTCTGCATAGCTGGGATGATAGAAACTCACCACAACACCTATTTGTTTGTGGAGATGGGGGTCTCACTAACTTTTGTTTAACTTGGGCTGGCTTTAAACCCTGATCTTCTTTATCTTGACTTCCCAAAAAACTAAGATTACAGATACCATGCCCACCTTTAAATATGAAGTGACACCATCTTAAGTATACAGAATTCATCTATTTGAGAAATAAAGACTGAAGGGAAATGTAAAGGACAAAAAAAAAATAACCAATATGGTGGAGGGGAATCTTATTGGTGTTTGGAGATAAATCCATTTCCCTAAACTGACCTCACATTTCCCCTAGGATGAGGTGGGGCTGGGTTGTTTTGGTTTATTTTGCTCTTTCCTTTCTTTGAATGTTTAACACTCCAATGATAGAAGTGTCTTCCAAAATAAGAATTGCCTAAAGGAAGGTATCTGGGGACAGCAGCTCTTGATTATTTGCACTTGCTGGTTTCACTGTCTTGTTGCATTCTTTTCCAAAAAATAGTGAAATTATTACAAAGCATAGATTGGTCTATGAAAAGCAGAGAGACCCAAGTGAATGTTCAGAGCGACTGCATTATTGACTTAATGGCCTGTCTTAATGAGCTGTGTAACCACCCTCTGCTAGGAACGCTGCTAGTTTACCTAATTTCACATTGTTTTCTCCTTTAAATGCTTCAAACATTGAAGTCATGGAGTAATTTGAATCCTTATTGATTGCGATCTCCTAGAGCTCTCTCCCAAGGTCTAGCTTGAAGCTTATCTGAAATGTGTTTATTTCATTATGTTTAAGTAACAAAATAAAGGTAGCCACTAAAGATAAGATGTATTTCATTTCTCCTTTGGTTACATATATACACATATATTTATATACATTTGTATACATATGATAGGTATAACATATATATTATACACACATATACATATATAACTATAATTATGCTATATACATATAAATAAGTTGTATATATAAGCTACATATATAACTTGTTTATATTAGCATTTTTATATATAATATGTATACACTTAAATATTATGCATAAAGTAATGCTCACTCAAATATTATGTAAATAATGTATCTTAAATATATACTACATGATAAACAGTAAAAATATATTTGCCTGTGCCATATATACACATACATGCACACATGTATATATACATATATGTGTATAAATGCATATATGCACATATATGTATATGACTATATGTGCGTATGTGTATGTGTGTATGTGTGTGTATATGTGTATATGTATATACGTATATGTGTATATACACACATGTATATGAGGGGTTGGTCAGATGCATTTTTTCCTAATTGTCCAATCTATTTTTAAAGCTTTACCTAAGACCCATACTTCACATTTATTTCCCAATGGGAAGAATATTTCCACAGAGATGAACTCCAGTTGGACCCAATATCCAGCTTGAGACATTCTCAGCATTAATCACACCTGTATCCCTTTAAAAAAAATTTAAACTTGTTCAACATCTGCCTAGACTACAATGCCTGATGACACTCTGAATTAAATAAATTATAATGACAACCGAATTGATCCCACCTCAACTCCCCCCATTCCAAGTCGATTTTCAGTGATTTTTGTTCATCCTGCAAGATGCTAGTTTGGGGCTCTTGATGGGTCTGATATATGATGGGACTAATACCCGTCCTTGCAAGTACACAACAACTTTTAAAGACATCCATGTTTCTTGGACTTGATAGAAGTGTGAAGCTATTTTAATACGAAAGTGTTAAAACATACACGTGCTTACCCTTCATCAACAAGTAGGTGAAACCCTTGTTTCCACAGGATTGAGTGTAATAATATGTTTACAGCCATTCGTAGATATCAAATACTTAAGTCTAAGCTCTTAATAAACCCTCCTCTAAATCTAAATATATTTTAGATTTAAAATTGCTAGGAGAATAGATCTCAAGTGATCTCCAATGGAGAGAATATTATTTATATGTAGAGATGGTAAAACTAAGGTACAGAGAGACAGTACCTTACCCAGTGTCATGCTTTTATATATAAAGTCCATGGATTCTAATTCCATCGTGCCCCAGCTTAGTCCATCAAGGCTGGGTTGCCGGGAGGCTGTTGAAATCGCATCTCTCTCATCAAGTAACCTGACTTCAACAGTCCTTTCGTTTCTTTCCAGATATTGCTAATGAATTTCGCCACTGCATTATTCCATTTTTACCACTGCAATGAAATTTCACCCTTGCATTATTGTTCCCATCAGTCATGGATCTTATAAATTGTGTCTCAGACTCCCTTGGACAGAATTCCTTTGCATTTCTGAACCAACACAGCACTTTGTCCAAAGCTATCTGGGTTTTGGCATTTAGTCGTCTGAGTCCACGGTTCCAGCAACCAGCCAGCTTCAGAAAAAGAATCAGAGAGCAATCAGTGGAATCTAGTGAGTAATTAACCTATCCAAACACAATATGTATGTTCCACATACTTTAGAAGAAGTACACACACACACACACACACAGAGATCTTGTTTGGGGAAGTTAAAAGGGGACTTTTTTAAGTGTGTGAGAGCAAAGGTGCATCATGGGAACATGAATCTAGAATCCGATGTGCTGAAAATGCATCAGGTGTAGGGATCCAGTTCTGACATGACTGCCGCCATCTTGGGCATTGGCACCATTGAGCCTGCAGGACTATCCTGACAGGTGCATATTCTCAAACCCAACAGGTCACACAGAGTTGTTAAAATAGCCAACCAAGTATGCCGGGTGAGCCAGTGATGTCTGAATTGTTTCTTAACTGATAAGTTACTAGCTTTGGAAAAGGCCCAGTGCATTCCTGCTGAACATGGCCTATCTTGCTAGTCTAGCTCTAAGCCACGCCTCTTCCTGCCTTGAGGCTAAGGGAACTCACTTTTCCTGCAATCACCCAAGACATGCTTTTGTTTCTTAAGTTCCAGATAAATTGTACTTTGTGCACCCCTGCCTCTGGGCCTTGTTCTCGTGACACCATCTATCATTGCCTGTTGGTTCCCATATATGGTGGCCTGATTTTTCCAGCACATTAGGTAAGAGAGTGTTCTTAATTAACTATGAGTAGAAATGTAGCATTCCAGTTACACTTCTGAATGACCTTTTGGGGGAACATACACTATTATTAAAACTTACATGTCGATGATGTCTAATTAAGAGAAATCTGAAGTCCCAGATTCTGTTTCCTGGTCATTATTTAACAGTCTCTTCCTACCACAAAATTTCCAGCCTGTTTGGGTTTTTTGTTATGGGTTGTTGTTCTTTTTTTTCTACAAACCTTGGAAGTATTTCAAGAACTGCTTTTGGTAGTAATTCAATGCTTTCCTGGCTGATATTGATTGAAATAATACACTTCAGAAAAGCATGAAAATTTAAAGAACTATTTTAAACTTCAAAACTGTTTCCATTTGATTTCAGTCTGACAGTTGAAAGTAGCTCTTATATTAAAGAATTCTTTCAGCTACCATAACTAATTTTATAAAAAGGAAGCATTTTCTTATACAGTATTTTATACTTGGCATAAGTAAAAAGAAGACAGAGATAGTATATTCTAAATAAAAGGTCAGCTTATAAGATATAAGGTTAATGTTTAGACGATCTACATTAGTCCTGATTTTAATAAAAGGAACAATTAATCTTGCTTATTATTTGCCAGGCACTGCTGGCTCTTGCCTGTAATCGTAGCTACTGGAGACTGAGATGTGAGATTCTCAGTTTGAAGCCAGAAGGTTGAGATCTGAGGAGCACAATTCTGCCAGACTGGGCAGAAAAGTTTGTGAGATTTTTATCTCCATTTAACCAGCCAAAAGCCAAAAGTAGAGTTGTGGCTCAGGTAGTAGAGTACCAGCTTTGAGTGAAAACGCTAAGGGATATCATGGAACCCTGAGTTCAAGTCCCAGTACCGAGTGTATGTGTGCGTGCATACACACACACACACACACACACACACACACACACACACACACTGTACATATGATTAATCTTGATAGGTTACAACAAGAATATTCAAAATTGCTTTCTTCTCATATGAAAAGGTTTAAATTGTTGAACATATCACTGATATTTGATAGCTCTGATGTTTTCTCATAACTTGCTTTTTTTTCTATTTATAGCAATTAAAACCTCAATATCTGGGATTTTCTCTCCCCTATCACATTCTCCTTAATATACCTCTCCAGATTCAAAACTGATAGCCCCAAATTGAGAAACACTGCTATTCGTCTAAAGTCCCCATCTTTATTGTCAAACAATCATTTTCTACTTACTCTTGCAATCATCATCCCTTATTCCTTCCTTCCTTCATTTATTCAGAAAATACCAATTAAGCATGTTCCAGTCTCTGAAGTTGAGGCTAGGGATGGAAAGACAAAAATAACTTCTTGGCAAAAGGAGGCTCATCACCTAGTTGATGAGGTAGTTAAATGAGATTGATCAGCAGTAAATGTTGATCCTCGGCTCTACTGTATGTGAAGTCTGGTAATTCTTTGTTCAGAGGCGGTTCAGCACAATGTAGATTTGCTAGCAGCATCTCTGACCTCTTTCCATTAGAATGCCAGTAGCAACAGCCCAGATGTGACAACCAAAATGTTTCTCGACATCTTGTCTCCTTTGGAGTCAAATTTCCCCAGGCTGAAAACTCTTATAAACCAATGTGCCAGATTCAGTAATAACACACAGCCTAGAGTTGAAGATAAGAAACGATTGGAGAAGCCTGTCTAGAAAAGATGGGAATTTGAGCTAAATCTTCAAGGACATGCAGCAATTAACCAGCTTTGTATTGTTTCTGGAAAATGTCAAATGAGAGAAATGGACACCAAAATGAGATTCTGCATCAGTCGTTTGCAGTTATTATAAGGGACTTAGAAAACATGAGGACTTTCAAATTTAAATTTTCTTTTTCAAAAATTATGGGAGGAAGCGATGCCAAAGTTGTAGGCAAGTGTTAGCTCATGGAACAGTACCAGAGAACCGTAGTGTGCCAGAGCACTCCGACTCTATATTAAAAAAAATGGACAGCTGCTGTAGTGTGTCAGGGAGAATTGGATTTTGAATAGATGGTTTTTGTAACTCTGTTAGAGAATAGGAGCTAAAGACTAGGAATTGTGCCTATGCGCCACGCACTGTGTGATTCCCCCTTTCTAAATTTAACCCACATAAGAGTGATCATTACTATTTCAAGAAATACTTCATGGGTAAATCTATTACTATACCTAGTATTTATAACATCACTAAATGTTCCTCCAGGAATGTTGGAATTGGGAAGAATTCCTGTGAAGAATGCTGGAGGTAAGCAGATGGTTAGGATATATTGAATTATTCCAAATTTCAGAATTGGAAGGTAGGTAAGAATGATGCTAAGAGCCAGCGATACCAAATGACATCCTTCCCTCTAGTTAGTGTCAAAACTCATGTTAGATCCCTCCCAATTCATAATCTAGTGCTCTTTTTAATGCCAGCCTGTCTCTCCTGCCTCATAGTTTCACTCTGCTGAACTCCAAATTCTTCATTTTTAAGTGAACATCAATATCTACCTTGTCTTCCTTACTTAAGTTCTCTGGCGAGCAAATGAGGTAATGTCTGCAAGCCGCTTAGGCAACATAAATGATCGTTAAGGTCCATGGTTAAAATGCTCATGGAAATATATGTTCTGTCCCAGCTTGGCGGATATTTATATTATATCAATTCCTTCTTAAAAACAGTCCTGGTGTTTCTGCATAAATTAGTTATTGATTGGGTTTCAGTGGAACTAGGTGGATTTAGATTTGATCAAAGAAAACACAAGGAATATATTCACTGAATACATTTTTAAAAACAAAACCAAAAATCAGATTCCTCAGGCATTTGGATTCATTTTTTTTTCTTTCATTGTCCAAAACAAGGGCACAGACCTGAAAGGAAGAAATGCTACTTATCTTAAAGGTTTTGTAAAATGCTTGAAAATACAGTTATCGCTATCCTTAACAACAATGAATTCGCTGACACTTGTGAAGTTTCAAAAGAATCTATAGACATGGATAGATATTACACCAGAATTTTCCATGCTGTTATATACACAGATAGGCAGAGGAGAATTCCAGTGGGATGACTCCTTTGAACAACTAACTTACAGTCTAAAAAAAGGATTGCCAGCCAGTACTGGTGGCTCATGCCTGTAATTCTAGCTACTCAGGAGGCTGAGATCTGAGGATCATGGTTCAAAGCCAGCCCAGGCAGGAAAGTACATGAGACTCTTATCTCCAATAAACCACCAGAAAACCGGAAATGGTGCTGTGGCTCAAGCGGTAGAGCACTCGCCTTGAGCTAAAGAGCGCAAGGACAGCACCCAAGTCCAGAGTTCAAGCCCCACAACAGACCAAAAAATTTAAAAAAGATTATCATGAAGTTGGAACTGGGGTGAGGGGTAGTATACCAATGAAGACAAGAAGAGGGGAAGAATGCATTCTTAATATCTATGTGTGCACATGCACGCACATATGCACACACACACTCACATACACACACACACACACCAGTCCTGGTCCCTAAACTTGTGTGCTCAAGGTTAGTGCTCTACCACTTTGGGCCACAGCACCATTTGGGGCTTTGGAGTGGTAAACTGGAGATAAATGTCCCACTGAACTTACTGCTTTGACTGGCTTTGAACCACATACTCAGATCTCAGCCTCCTGAGTAGCTAGGATTACAGGTGTGAGTTACTGATGCCCAGCTTGCAGTCACAATACTTAATGCATATATGTAAAAATGGAACTAGGAAAGTCGAAAGGATGGGCGGGGTCGGGAGAGATGGGGGAAATGATGGAAGGGTGACATTGATCAAGATGCGTTACACTCGTAAGCTGATGTGTTGAATTGAAACTCCTTTGTACAGCTACTTCAAGATAACTTCAAAATAGTGAAACAAAAAACCTTCAATGCTACTATTGTAAGTAGGGATTGTGTCCTTTGCTTGTGGAGACTTCATGTCTATTATTTAGATAAAAGGCTCTTGTCCAGCCAGTGACCAGTGATGCTCCCTTCCATTTCATTCTTTTCTTGACAGTTCATTTCAAGTCCCCAATTTATAAAGGAACTTTTGAATCACATTTCAGTGTCACAGGCTGGATAAACTCACACTCATCATGTTGTCATTTGCGATTTTAATAAGAAACTTGTCTAAGGCCTTCACCTCATGAACATCTAGTTTCAAATAATTCTAGGGATTTTTTTTCTTTTGATTCTGTTGACAAGTTTCTGAGATCCTTGAGTTTGTTGAATGTTACTCTATATGGTTTACACAATGCTATAAAAGAAGCAAGATCCTTCTACAGAATAAATTAGTTTTGCTTCTCATCCCTTCCTGACCGCTGCTGTACAATCAATTCTAAGATTCTCAATATCAAAAGTATTTATTTTAGCAAATGAAAAAAAAGGCCTGTTGTTCCTGAGAAGTTCAATTGTTTATGTTACGGAGTCCTGCTGCCAACCTCTCCTACTGACTCAGTAAATATTCTTTCCCTTTGTCTTTCACCTTTCTTTTTGCCTGGAATCCTAAATTCCTTTTTATCTCTCAGGCTGGAAGCCAGATTTTTACACATCCGAGCTTCCAATTACATGCAGACTTATGAGCCCAGAGTCTCCGTGGGCATGGGTGTGAAACTATATCCATCTATGTATTTCTTCTGGTATTTTTGTTATTAAAATGTATTAGCTTCACTTTGTGTTCAGGCATTCATTTACATAAGAGGAAAATATAAAATGCCAAGTAGGCATTGCCAACATTTCGTGAAAGTGGAAATTTGTTTCATAGAAACATACATAGAATATCTAATTTTAAGAGAGGGGAAAAAACAACTTTCTTTGGAATGCTACAACAGGAAATTGGTAAAGCTCTCTATTCTCCTGGAAATCAATGATTTTGTGTGGAATGTAATCCTGCTAGGTCTTAATTAAATATCATATTCTGTACACAGTAAATTACTATTTTGATCCATTTTGGTAAATAATTTGGGGGGGATTTTAATAGTCTATTAAGAGCTTTCTTTCTCTTTTCTTTGTATTTTTTTGCTAGATACTAACTATATTAATAATGTCTTGGGAGGGGGTACTATGTGCTTTGTTTATTTACTTTCCTGTGTTTCCTTCCTTCATTTCCTGCATATACTTCTCACACCTTGTCACTATGGAGGACAGTGCTTTGTGCCAAGACTAGTCAATTGCTAGAGACAGTAAACAATTCAGCAATACTCCTCTGTACAGACTCATCAGCACGCCTATCCCAAAAAAGTCCATCAAGCACTCCAGGCCTTCCTTCCTGAGAACCAGATACCACACAATGAGGGGCCACCTGAGGCGGATGCTCTTCAAATCAGCCAATCACAGGCTTTGCCCTGCCTCAGCTCTCCATCCCCATAGAAGTCACAACGAAGACTGTGGCTCACTTTTACTTTACTCCTCTGCCGCCCCGCTGGCCTGACCCTTCCCCATGTGGCCAGAAACGGTGAACCCCAGGGGATGTGGTGGCCCCTACTCTTGGGAACTAGTTATCCAATAGTCACATCTCCCCATCGCCCGGCCATGACATCGCCCAAGGGTACCTTGAAAATGTGCTTGGCTTGGAGACTTATTCGAGATGAAATCAATAGGCCAGAGAAAGGGTCTTCTTAGAGAAGAGGTAGGAATCGCAAGTCACAGAAGATGATAGAACTTTGATTGGGGGTTGGGGTGGGGGGTGTTGTCAAACAGACAGATGACAGATTGAGATTTGACGATGCCACAGCTTCACTTCTAGCTTTTAGGTGGTTAATTGGAAATCAGAATCTCACAGACATTTCTGTCCAGGCTGGCTTCGAACCTCCCTCCTCAGATCTCAGCCTCCTAAGTAGCTAGGATTACAGGTAGAAGCCACCGGCATCCAGCATGAAAATGAGTATTCTGAAACAATAAATTCTTGGCTTCGGCGCCTTGCAGAACTTCCTATCTTTAATGTATAAAATTTTTTTTTTTTTTTTGCTTATGTGGTGCTGAGGAATCGAACCCAGGGCCTCAGGCATGCAAGGCAAGCGCTCTACCACTGAGCCACCTTCCCAGCCCCAATGTGTAAATTTTTTAAAACCTAAAAGTCTGGATCCAGACTTTCCTGTGGGTCAGCTCTGCCTGTTCAAGCACTGAGAACACGTGCTACCTTATGGTGTCTCTGAGCTACATCTAGCAGATGACCTTTACCTTGGGGTAGCTGCTACTTTTGCTTTACAATAAATCCATGTCAGGAGATATATCATGGAAGCACAAAGAATTGAGTCTTATCTTTAGAACATGTGAATAATCCAATTTCTTTTGCTTAACTACGGCTGTCTTCCTTTGTTTTGTTCTCATTAATGAATGCTTGATTAGAGAAAAATAAAATGATTAATTTATACATGTGTCCTTTCAATCAAAGGCAGAACTATTGCCAAAGCTATATTATCTTCCCTTATTAACTTATACAATAATAATCTCTCCAGTCACTATTTAATTCTCAAGGTGAGAAAGCGGCAAACCTTACTGGGCATTGCTTGGCTATAATGTTGTTTTTGCTTTCTTGGATCTGTGTCTAAACATTAAAGATAAGAGGCCCTGTTTACACACATACACACACACACATACACACACACATCTCTTTAGCAGCCAATATTACAGCAATCTGCTGGGTGCCCCTTTTTGTCCATTGATTTCTAAGATGAGTCTGCTAAGAGAAATTTGCAAAAGCATAATAGAACATCACAAGAGTATGTGATTGACAGGAAAGTTAGGATGAATTCACACGGGGGTAGGGAAGATGTCTCTTCATCTCTTTAAAGCTATACTAGTGGACCTATCCATTCAGCTTCCCAGTAGCTGGGAATAACAAGAATAACAAGAAACCTTCTCTTGGAAAACGATAGCCACTTCATGAGATGGAAAACCGTAAACATACAAGGCATTTTGAGTTTGTTTTATGTAGACTTCCTTTCCAGCACTCTGGTAGCAACAAGTAGGCTATTCAGCGTTACTGCATAGCTGATTGTCTTATTGGGAGTTATGTCTTTCTTTTTCTGGCATTGTACATAGGAATCAATTTCAGATCCCAGAAGAAGTTTTGCAGACATTCGAGCTCTGTGCTAATACTCCTAGCATTCTCAGCCAGCCAGTGGCTCCACACGGGACTCTCAACAAATTGGGCCCGACGTGAGGACATAGCCCAGAAACCAAGTGCAAAGCTAATGACAGAGAGGTGGTGAAATAACATAATCAATGGAGCTATATTGAGAAGATGGAAGAAATTGGACAGACTGAGCCATCTATGAGGTACTGATGTGAGTTTCCAGACATATAAGCAAGTAAGAGAAGTGGCAGGCAAAACACATTCATAATTAGTCAGTCTTGATCAAATTGGGCCTGGTAGATTACCATCCCAGTTCTGGGTTTATAAGGAGGCTCCAACAAATTTGTCATTATTAATGGACTTGACAGACATCTGCAGCTTGCACAATGTACATTTTTCTCAGTAGCCCATGGAACTTTCTCCAAAAGAGATCACATTTTAGGATATCCAGCAGGTCTCGGCAAATACAAGAAAATTGAAACAATTCCCTGTATTCTAACAGACTATAATGGAATAAAACTAGAATGCAACAGCAAAAGTGACTACAGAAATATTCGAACACATGGAGACTGAAGAACATGTTGTTGAATGATGGATGGATCACTGAAGAAATAAGGATGGAAATCCAAAAGTTCCTGGCATCTAAATCTCATGAAAATGAGAACGCAGCTGCCAAGACCTTCAGGACACAGTAAAGACAGAGCTACGAGAAAAGTTTACAGCTCTGAGGGCCCATATTAAAGAGAAAGTGAGAGAGAGAGAGAGAGAGAAAGGGAGAGAGAGCTCAAATAAATAGCCTAATGATGCACCTCATGCTCCTAGAATAACAAGAATTGGCCAAATCCAAAATTTACAGATGGAAAGAAATAAAGATTAAGGCAGGAATTAAAGAAATGCTTACAAAAACCACACACACACAATCAACAAACAAAATGAAGAATTGGTTCTTTGAAAAGATAAATAAGATTGATAAGCCCTTCACCAATCAACTAAAAGGAGAAAGAACCAAATAAATAAAATTAGTGATGAAAACCTATATGCAAATGGGCTGGAAAATCCAGAAGAAGCAAATGCATTTCTAGATGCGCTTGACCTACCAAAATTGAACCAAGAATATACAAACTGCTTAAATAGGCCTGTCACAAGCAGCAAGATTGAAGCAGGAACATAGTCTCTCGGGAATGAAAACTCAGGACTAAACAGACTCACTACTGCTTTCTACCAGATCGGTACAGAACTAACACAGCAATCAATACTACTCAACTTTTTTCCATGAAATAGAAACTGAAGCAACCTGATCAAACTCATTCGAGGAAGCCAGTGTTAACACTTATTTCAAAACCTAGACAGGGACAGAATAGAGAGAAGGGGGAGAGGGGAAGGGAGAAAGGGAAAAGGGAAGGTCATAGGTCAATCTCTTTGCTGAGCATAGATGCAAAATGCTCACTAAAATAACTGCCAATGAATTCAACAACATGCAAAAAGACTGTAAGCCATGATCAAATTTGTCAGAATAACTTTGTGCACACGTGTGGAAAGGGAGCAATGAACGTGTTGAGATGAATTTGGGAAAGGGAATGTGGGGGTCTGAGTCTGATTAAGGTACATTATACACACCTATGGACATGTCAGAATGAAACTTCCCAGTACGATCACTGATGCTAATGAAAACATGGAGAGATTTAAAAAAGAAAAAAGAAGAACAAAAATGGAATTTGTTATCATGGTCATTGCTTCAGGCCACAATTCAATTCCTACAGTGAGATGATTTCTGCCCATTGGGCACGGAGACTTGGTTTCTGTCGTGGTATTGCTCCCAGTTGGGTGTGGGGGCGGGGGCGATCTGTTCTGGAATTCAAGGTGGTTGTAGGTGAAGGAAAATAACTCACTTAGGACAACAAGCTTCTCTAGGGGATCTGGACCAGGATGCTGGAAAACCTCTCAGCCCAACGTGTCTCCTCGCCAGGTTATCATCTCGGTCCTGCCTTCCGTGCTGAAGGGCGATGAGCCAGGCGGAGTAGATTTAGGAGTAGATAACTTTGGTTATTCCTCATGATTCACACGCCTCTGTGCAGAGTGGAGCAAGAACGCGATCCCAAGTTTGAAGACAAAGAAGACAGATGTAAAGAGAAGGGAGAAATGACAAAGCTTTTATCTACCCATCAGGCATCTGGAGGTTCAAATAAAGAGGCGATGCTGTTCAGTCAGAGCAGCTGTAAGTCCTTCCTACACCAATGATGCCCACACATGCTTTGCTTGACAATCAGATTGCTTCTTTAATCTTTGAATGCTACTTAGTTTTTTGATAGTTTTGAACAGAAGACAATCAGATAAAAAACAAAGAAGCCATTGCAGTCATGTGATAAAGAATCAGAAGGGTCTATTTATGTAAGGGAGGTGGGGACGATATTTACCTTCCATGCACACATGCTCTGTGAAATCAGAAAATGTATGTTTGGTTCTGCCACCTAGTACATATGTTCTTTACCTGAACTTCTGGAATAATGCAGAATACAGGCCAGCTGTGGGGGCTCATGCCTTTTAGCCTAGCTACTTGAGAGGCTGAAATTGGTAGGATCACCTCTTGAGGCCAGCCTGGGCAAAAATGTCACAAGACTCCATCTCACCCAAGAAACGCTGGGCATAAAGACCCATGTCTCCTTGGCTATGTAGGAAGTATATGTAGGATTGCAGTCTAGGCCCAAACAGAAATGTCCATTCCTATCCCCAAAATAACTAAACAAAAAGCGTTTGGGAAATGCCTCTAGAGAATAAAGCACAGGTGCGGGGCCCTGAGTTCAAGCCCTAGTGCACACACACACACACACACACACACACACACACACACACACACACACACACACACACACACACACACACACACACACACACACACACACACACACACACACACACACACACACACACACACACGAGAATCTACTGCAATGAAAATATATCACAATGAATCACCAGAGGATGAAATTGTCAGATGCCATTTTTACTTCCTGAGTGCTTTCTAGCCACTGTATGTTGTGGATTATAAAGGCACTCAGGCCATTTTATGATCTGTAACAAAGTGAAATGACGGCTCTGGCCGCCAACCAGGTACAAATAACTCCGATGAGATGAGCAAGGACAGATTTCTGGGTTTCAAGCTGTTAATCACTTCACGTCCAAATGGACACGACAAATCTATTAATTATTGCTTCCGTTTGGGATGCCCACATAAATCATTTCATTAATCCAAAAAGGTTGTGAAAGCCTGGTTCTCATGTATCTTACATTAAAGAAATAGTATGGGGAGGGGAATTTATTTTGGATGTTACTGACATATACCCTCAGGGAGCTCAAAATTTACCCAGAAAATGTATTTGAGACCAAAGAGCCATTTGGGGTTTTTGGTTTTGTTTTGTTGTTGCTTTTCTTTCTGTATCTTTAAGTAGTTGTACCCAGCATCTTGTCCATTTATAAGCACAATGCATCTTGTTTAATGTCACCACTTTCTTCATCTCCCTCTCCCCCAAAGCACCATTCCTGACGACCCTCCAGGCTGCATGGTTCATCTCCAGATTGCTCTCGGGTGGCATGATTAACATGGGATTCAGAAAAAAAGGGAGCGATCACTCCATCCAAAGCCATCACTGTGCGGGAGGGGCGAAGAATCTTGGCTCTGAATCTATTTTGTGTCTCAACCTAGCACAGAAAAACCACTCACCGTTTGATTTCGAGTTTGGGCCTGGTGGGATTTTTCCCTCTGCCTGGTGAAAGGCTCTTGTGAGTTCCTGGGGCTTCTATGATGAGGGACACATCTCCCCTCTCCCCCCACCTCGCCCAGGAACAAAGAGAGCAAATTGAGGACCTAACAAGACTTGCCATCGCACACAATCGAGTTCTCCTCCCTGGTGTAACAAAATGGAAAGAGCGTTGAAAGAGGGAGATGTTTAGAGACGAAAGCACTTTGCATCCAGGCAAATTGTGTTTTCTTTTCATAGGAGTCTCCAGAGCCTGTTTCTTACAAACGCAGGAACCGAGGCTCACCGTGCATTGTTGCTGAGCCTCTGCGGCTGAGTTTGAATACAAAATGTTCTGACCACTTCCACAGGCCATCAATTCTCTTTCTGAGCTCTCTTGGGCTTAAGGACGGAGAGGCTGACTGCAAGCCAAGTATGAGGGAGGCAGCCTAGCTTCTCAGCCCCCTAGGTAACCACCCTCCCTACTCTGAAACCTGAGCTGTTTCCATTCCTACCAGCCTTTACATGGCAAGCTAAGCTCTGCTTGTTGTTTATGCCACAGGAAGAGTCCACAGAGACAGACAATTAGAAAAATACGTAGGCCAGCCCAGTATGGTGGCACATACCTATCATCCCAGCTACTTATGAGGTAACAATTGGGAGGATTGTAGTTCAATGCTAGCCTAGACACAAAGTTAGTGAGACTTCATTCTCAACTAATAAAGTGAGTGTGGTGTGGGTCAACATTAATGATCCTAACTACAGGCAGAGGAAGAAGGATCCCAGTCTTAAGGTCATTCACCTTAAGAAAATATAAGATCTTGCCCCACCCCCCAAAAAAAAATTAACTAAAAGCAATAAAAGTATTCAACTTGCACAGCAGGTACAAGGCTCTGAGTTCAAACCTGAGTGCCACCAAGAATGATAATAAAGAAAGCACCGGGGCTGGGAAGGTGGCTCAGTGGTAGAGCGCTTGCCTTGCATGCATGAGGCCCTGGGTTCGATTCCTCAGCACCCCATAAGCAGAAAAAACTGGAAGTGGTGCTGTGGCTCAAGTGGTAGAGCACTAGCCTTGAGCTGAAGAGCTGAGGGATAGTTCCCAGTCCCTGAGTTCAGGCCCCACCACTGACCAAAAAAAAAAAAAAAATACTGAGAAAGCACCCAACGCCAGCAAGACAAAAGTCGATTTCCCCCCAAGCAGTACTCTGCAATAAAGGAAGCAATCTAAGAATGCAGTGTGGAAGTCGAATCTGAGGTCCCCATGAGGCCCCAAGGGAAGGAAACATCTCCCCTGGCCTTGTGGATGCCAGCTCTGAGCCCCTGCCACACAGCCCTGCCACTTTGCAAGTCGCCTGTGTCCCTGCCCGCTGCTATAACAAAATGATCAGGTCATGACAAACATCAGACATTCACGCTGCAGGGTGGTGGGTGAAGTGGGGTACTAATCCCTTCTTAATGCAGTGGTACTGGGGATTAAGTGTCTCTGGGTGGGGAGGAGACATAAACATTCAAACCATTGCATACGTCTGAAGTCAGGAAAGCCTCAGAAGAACCAATGGGTTTCAACTCTTTTTTTTAGCTCTCATTTTATAAGCGAGGAGATCCAGGAACACAGTGCTAAGTCATTTGTCTACAGGCCACACAGCTGGTGAACGGTGGACCAAGTCCCCAAGTTCAGCCTCTGCCCTGCCCTCTCTCTAACTTCTGCAGTAGGAGACAAGCTTTTGCTGTCACCGTGCGAGAAACAGGGAGTCCTCTTTTTATCTACAAGCAGTTTAGAGAGAGACTAGCAAGGAAGGTTCTCTGAGGTGGAAATCCCAGTGAAATAGGCCAGGACCAAGCAAGATGAGCAGAACTCCTAAGGGATTCTTAGCTGTCTCCTGACTAGCAAGTACTCGCTGTAGAGAGTAAGCAGGAGGTTTGTTTGCCTGCGTGGGATCTGGGCACAAATTCTCTGATCTATAGTTTTTACATTTGAAGACCTAAATCAGTCCTTTCCAAAGAAGGCTCTGTTCAATCCAAGGGAGGTATTCTTATAAAAGGCCCGATTTCTAATGACTTATTTATTTGGTGTGTGATTTTTTTATTATTATTCTTCTACAATAACAAGACATGTGTTTGATTTTCTAAAGGGAAGATAGCTTTTCATGAAGTCAACAGAAGGAAAAGTAAATAAAAAGAAGCAACCACATTTGTGACTAATGTATAGTAGTTCAAAAAAAAAAAAGACAATCTTGCTGAAAGTTCCCAGTAGTATTAAAATTCAAATCTCAAGCATACATTTTTATGTTCATCTCCATTTTTAAAAAAAAAAAAGGAAATCATTTCAAACTACAATCTACTCTTATCATGTCAAATAACCTCTTGGAAGGAAATTTTCTTCTATTTCTTTCAACATTTCCATTCAGGCAGACTGCAAAGGGACAGCAAGAGCTTCCAGGGCTCACGGCTTTTTATAGACGCTAATTCACCGTTGATATTATATTCTCCTTAAAGGCAGAGGCCGCTTCTTCCACACTGCTGTTGTTAGAGCTAGAAAAGGGCAGGTGTGCAATAAAATGCTTAATAAATAAGTTGGCACAATTACTGGAAATCACAGCTGTAGATAACATTACACTGTACATCGTCTCCATCATCTTACAAAACTCCAGTGAAGAGGTCTGGCTACTGCGACGGATGGCACCCGCTGATTCCCGTGGGATACAATACGATTGAGTTTATGGGGGTGGCCTCTGACGTACATTCATAAGTATATTCCAGAGAATTCTTTAGTAAAAGAGAGAGAGAGATTTCAAGCCGTATCATACCTCCAGGTAAAATACTGGCCGTGATTGTTACGGAAGTGCCATTCCAGCCACAGAGTCACAACAAAGCTCGTACTTTGAAGGTAGTTTGTGATGACTGTGGGTAATAGGCACGTGTTTACGCTAGGTCCCTCTCTCTGTCCCCAAACATGCTGGGTTCCAACAAGAGCTGTCTGTCATAGGATTCATGTCTTCCAGAATGGCAGGGGCTGGGGAGGGGCGGTCTGGTGTACAATGGGCTGGGCTCTGGGCACCTTGGCTGAACGATCACTCTGTGTGTGTGTGTGTGTGTATGTGTGTGTGTGTGTGTGTGTGTGTGTGTGTGTGTGTGTGTGTGTGTGTGTGTGTGTGTGTGTGTGTGTGTGTGTGTGTGTGTGTGTGTGTGTGTGTGTGTGTGTGTGTGTGTGTGTGTGTGTGTGTGTGTGTGTGTGTGTGTGTGTGTGTGTGTGTGTGTGTGTGTGTGTGTGTGTCTCCACTGGAGCCCAGTGGCCTGGCCTAGACATACTGTCCTCCTGTCTGTCAAGAGGACAGGCACACAGGACCTTTGCTACATGCCTGTCCTGTCTTACACAGGAAGAGTCACCAGGGGAGGAGGGATCCTCTAGAGGGCGCAGTGGGACCCGGGATGGAGGGGAGGGAGGCGCATGGATGCGTCCTAACCCTTCAAGTCCCGTGTCTGAGGATGGGAGTCTGAAGAGCAGGAAGGAAAAGGATGCACAAACGCTTACAGCTCTCATTACGGTGCCTACACGCCACCCAAATACACGCTTGTTTCTACTACTTTGTTTCTAAAGTAGCAAATTAGGGAAGTAAAAAAATAAAGGCTGGGAAGGTGGCTCAGTGGTAGAGTGCTTGCCTTGCATGCATGAGGCCCTGGGTTCGATTCCTCAGCACCACATAAGAAAAAAGCCGGAAGTGGCGCTGTGGCTCAAATGGTAGAGCACTAGCCTTGAGCTGAAGAGCTGAGGGACAGCGTCCAGGCCCAGAGTTCAGGCCCACAACTGGACCCAAAAAAAAAAGCTTCCTCTCAATTAGATGGGTAGATTCAGCAGACTTTATGGACAATTAAGTCTTTAAATGAAGAATTAGGATTGCAAGTTCGTTAGGTATTTTTTAATCATTTCTGCTGCTGGATAAATAAAAGAAACACCCATCTTGAACTTTCTTCGAAATGTGATTTCAGAATCTGCATAGATCTCTTTAAATGAATAAAATGTATTTTGCAAATGAAAATTTTAAGATGGGATGAAAGATTTAACTGAAAGGTATTATGGAATGTTTTTCTTTCTTTCCATAGTTTTATATATAAATTATTAGCACATTATAAGATATAATACATAAACATATACCAGATAATATGTAATCATCTATAAATATATATAAATAATTATATATGTTGCTATAGATAATGTGCATATTCTGTCTTTTAAGTAATTGTACAGAAGTGCTCCAATTTCAACCTGTCAGTTAACAATGAAGACTTTAAGTCAGTGGCTTGCAAAATATTTAGCTGTAACTTAAACTAGAATAAAACTTAATATTTTTCTAATAAGATACACTCATTTGTTTGTAAAATCTGATGGCTAAGCCAAGTGTGTTGGCACATACCTATAATCCCAGAACTTGGGAAATTGAGGCAAGAAGATTATGACTTCAAAGCCAACCTGAGCTACCTAGCCAAACTTTTCTCTCTCTTCTCTTTCTCTATATATACTATATATATATATATATATATATGTATATATATATGAAAACAAAACTAAACTAACAGGTAAATATTTCCTAAGATTCTCTCTCTCTCTCTCTCTAGTATATATATATATTGTATATTTATATGTGTACAAAACTAAACAGGTAAATATTTCCTAAGATCCACTAATATAGTGTATATATTTATGCATATATATTGTGTACATACATGAATACATATATACATATATCTATACATATATATGAAAGCAAAACTAAACTAACAGGTAAATATTTCCTAAGATCCACTAGTACAGTGTATATATTTATGCATATATATTGTGTACATACATGAATACATATATACATATATCTATACATATATATGAAAGCAAAACTAAACTAACAGATAACTATTTCCTGAGATTCAGTCTACACATAGTCAACCAAGCTTCCAAGAAAATATTCAGCAACAAAAGCCAAACTAAAATACGTCCAAATAAACTTGGCATGTTATAAGTGTGCTTTTTACATACTTAATTGGTCATATTTAACTTCTGTCTGCCTACAGTAGCTTTGTGATCTCAGGAATCTTTGATAGCAGCCGAGGAATTTTCGATAGCATTTCCTAAGGCAACATCATTAGAAAAAAACAAGCCTGAGCAGAGTTGTCGGAGCTGGGGGAAGTGCCTTAGGCTCCTGGATCAGAACATCTCTCAAAGTCTAGGACCTGTGGGCTTAAACAGACCAGACGACTCAGATGAAAAATGGACCACTGAGCGCTAACCATCCCTGAGCTGAAAGACAACTATTAAGAAAAGACATCTTAATGATCAAAGTATGTCAGAGACTAAATCCTTAATTTTGACTGATGGTAGCCTATCAACTAGTATACTAAAAGCACATGGGTTGCTCTTTTCAAGACTGTGGGTATAAGTCAGACTGTTCCTAAAATGCAATTGTTGCATAAATATTCATTATCGTTAAAAGTTGTATTGTGCATCTGCTTTTTGGCAAACTTGGTGCCTCCTGTTGAGACTGCAGGATGAATCATGTATGATCTCTGCGTTCCAGTTGCTCAGAGAAGACTGAATTAACGATCTCTTAAGTCATAAAAACAGACTTTCAAGACTAGTTTTTTTTTTCTTTCCCCCAGACTGCTTTCAATCCTCTTCCATGGAAGCACACAGCACGCACTGGACCTAGACTTGGGCTGTTCTTCAGGTCCCCTAAGTGTCACCTGTGAGCTGTTTCTGCTGCCAGCTGGAAGTGCTGCAGGGACTCTGCCTTGCTGTTTGCAGACATCACCTTGACAGGGACCCCCATTTCTGCCTGAGCCTTCCCGGTTTATTTATCCCTAAGTGAACCGATGCAAAGCACATGTGCAGATGGGCAGTGCCAGAAAAAGCCAGCCCCATAGAGCAGAGGCCCGAATGATCAGAAAGCACCCGATAAATGAATTCTCCCTGTGATACCCCAGCATTTGTGGCGAGATGGTTGATTCCATCTCTTGAGTGTTTGCTCCATGGCTCTAACAAACAGCATCTGTACAAACCAGACTCGTCCCACGAGCCTTCCTCCTTCTGTGCATCAGTTTCTTTTGAGCACCAGGTCCTTTGGGTCCCTCTTCCCACCTTCTCACTTTGGGCTGTGATATTTACTCTAAAATGTCAGTCCTTTTGCCATGAGGTTCCCTCTGTTATAAATCTTTTCTTCCTGAGAAGCTCTTTGAGGGGGCGGGGGACTCATTGGAGTGTTAAAGTAATAGTCCTTTTCTACAATGTCTACTGATCACATTGTATCATCAGCGTGTTACGCGAGCAATCTACACAGAGAGAGTGGGTCGCTCCAATAGCAAAACAGGCGGATCAGTGTCTCCCCAGCGATAAATGAAGGAACAATGTGGGTTAAAAAACCAACAACAACAAAAAAAACCTCTTGGTTTCAGAAGGTGAACAGTTGGATCTTTAATTACAAAAGACTGAAATCCATTACAACATGATGGGGAGTGTGTTTGATTAGCATACAGAGAGAGAGAGAGAGAAACAAAGAGAGACAGACAGACAGACAGACAGAGACAGAGAAAACTAGCTGGGGTCTGTGGTTTCAATGCCCTTAACACAGAAGCCTCAAGAGTTCTCACTCCCAATGGGCAACGGATGATCTCCTCCCTAAACATTCAGACAGAACTGGGAGGGACTCGGATCGCTTCTTCTTCAAAACTGAAGAATGACACATGGCTGACCCTACCCTTCACCACCGGAATCCACTGTCACGCATTCCACTTCATGGTTTGGTGATATCTGGAGCCCTCTGGCTTGTTTGTCCAGAACTATGCTCAAAGGCAGGCACGCAAGCACTGTGTGAAAACCCAGTGGTTTTCAACTTACTTTCTTTTTAAGTGTGCCTAGGATTTTCTTTTAATTCCTTGGAGGCTGGGGATATGTTTTCGTCTCCTTCACGTCTTCTCCAGAGTCTGCTACCTTTTTAATAACACAAAGAGTGTTCTGAAAGCCCCTCTCTCCTTGTGCTCTGAGTTCGGAACGGGTCTCAAGGCCTCTGTGTCCCTGTGAATTCCACAGAAGCTTTTCGCCTCCGCAAGGTCTCACTCGGTAGCTGAACAAAGAGGAATGAGTTTTTCATGAGCTCCCTGGTATGAAGAAACCTCTACGTCATTCTCAGAGGGGCCCAAAAGGGCAGTCCTTTGGCATGACAGCGTTTCATTTTGTGATGTCATGGAGGGTTAGATCATTTCTGATTCTTTTTTTTAATTGTGAAAATACCATACAGAGGGGTTACAATTACATGGGCAAGGTAATGAGTACATTTCTTATCAAGCATTGTTGCCTCCTCCTTTGTTTCCCCTTCCCATCTCCCTCCCACCCGATCCTCCCCCCTCCCCCACCGAAGTTGTAAAGTTCGTTTTTTGACATAATGACTCGTACAACTCATTGTTGCAATGGGTCCTCCTGTATCCCTATTTAAACGATTTGTTTTTTCCCTTCCCCTCCACAAATTATACCAACATCAAATACAGTGAAAGCAGGGGTTATACCGTGGGGGAGGGACATACAAAGTCATTTCTGATTCTTCATGTTTCTTTCCATGTGGACCAAAAAGGATCAGCATCAATTCACTGAACACTCAGCCCTATGCAACGTCCTTACATACTCTCTCCCAAGCAAAGAGGAAAGATAAGGCCGATCAGAAGAAATAGCCTTGTAGGGCCCGGGTGCCACCTGCTCCTGAAGGACACCTCAAGCCACGCCGTGAGATTGCCCTGGATATTTCAGTTTAGGTGGAGTACAGGAGAATCTCTAATTTCCTTTGTTTCTTTTCATATTTTTTTTGGGGGGGGGTCCAGTCATGGGGCCTGAACTCTGGGCCTGGGCACTGTCCCTCAGCTCTTCACTTCAAGGCTAGCGCTCTACCACTTGAGCCACAGTGCCACTTCTGGCTTTTTTCTTTTTGCTTATGTGGTGCTGAGGAATCGAACCCAGGGCCTCATGCATGCAAGGCAAGCGCTCTGCCACTGAGCCACCTTCCCAGCCCTCTTTTCATATGTTTTGATTGCTCATATTCGTAAGGCAACATGTAATGTGCTGTCTCATGAATGGATGGGCAAGGATCAGTGGAGAGTCATTGCTATCTCCATCACCTTTAACGTTTACCATTTCTTTTTTGGTTAAAAGCATTCACAATCTTCTCCTCGGAGAACTTTGAAATAGATCGTGCCTTGTGTTCATTATCGTTGGCCTGATACGTAGCTTACTCCTCTGTCTTCAAGCTAGCCCCCAATCCCCCCTCAGCTCTTCCCAGTTTCTGATAACCAACTGACTGTTGACAAAGGAGCCAAGAACAAACAATAGGAAATGACTGGCTTTTTTTTTTTTTTAATAAACAATGCTGCTGGGGCCAAGCACTGGTGGCTCACACCTGTAATCCTAGCTACTCAGGAGGCTGAAATCTGAAAAACATGGTTCGAAGCCAGCCTGGGCTGGTTCCAATAAAAGCTGGAAGTGGCACTCTGGCTCAAGTGGTAGAGTGCTAAGCTTGAGCAAAAAAGTGCAGGGACAGCGCCCAGGCTCTGAGTTCAAGCCCTAAGATCAGCACAAAATAAAATAAAATACTAAGGAAACTGACTTTTTTAAATAGCCTCTTAATGAGCTGTCTTTAACTTCTGATTCTCTAATGTCTGTTTATATTTTATTTATAATCAGTTGCCATGAAAGTTATGACAGGTTCCAATCTTCACGTATGGCTTTTGTTGGAATAAAATGCTTTAAGGAAGATAGGACTCTTTTTTTTTAAATCCTACTAAACTGAACTTTCGTTGAAATTTCCAAGGCAGAGAAACACATTTCTTCCCTTTATTTCAGAAAATGTTACAGTGGGAGAAGCCAGCAGCTCAGAGCCATGATTCATCTGTTCTATCTACCTTGAACAAGGAGAGTAGTGAACCAAGTTATTTTAATTATCGGAATGTGGGTAGGTATTAAGGAAATGTATTTAACCTTTAACTAATATCCTGTTTCTAAAACTCAAGTAAAAACAGACTTTCATCCTTACTAGCCAATCTGCGATTATGTACAGAATCCCTAATATTCAAAACAATCATTCAATCCCTACGTTCTACCTCTTCTATCTGGTTGTGATGACTGTATCTCGAATTAGCCAGAAGGAGGAACAAAATCTAAGCCCAGGACAATTATCATGATGTATGAACTTTGATTAGTGTGTGGGAATAGAAACTCCACTAATAGCACTTACTATGGTCTAATTTTAAATAATAACAGAGCCAAGCGAGAGATAATCGAGACACCCTTCTAAACAGAAAAATAGACTTATTAAAAACTTAGGAATGGAACACAATATTCTAATAGCAGTAGGCAGTGTAAATAATTAACATTTTTTTCCTTAAAAAAAACCCTGTTAATTCTACTTTCTAGTTAAAATTATCTCTTCAATTAAAATCATCTGGAAATAAATTATTAATAAATACAAACAAAGAATGAGAAAAATATGCCATCTCTGTGGCACTTGAGGATGTGAAGAGAGAAGATAGGCATTATGGGTTTGCCAGGAGTAAACCATTATGGATGACATTCTCTGTCTACAATTCTTATCTAGCATACCTTTTCCATTTCCTTTACTAATAAGTATGTTTAATAGTCATGTCTTCCTGAACCTGTAAGGCTCAAGCCTGCAGCATTAGCTGTCCTTTGGTTCTTAATCATTTATCTATCAGTCAGGCAGATGGACTAGCAGCTTCCAGAACCTGCCCATCTCTACTAGCTGGTACGTTAATCTGCAGATCTCATTTTGAAAGCAATGGTTTGTACGGTCTGATGGGTATTCCAGGATGACCAGAGAAAAAGAAACTAATCTCGTTTGGCTTTTAGGTGGCTGAGTTCCACCATGCTTCCTCATGGTATGGCTAGCTGAGGCTGCTGACATCCAATATGGTGGCCAAATGCATCTTCTGAAGAACGGAAATGTATCTCATCCAAGTAAATACATGCTGTAAATTAACATAACGTGAGATTTCAAAGACTGTGTATAAAAGTTTTCTAACATATTAATAATTTATTACCCTCTGAAAGAGTATCTGTGTCAAAGCTTTGTTTCTTGGCTACCAGGCAAAGTCTTAATCTGCCTTTTACCTGCAAAGGACTCTCTTTCAATCCTGTTCCAGAATTGCTCATGAAAGTTCAATCCTGCCAGGGTTTCTTTTATTCCTTTTTATCCATATTCCTTTATTCTTTCCTGTCTTAAAATAACCAACCAATGATGCAAGCCTCTCATAAAATCAAATTCAACAAATATTTCTGGGTAATATTTCCAAAGACACAGTACTTCAGTCGCTTCCTGAAATCACTTTCTTAGCTTACAAACCATCCAACCAGCCAGCATTACAGCTTCCTAGCCCAGCTCAGAATAAATGTATTTCTCTTTGATGCCAAATTATGACATTGAAAGGTTTCAAATTGATGTTGAATTTAGAAACTTTGACATAAGAGACAGGCTAATTTGTATTTTACTTCTGAACCTCTTCTCAATAAAAAGTCGTTTAATGGCAGAACTACTACCTGCTTTTTTTTCTTAAATTTTAAGATGTTATATTTGACACATACAAAACAAGACATGTCGCAAATGCAGAAGTTAGAGACCTGATTAACCATGACCCGTTCCTACAGTCCAGGAAGAAGAATATTAGCAAGCCATCACTTTATGTCCCTTCCCCATTCTCCAACCTTCCAACCCCTATCCAGCATTTTGTTACTTTCCTGCATCTTAGCACACGTTATGTTTATATTGAGAAAAAAATCCATTCAGTTACACGTGTTTTTAATATGTTCAAAACTGGGACTACATTATAAATAGCCTCGTGTGTATTTTTTAACTCTGACTTTTTAAAATGTTAAAACCACCCCTCATTCATCTCAACTAATAAGAATGGGGGTTCACACCTGTGGTCCCAGCTAAGTGGGAGGCCATAGATAGGAGGATCAAAATCTGAGGCCAACTCTAGGCAAAAATACAAGAGCTTTCTGGAAAAAAGCTACAGGAAAAAAACAGCTGGAGGCGTGGGTCAAACTTCAGAGTGCCTGCCAGCAAGTACAAGGCCTGAGTTCAAACTCCAGTTCAATCAAGCAACCAGTAAGTAAATGTTTAAGACACAAAAGTAAACATAGGAAACAGTCTACTACTTCAGACAAATTCCTGTTATATTACTTAAGCACATGCTCTTCAGTAAATGGTTTTTCTGTCATTATTTATTTGGTTGAGCAAGAAAAGCTATAGCTTTGGCACACAGTTATTCAACTCCAAGACAAGCAACTGTCCTGGTACAGAAATATGATAGATAATACATTATCCTAGGAAAACTCACCCTGCAACATGTAACAAATTCCTATAATGCAAGAAACATAAACTCACATATTTCTCTGAGATGTTCTTGCATTTTCTGGCCATAATAGCTTTTTGTATTTTATTAGCAGAGCCTGGTGCAACATCAGTAAAGTTTAAGTTGGTCTTAGACTTTAATATTCGTCATCTCTTCCCCTCAATTACTCTAATGTGCACTTTAAGAATTTATGTTACTGAGATTTCAAAACTTATGTTTAATTCAATTTTGTCACCTTCTTCTATTTTTCTTTTCCTCCAATCTACCAAAAGTATATCTTCTCTATTGAAGGAGTTAAAGAGGGAAAGTGAATGTATGTGTGTATGTAATCAATGAGAAACCCACGTAGGCTTGGGGACACATACTTGTAATCCGAGCTACTCAAGAGTCAGGGATAGTCTGGTGCTCTTGGCTCATGCCTATAATCCTAGTTAACTCAGAAGACTGAGATCTGAGGATTGTGGTTCGGAGTCATCCTGGGCAGTAAAGTCCATGAGACTCTTATCTCCAACAACTACTCAGAAAAAGTCAGAAATAGCACTATGGCTCATGTGGGAGAGTGCTAGCATCTAGCAAGAGAATCTTGGGGACAAGATTCTGGGGACAAGCCCCAGAACTAGCACAAAAATGAATGAATAAATAAATAAATGAATGAAATCAGAGATTGGAAAGATCACAGTCTGAGGCCAGCCTGGGGAACTAAAGTTACCAAGACAAATAATAATAAACAACTGGGTGCAGTGGCATGCACCTGTTATCCCAGTGACAAGGTTAAGGTCAAGGTCAAGTTGGCCCAGGTATAAATACAAGACTATTTGAAAAAGAACTAAACCAAAAAGGCTGGGGATGGAGCAGGCTCATGGGGTAAGGGTGTCTGCCTGCCTGGCAAGTGCAAACCCTGAGTTGAAACCCCAATACTGGGAAAGGAAGGAAGGAAGGAAGGAAGGAAGGAAGGAAGGAAGGAAGGAAGGAAGGAAGGAAGGAAGGAAGGAAGGAAGGAAGGAAGGAAGGAAAGAAGGAAGGAAGGAAGGAAGGAAGAGAGGGAGGGAAGGAGGGAGGGAAGGAGGGAGGGAAGCGGGGAAGAAAGTCACTGTAGAAACTGCCAGGCAAGCCAAAAGCCTTGTGTGTCCTGTGACTCTCCCTAATTCTTGCTGTTGGCTACCAACCCATTTATTCACCACCATCAGTCAAAGAGATAACTTCCCATTTGGGTAGAAGGTGGTAGTGGAGTATTAAAATGTCCATATACATACATGCATGCATATATACATTTTAAATCGAGAAAATAAATGGATAGGATTGATCATAAAAAATAAAAATCTCACAAGAGTCATTCAGGAATAATGATACTGCTTTTTTTTTATTTTTGGGGGGTCCGGTCGTGGGTCCTGAACTCTGGGCCTGGGCGCTGTCCCTCAGCTCTTCAGCTCAAGGCTAGCGCTCTACCACTTGAGCCACAGTGTCACTTCCGGCTTTTTTCTTTTTGCTTATGTGGTGCTGAGGAATCAAACCCAGGGCCTCAGGCATGCAAGGCAAGCGCTCTACCACTGAGCCACCTTCCCAGCCCCAATGATACTGCTTAATATACATTGAACTTTAATTGGACCCTAAACACTATATACATATACTTCATTTTATAATGAGGATACGATTAGTATTGTTACCTTTACTTAGGAAAAGAACTGAGGAACACAGAAATGTTCTGATGCCACAAGATCCAAGTGGCCAGCAGCTGTAAACAGACAGTAAACAATAAAGACAGGCCCAGGGTTTAACCAGATATATCTCACATATTGACAGCACAAAACAACTCTCGTCATTATAGAAGGAATAAAATTTAAAATAAGTGCGGAACCACATTGCACTCAAATAAGTGTGATAATGTTCATGTGAGTGCATGTATTAAAAAATAAAGAGGCCCAATTAATCTGGCCATCCATTTCTTCATTAATAATAGAACTTCCCTTGCAATTAGCAGCATTAGAAAAAGTTCCCTCTAGCTCACACCACGACTGGATTTGCACTAGTTGTGCTGTTTTCAGAGACAGAGACTTCTCTCTTTCATCGTGTGGTTCCTTGAGGGTATCAAAAAAAATAGTCCAATGCCCCTTTCTACCCGCAGAGTCCTGCATTGGTCCCATCATCCCAAATCTACCTACAAAAAGACTGAGAAGCAGCATCTTTCCTTTGTGCCCAGAAACCAGGCGTGTGATTGCAAAGCATCTTACCAATTTCTGCCAGTTCTTCACATCCAAACACCCAACCAGCTCCTGCTGACAAATATTGAAAACACTCAAGTTCTCTTCAAGACAAGTCAGCAAGAAAGTGGTCCAGACCCTGGATTTAGCTTCTATCTGTGTGATGTTCAGGGTCTTCCTGAATGTAAAACTATCAATCCTTCCCTGAGCTCCTATTTCCCCAGTAATTCTTAATCAACATTCCTTATCCGGGTTCTTTTTTTTTTTTTTTTTTCCCTCCAGTCTCTTGCTCTAGAGAAAACATGATCCACCTCCCAAGTGTCCCTCAGAACCAATCATTGCACTCATAACTTTTTGGTACTCTGTCATCTCCTGACTGATACTCTAAGAATAAAAATAACTGGAAAATCAACAGGCATCAGTTAGTGGCTCACGCCTGTAATCCTAGCTACTGGGGTGGGAGGGGGGAGGGGGACTAAGATCTGAAGCCAGCCCAGGAAGAAAAAACCCATGAGACTCTTATCGCCAGTTAATCACCAAAAAGCCAGAAGTGGTGCTGTGGTTCAAGTGGTACAGTGCTAGCCTCCAGCAAAAGAAGCTCAGAGACAAAGCCCAGGCCCTGAGTTCAAACCCTAGGACCAGCACACATGCATGCACGTGCACATATGTGCACACAACACACACACACACACAGAAAATCATAACGCTCTCGGTATTCATGGATCAGGGTAGGAATGACAGTGTGATTTACGGAATACCACAAGCTCTGGGTGATGAATTTCTTTCCAGTGACAGAATTAGGAATTGTGTTTTTTACCTATGGACGGTTTTCATCACAAAGACAGTATGAATCATTTCTTGTCCTTGTTTTTGCTAGTATAAAATTACATAAGTGTGTGGCAAACTTCGTAAAATGTGATTGGAAAAAACTTGGATCTAGAAAATATACAGTGCTTCTGAGAATGAATTTGGCCACCTAAATCTCTAACTTCATTCTTTGTTCTCTCACCTGTATTTTTCCCACCATTTGTTTTTTGGGGGGAAATTTATTTGTTTATATTTTGAGCGGATCTCTTGTATTCTTAGCATAGAGGCTGGGAAAGAAAGCAAACAAATCACGGATACAGGAAAACAAAAGATAAAGGCTTTTGGATGACTTGAAGAATCTCCCATCTTTGGTTGTTTTTCTCCTTAAAATGCTTCAATTCTAGGATATAAGAAAATATAAAGAGTAGAGGCGCTGAACATTGTTTTATCTAGACTAATATTCTCCTTTTAAAAAAAAATAGAATAAGCTGCTATCCAGAAGACGCCAGTGCAGTTGTTTTTAATTGGCTGATAATTGACAAGGTAGATCAAGAGGTCTCTCGCTTGGGTCCTCAAAGGACCATCAGAACAGCTGCTTGCACACAGATTAATGGTCCATATATTTTCCTCTCTCGTTGCTGACCAGCTGATAAGGCACATAATTGTCCTTAACAATTGAGCATAATTTATTCCTGCCTCAGGTGGCTGTTACCTTGTGCAATTAGCGCGCAGTGACTGATGGTCCCGGAATGCTATCCTCCCAATTTAGCTGATGCCGCAATTCCTGCACATCGTACACAGAGTAGCTACACATTGCCAACATACCTGCGTTAAAGAATAGTGGTAGCAGGTTGGTGCCCTGCATCTTGTATATACATTTTTCTAATTTGGGGAGAGGAAAGGAAATAACAAAATAAGGATACAGGTGGACCCATTGTAACAATGAGATGTACAAGACACTATGTTGAAAACCAGCTTTACAACTTGGGGAAGGAGGGAGGAAGGGAGGAGTTGGGGTGATGGGGGGGAAGGAACGGTAGGGGATAAACAAAGGAGGAGGTAACAATGAGATAGGAAATGTACTCATGACTGTAACCCCTCTGTACACTATTAAAAAAAAAAAAAGAATAGTGGTAGCTCAGGAAATACGCTTCTGTACTGGGAAGATTCTAGCAAACTTCACAAAATGGATATGTTTTCACTCACTGCGGGGCTAAGGCCCATTCAGAATCATACATCACCTTTTTTAAAAGAATATAGAACAACAGGTCTTTTTTTTTTTTTTTTTTTTTTTTTGGTTGCTAGTCTTGTTGTCGCCAATGTACTGTACCGAGTTCTTTCTTCTTACTTTATTTCATTTTTCTTTCTCCACTGATTTATCCCTGGCAATCACTATCTTTGATTCTGGTACCCTCTACCTTGTATATCCATTTATCTGCTTTGGGGAAGGGAAGGGGAATAACCAAACGCTGAAAGAAGGACACAGGATAACCCATGGCAACAATGACACTCACAAGACACTATATCAGAAACGAACTTACCAATTTGGGGGGAGGAGTGGGGGAAGGAAGGGATAGTTGGAGAACAACAAAGGAGGGGGTAACAATGATGGACAAGAAATATACTCAATGCCGCACTCATATAACTGTAATAAAATAAAATAAAAAGTTGTAAAGCAAGTCACCAGTTCACTATGCAAATCTGTCAGCACCAGAAAGCGATGAGGCATCGAGGATACAAAGAACAGATGCTGACGCAGATGTGGGCATAAGAAAAGGAGCCCTGATACACTGTTGGTGGGAATGGAAGCTACTACAACCACTATGGAAGGCAGGGTGGAGATTCCTCAAAACAAACAAAAAAATCCCTAAGTGTAGAAGTACTCTAGGACCCATTGCTAGCAGTCTTGGGTATTTATCCAAAAGATTATAAACCAGGACACAATGGAGCACTTTCATAGTCATGTTTGTGGTTGTGCTAATTCACCATAGCCAAGGTATGGAAACAGCCCAGAGGCCCTTCAATGGACGAATGAATCAACACAATGTAGCATGGGTATACCAGGGAATTGTACCCATCCATTAGGAAGAATGATATTACATCATTTGCAAAGGAATGGGTGGACCTAACTGTATTCCCCCTGTTCATCACCTTTCTAACAAATTTAAAGCAGAAAAAGAAAAAGAATAGCAAGGGAAATGTGGGGAGAGGATTGGGAGGGATGGGTAAGAATGTGAAAGGGAGTGACACCAAACAAGATGTGTTGTATGATCCATATACTATTTTTAAAATGGCAACTCCTTTTTACAACTACTTAAAGATAATAAAAAATACTTTTTTAAAAAGAAATGGATGGACCTGAAAAAAATTATGTTCAATGAAGTAAGGCAGGCAGGCCCAAGAGACAAAGGATACATATCCTTTCTCCTTTCTCACAGGTGATAATAGAACTAATTTATAAATGTACAAAAGTAAACAAATATGGGGCTGTATGCAAGTATCCACAACTCTATTACCCAAAGTATGATACTTACAGGGGAGAATTGAAATGAGGTCATGCTCTAGAAAAACCAGCTGGCAGTCCAACAAAATGAATACCTGGAAACAGGTGTGCACCAGCCGTAGTTTTCAGGATTAAGTAAATAGCCCATTATATGACTATATGGGTATACTATATTCTGTTTGACCATCAGATAATGGACAACTTTATTGTAAAAAAGAACAGAAAAATTTATGAAGAAATAACTAGACTTTCAGTGAAGTATCTCTATAGTGAAAATAGCAATGCGTTTTTATTTAAGGATAGGAGGCTTGGAGTATTAAGTCTCTCCCCAGAATGAGTCTACAGGACAGTCACTTGTCCTTACCAAATTACATCTGGCCTGTACAAGGTGACTTACTAGCCAAGGTAGGTAAGTTAAAAAATCTCCCATTCAAGAAACTATCTATTGACCTCCCCAAGGCTGGAATTAAGCCTTTTATTAATCCTTGAGTGAGATTTTTTTTTAATCTTGTAACTTTCCATGACATTGGTGGGCCACACAGGCTGGTCATCTGTAAGTTGCCAAGTTTAATTTCAGCGACTTCGTGCTCTCATTCTGGAAATCGTTTTTCACAGTACTAAGCCTTGAGTGCTAGTTCCTGTACTAAGTCAGCACTCTAGCAGGTGAAGCATGCCTCATTGTCTTTTCAAATTTTTTTTTTTTGCTTGTTTATGTTTGTGTTTGCTTGGTTTTGGTGCCAGTCCTGGGGCTTGAATTCCATGAGCTTTTGTGTTCAAGGCTAGCACTCTACCACTTGAGCCACAGTTTCACTTCTGGTTTTTTGTGATTCACTGGCAATAAGAGTCTCACAAGACAATTTGGCTGGGGCTGGCTTTGAACAGAGATCCTCAGATATCAGCCTCCTGAGTAGCTAGAATTACCGGTGTAAGCCATTGGCACCTGGCTTGCATTGGCTAGTTTTGAGATAGGGTTATGCTTTACAGCCAGCCTGGCTTGGACTGTGATCCTCCTATTAGTGCTTCCTCCCATGTCCCTAGGAATAAGAGACTTGTGCCACCTCCCCCAGCCATTGGTTGAGATAGTCTGTAGAATTTCTTTTGCTCCCAACTGGTCTCCAACCACGATCCTCTGATCTCCGTCTCCCAAGTGGGTAGGATTATAAACTTGACCCATCACTGCTAGCTGGACCTTTCTTTTATTGTTATCACTTTTCATCTACTGTAAATAATGCGGCTATGAACATGCACATACAAGTTTTCAGTGAACATATGTTTTTCTTTCTCTTAGATAGCTAGGACAAACACTTGGATCGTACACTATATCTATATTTAATTGTTTGAAAAACGCTCAGCCATTCTACAAAGTGGTAGCCAAAATCTCCACCAGCCATGTTGAGGGCTCCATTTTCTCCACATGCCTGCCAATGCTGGTTATTCCCGTTGAAATTACAACCATTCCAGTGAATGTGAAGCGTTATTCTGTTGCGATTCTCATTTGCAATTTCCTAATGACTAGCGATGTTGAACATCTTTTTATGATTGTTAGCGCTCTGCGTGTCTTCGGTGCTGAGATGACTATTCAAATAGTTCCCCATTTTAATCGTTCATGGAAATGTTATTCACATAAGACACAGTTCATCTATAGATGGTTGCCTAAACAGCAGCCATCTTTCTAACATAAGAGTGCCAACCAGCAAAGTCTCTATAATCACAAGCAGAGTGGAGCCCTGCCCAGCTTATGGGACACAAAGCTTGCTGAGGTACCAGCTGCTCCTGGGACTTCTATGCAGCCTCAAAGCTGGTGTGTGACCAGTCCTTGACAGGCCCAGCTCTAAGCCCACAGACAGCATTGTCCTGAACAGGAGGATGTGTGAGAGACCCCCTCCCTGCCCCCCACCATTCAGTTCCCTTCACAGCTGGCAGATTCCAGTACTAGAAGACCCGTCCCCTCTTCATCCCCAACCCTTGCCCCTCCCCCCCCAAAAAAACACAAAAAAATTCTCCAATTTCTTGCCCATTTATTAAGATTTTAAGCTTTTTTCTTTGGACTAGACCTTGAGTATTCTTTTGATTTTGAGTTGAGAAATCTTTTGCTCTTATGCTTTATGTATCATGTTCATTTTATCTCCTCTTACTTACATACTTTACTTTGTGATCAGATTTTTTTCACTTCCTCTTTTCCTCCCTTTTTTTCCCTCACATTCTTCTTTTCTTTTTCTCTTATCATTTCACTCTCTTTAACTTAATCTCAGTCTCTCTTTTTCCCTTTATTCATTCATTCATTATTACTTTCATTAATTTCTCACTTCATAGCTCACATTGTGTGTGTGTTTAACCATTTCCTTTTCAATGGTCATCAGTGATACAGTACCTTTAGCCAATTTTAATTGTTTCTGTTTGCTCTTGGTATTTTGTGGTGGTGGTGGTAGTGGTGGTGGTGGTAGTGATCATGGAACAGGAGATGATTGTGCTAAGCAAAATAAGCCAGTCTCCGAAAGACAAATATCACCTTCACTCCCATATGTAAAATCTAAATTACAAAAATAAAAGACAAAGTAGAAGAGGGTCTACTTTGGGAAAGGAAGGGGGTTACCAAGGGCGATCAAGGGATAAGTATGATCAAAATACTTTGTTTATACGTATGGGGAGACAGTGGTGGAGAGGTAACACTGTGTGCACTGCACACATAAAGCAACATGCTGAGCTGAAAAATCCCTTTCTACAACTACCTAAAGATAGAAGATTTTTTTAAAGTTAAACAAAAAAGACAATAAAATACAAAAAGGTACATTCAATATAACAATGATAATAAAATGATAAATACAATAAAAATTATAATAAAAATGAAGATAATGAAAATAGATTTTTAAATTATAGTGAAACCATTATTTTGCACGATTAATGCCTATGAATTCAAAAAACTATTAAAATGAAATTTTCTAACTTATGCCAGTTTACATCGATATTTCAGACAATAGGGAAAAAGTGTAAAAACTCAATTGTTTTTACAAACTACTTGGCCAGTGTCACCATACTTTTTATTTAGGACTTTTTGCCATCCTCCAAAGAGCCCTTGAAGATACTAACAATCTTTCCTCTATCCCAATGGTTTCCATGAGATTGAGTTTAAGTTAAGATTTTTTTAGATAGTCTTGCTCAAGATCATTTACCATACATGAGATTTGCAAATATTTTCTCTCAATCTGTTACTTATCTTCTTACTCCTTAGAGCCTGAAGTGAGATTTAGCCTCTTTTCCCCTCAATTGATTATGCTTTTGCTATCATATCTGATAGCTCTTTGCCTAATACAAGGTCACAAAGATTATTAAAATTCCCAGCCTTATGAAAAAAAAAAACTGGAGAAAACCAAATCTCTCGGAGTTAACTAACTTTCATGGGCTTTATAAATTAATAACTGAGCGGGTATGTTTGCCTTTTCCACTACAGAAAGGCATTGATGTGGAATTTGTTCCCTTAAATTGCTTTAATAAATACTTATTGGATTCTGAATATTTAAATGGAAGCCTTAGGGTAGTCTTTCGGATGAAGGGCAAGTTGTGCGCATAACTCATGAGATACACCACCAACAGCAAGTAGGTTTCTTCTGTCCATTTGCAGAACTGAGTGTGAGCTGCTAACCATAGACCTCACAGCAAGAGGGGGAAAAGCATTTGGGTTTGTTATTGTTTTGGTTTTTGTTATTTTGCTTTGTCATTTTTTGTGCCAGTCTCAGGGCTTAAATTCAGGGCCAGAGTATTATCCCTGAGCTTGTTTTGCTCAAAGCTAGCACTCTACCACTTGAGCCACAATTCCATTTCTGGATTTTTGCTGCTTAATTGAAGATAAGGGTCTCAAGGACTTTCCTACCTCAGTTGGCTTTGAACTCAGATCTCAGATCTCAGATCTTAGCTTCCTGAATAGCTAGGATTGCAGCATGAGCCACTGGCATCCAGGGAGCGGGGGAACAAAGTATTCTTTAAAAGAGCAGAAAGAGCTATGCTAGAAAGTGTGTGGATTGTTCATTATTAGTGTATTAGTCCTTTTGGATTAAGATTTCTGTATTACATGAAAATGTTATATCATTTTTAGAAAAATGTTCATATCATTGCAATAAATGATTGAAATCACACAAAATTAGTATGATGTATGTGGTTTAAAGTGGGAAATTTTCTGTCACTCATTTTCCTTTGTAGCCTCTGACAGAGGTGGTGGCAGTATTTTCTTCCTCTTGTCACTATAGAAGGAAAAATAAAATAGAAAACCCTACAGAAAAGCAGTCAAAATACTCTAGTAAATACTCGAGTGGACTCCTCTATCCTTAAACAAATCTGCTAGTCTATGAGCAAGAAATTTACCATGCCTTCGTACTGGTAATAATTTTTTTCTGAATATAACACTAGACATTTTATACTGATGTGTCTGATACCAGGAGCATTTTACAGTAAGATGCTAGTTAAAAAAATAATCATGATACAAGGGTGCCATTCATTCATTCATCATAATTTTCCACTGCTCGAACAGGCCAGTATGCAGTGGCCATGATTCTTCATAACCCCTGACACCTGGATCAGTGGCTTTCAGCAGCCATCTGTGCCCTCTCCCATGCTCACTCGCTGTCCCCATCAGTCTTCCCAGCTCAGCATCTTTACCTGTCAAACCCAAGAGTTACGATTGGAATGAAGGAGATCAATGAAGCAATTTATATTGTACTTCCAAAGCTGTCCTGGGACAACTACATACCCAGTCTGGTAGAAGGCTAGGATGTGGGATTTGGTAAATAGGAAACTCAGCCTTATCGACTCCTGCTATTATGAGTTAGACTTTTGGGGAGAAGAGCATCCCTACTGGGTTCATTTTTCTCACCTATAAAATAAGAAGAGTAGGGGCTCTTCTTCCTCCAAATGGTGTATGCCTAAACAGAATGGTACTTCACAAGGCCTCCCAGCATGGATTCCAGACACTATGTGGGCAGAGAGAAGATTGGAATTCAACTCCAGAATACACATGTCTGTGAAATGGCCAGAAATGAGAGCAGAAATCATCAGAGGCAGACCAGAAGGACACAGAGAAGAAGTTAGAAGGAAGTGTCTAAAGGGATAATTCCAGGGCTCACGGGATTAGGGGCACATCGCCCTATCTGTATTGTATGCTTTTAGAGTCTAGTATAGTGTATGCGTGCAAATGTGCAGGCGTGTGTGCCAGTACTGGGGCCTGAACTCGAGGCTTAGGCACTGTCCTTTAGCTTTTTCACTCCAGGCTGGTGCTCTACCATTTGAGCCACACCTCTACTTCCTGCTTTTTGGAGATAAGAGTCTCCCGAACTTTCCCACCCAGGCTGGCTTTGAACCATGATCCTCAGATCTCAGCCCCCTGAGTTGCTAGGATTACAGGCGTGAGCCACCAGCACCTACACATAGCCCCTTGTTTCAACTCTTCAAGTTTCACTAGGTATTTTTATGGTTTCACTCTATTATTTATATACTTGTTGCTTATCCATTTTTAAAAAATCTGCCTTTTAAACTTATCTACTGAAGCTCTTTATATAAACATCCCATCCACCAATACTATAGCTTAGTGACAGAGGTTTGATGATAATTCATAACCAGACCTTTGCTAACCTGCATGGGTTCATGGCCCAGTCTGGATGTGCCATAGTTTGTGTTACACAATGACTAAGAAACTTACAAGAACTCTTCCCACCTGCTCAATTCTACTTTCACATAGCTGAGGAGAATATAACAGTACACTGCCTATGCACAAGTCCTGCCTTCCATCTGGCTACCTGACCCTTAGCAACACTGAGGATCTGACCCACAGGTTCTTGATCAAAATCCAATGCAATGGCAATAGAGAGTACTGGGCAGAGTGCCCAGTACATGGTGGGCATTGTAAAATATCTAACTATTATTTTAAATTTTCTAAGAGAATGTAAGGTCTCAGTCTTACTGATTTCCCCGGAATTCCTCAAAGCATAAGATATTTCACTGAAAATAAATGGCAGATCATGTACACATTTGTTTCCTGGTTATAGAAACCACATTGATAGTCCTCAAATAGAATCATGTTAAAACCTCTACATAGTTCATACTATTATATTATCCTATACATATCTTCTAAAACCAATAATTTTCTTTGTGAATGTGCTCATGCACACACACACACACACACACACACACACACACACACACACACACACACACACACACACACACACACACACACACACACACACACACACACACACACACACACACACACACACACACACACACAGTTCCAGTCCTGGAACTTGAGTTGAGACCTGGGTGCTGCTCCTGAGCTTTTATTGCACAAGGCTAACTTTCTGCCTCTTGAGTTGCATCCCTAGTTCTGGCTTTTTGGAAATAAGAGTCTCACAGACTTTCCTGCCCAGGCTGGCTTTAAGCTGTGATCCTCAGATCTCAACCTCCTGAGTAGCTAGGATTACAGGGGTGAGCCACTGGTGCCCAGAAGTAAATCAGAATTTAATCTGAAATGGCCCCATCCACCTGTATCTTGGGCAATGGTGGCTAAGGCCTTTGGAAGGTGAAGCCTAGGGGAAGGAAGTTGGAACACTGAGGGCTTACCCTTGAAGAAGATACACAGATGTTAGTCTCTTCCTGGGTCTCTTTGCTTGTGGAGCACCACAAAGTCAGCCATTTTCTCTGCCACACATTCTCACTGGGATGTACTACCTCAAAACAGGCCCAAAAGCAACACGGACCCTGGACTGAAAGCTCCAAATTGTGAGCCAAAATGAACCTTTCTTCTTGTTAGCTATTCTGTCACAGGACAGGAAAGATAACTCAGACAGTATCCAGATGCTTTCTCTTTATGGCTTGCATTCCTTGAGTATCCTCCAAACACCCAGACAAAACAAAAGGACACCCGGTTGCTCAGGAGTCCCCTGAGTCTGAGCTTCCCAGCTCATTTTCTACTCCTCTTCTTTCCACTCCTCTAAAATCTTGATTCTTGAAATAAGGATGTCGCAGTGTGGAACAACCACTCACATACTAAACACCCAAGTCAATTTGCATCGCAAAACAAAGGTACCAAAATATCACTGGGGGAAACTGCAGTTCTTCCCAAAGTTCTTAGCAGCGTCGTCTCTGGGGAGGTTCGGCTTTGACATGTTCAGACTTGTACATGACAAGCCTTGGACAGACTCAGCCCCTCCTTCTCTTCCTCTTCCCTCACCCCCCCCCCCCAGCTCAAACCAATCTCAACAAACTCCCTAGCTCCATTCACACACACCAAGTCCGTTGAACACATGTACCTTCCTCTGCCTTCTCAGTTCACCCTCCTCCCTCCTGCTTGTACATACCCGCAGATTCTAGGGCCAATTCTTGTCATTTAAAAAAAAAAAATTTGTTCAAAGGGATCTCACCAGAGCATTTTACACCTGCACACACACTGAACGTTAATCAGACTGACCTCCGTCACCTTCCCTCCCCCTGCCCCCTCCCAGTACCCCCCTTGTTCACCAGCTCTTGGTGACTCGCTTTTCTTTTCATTTTTGAGGAAGATGCAGAATATTTTTATGTAGAATTTTTACCATCAGAGACTATAAAAGAAATTTACTCTAACTTCACAATACATGTAAATTCCCTTTGGGATCATCTTTGAGACTAAATTCCCTTCCCTTCCCTCCCCTCCCCTCCCTTCCCCTCCCCTCCCCTCTCCTCCCCCTCCCTTCCCTTTCCCCTCCCCTCCCTTTCCCCTCCCCTCCCTTCTCCTCCCCTTCCCTTCCCTTTCCCCTCCCCTCCCTTTCCCCTCCCCTCCCTTCCCCTCCCCTCCCCTTCCCTTCCCTCCTTTTTCCTCCCCTCCCTTTCCCTTCCCTTCCCTTCCCTTCCCTCCCCTCCCCTCCCCTTCCTTCCTCTCCCTTCCCCTCCCCTCCCCTCCCTTCCCCTCCCCTCCCCTCCCCTTCCCTCCTTTCTCCTCCCCTCTCTTCCCCTCCCCTCCCCTTCCCTTCCCTCTTTTCTCCTCCCCTCCCTTTCCCTTCCCTTCCCTTCCCTTCCCTTCCCTTCCCTTCCCTTCCCTTCCCTTCCCTTCCCTTTTCCCTTCTGCCAGTACCAGGGTTTGAACACAGGGCCTTGTGCTCTCACTTAGTTCTTCCCTTCATCGCTGATTTGGGCTTCTCTATGTAGGCTGGCTTTGAGCCGTGGTCCTCAGATCTCCAGCTCCTGAGTAGCTAGGACTACAGGTGTGAGCCACTGGTCTGGCTTCTGACAACTTTTTAATACTTATAGGCATGAAAGGTGTTTGTCTGAATTTGGCTCAGTCCTCCATTTTTTTCCCACTGCTTTCATTTACACACTACAACCTGGAAATACAGGTTTTCAACCCAAATAAGTCCACTAAACCTGTTCTTGTCAGTGTCACTGAAACCTGCTTGATCACCAACACAAGTGGCCCACTGTTTCCACTTACCTAAAATCTCCTCAGAACAGAGCAGCATTGATTTGCCTCTTCTCTAAATCTTCCATTGACCCAACGTTGTATTTCACCTTGACTGTGATTTGTTCTCTCAAGTCTCTGACATACTCAGACCCTCACTCACAGTGGACTTGGCCGTCTTGTTCCCAATGCCCAACATGGCCAGACCTGTTCCTCAGAGGATAGCAGGAGCATGAGGAAGACGGATGGACTCATTGCTGAAGCCTGATTCGGATGATCCATGACATGACAGCTTATTTTATTCTTTCCACTCCCTCAAGTCACGTCTTTCTGAATCCCTTAAAACCTGTTTTATATCAGTACATATGTACATAGACTATTCTGCAATATATTATAGCAATGTCCCACTTAATCAATCTCTCACCATTGGCTTGTTTCCACTTCTCTGGCTGGTTTAGAAGTGATCTCCTTAGTGAGTAACTAGTGCTTGAGAAATATGAAGCAATGATCTGTCCTTTTACTAGGAATGAGCAGTGATTTGGATCATAACTCACAGCCAACTTGCTAGAAATTTCTCTCCAAAGGCCCCCAAGGGATTTAAAAGTAGATACAAATCGCTGTCACGGATAAATGGAAGCTCATTTAATGAATAAACTAATCATTTGAATGACAAATATGAATAAATCAAGAGAGAAACGTGTGTCTGACATGTAAATTGTGGCAATGAGTAAATAGAATAGAGAAACGGGAAAAACACCAGACAAATTAAATACATCAGAGAACCGGGCTGCCATTAGCAGACAAAATCTGACGTGGAAGACTAGATGTGTATACTATTCTATGTGTTTATATATTCTTAATATTTGCCTGACAATATAATCTCTGCACTATCTCCACAGGAGGTAAAATAACCAGAGGCGTTCCATCACTCATCAAGGTCCATTTTGTTGAATTTTTCTAAAGCAAACATTTTGTTTAACTTTTTCAAGATAAGAAAACTGCACAGAGAATATGCCAGAACAATATGTTTCTGTTCCATTTTTAATCATGAGACATAAAAAAAGACTCACTTTTACAATAAGAAAGTAAAGGGATGATTATAAGGTGAGAGTAATAGAAAAGAGAAGAAAGAAAAATTAAGTGTGTGCTCATCCACCCCTGTTTTATCACATCTGTAATTGAGATCACAATGACTAGTTTCTTAAAAATAATTAAAGCATTCATATCAAAGTATAATGGAGAAGAACACCAGCCTGCGTGTTATGTTGTCATTTCCTTTCCTCTCAGCATTAAGAAAGCTACTTAAGAGAGCCTCACATGGGTCCCCAACTCAAGCAGGTAAACTTTATCCCATTACACAAGTGCGTTTTGCTAGTTTTGTTACAAGAAATACAGAATCTTGTGCCGTACCAATATCCTATGGAAGCAGGTTTTTCCATATTAGTACAAGAGCTAGAAACCAAAACTTTGCAAAATCAGCTCCAACCTTCTTTTCTATTTAAATAACTCCTTTTATCTCCCCCCCCCCACCTCTCTTCTTGATTGTACTTTCTGCTGTCCCTGTATGCCTAGATCTGCCTTGCCAAATGCTGGACCCATTTCCTCCATTTCCCTCCACACCACCTCTCATTGAGCCCAACTCTCCCCATTTCATCTCTAACATCCGGTTCCTATCTTTCCAACACTTCTCCATTATTCGCCTACCTTGTCCTTAAAAAAACAACTATTTACATGTTATTTGATGGGCTCAGTATTTGATGTTTAATCAAAACTTCCAGGATCTCAAAGTACTCGTACTTTCTTCAAAAAGAAAGTACATTGTTTTACCTGGGGTATCATAACATTCCAATACATGCATCCAATATACTCTGGGCTGGGAGAGGGGGGCTCCTTAATTATATTCAATAATTATTGTACTAAGAAGTTTCCATTCTTGTCAGTTTATGAGTCCAATGTATCTCGTTCCGTTCACCCCTTCCACCCTTCTCCCCCATCTCTCCCACCCCTGCCCACCTCCATTTGGACAGGCATACATTGGATATTACGTCTGTATTCACCCCCCTTTCCTCTCTCCACTCATCTACCCTCATTCTCCTTGACCCTTGACCCCAGCAACATGTCTCCACTTCCTGATACTTATCTTATATAATGTACTCTGATAGTACTCACTAATATTACTGTTCTTTACGCCCATCCGTATTTTAATTCTTACTTATACCCAACAGACAATACATAAACAAGAAGTACTTAGTGGAAACATTTCAATGCAGATAATGCAAATAAGTGCAATGTAAGCCGAGGCCGATATTGTTGATCTGTCTTCGGAGATAGCAAATTAAGATTTCCTCCTGCTTCTACTTAGCCATGGAAGATTTGCTGAAGAATGTCAGTAAAGCAATTATAGAGGGAATAAGAAAAATAGACCTAGACAACACTACTGCACATATTTTAGAAAATAATTACTAAAGGAAATGTCACTCACAAACCAAAATAGAAATGAAAAATAAATATAAATAAATAGGGGTCGGCATGGGGGGAGGGGAGAGGAAGCACAGTTCCAATTACAGATATTATTATTTCCTGTGATATAAAGGGTAGGTATTAAAGTGTAGATATTTAAACATTCTTCTTCACATAGTCATGGCAGGGAATTTAGCATCCAATGCATAGTAAGTGGTCAGGACATAATTGCAAATGTCATTCAACTTTGGTAGCTTCACAATTCCACTGTTGCCAAGATGTCAGGCAAAAAGGGACTCAGCTTCCATTCAAAATAGGCCTTACTATTACCATCAAATTGAATACAATTAGAATTTAAATTAAATGTTATATCATTTTTAAAAGAAAATTATTTCCCCCCATCAAGTTTTACAATGGCCTTTGGCATGAGTACAATGTAATTGGACCTTTAAAATCAAACCTCAGTTAAATGTAAAGCTCAGCTTAACTGACAATTTCCATACTTCAGAATTTCCCTATGTAGATTTCTCTGGTGACCTTTCTAATGACAAAGCCTGAAATGATAGTCAATTAAATTTAGATCCTAAGGCATACTATAAATTTGTCAGGCTCAAAACAAATGCTCTGTGAAGTTCATAAAACCAACCCTGAGTACCAGGAAGCGGTATAGAAGAGGTAGCTGGCTGGGCTTTCATCCCTACATGAATCCTAACTCATTGGTGTTGGGATTGCCTGAGGAGGAGAGACTGAGCACTAGGCCTGCAATGCTCCTCAGAACCACGCACTGAATTGGCCCGATTTATTACATTAGCACCCACACAGGCAATGTGGCCCGTTCAATTCATGAAATTCACGTGTGTGTGTGTGTGTGTGTGTGTGTGTGTGTGTGTGTGTGTGTGTGTGTGTGTGTCTTCTCTCTGGACCTTTCAGCAAGACATACACATCATTCCCATTATGTTTGTGACACAAGCAAATGTGATGCAGGATTTCGCATCTCAAAGACCATTTTTTTTTCTCTCAGATTTTGACACACACACACATACACACTCACTCTCACACATACTGTCTAGTTCTTGGTCTAGTCAAGTGTTGATTTCAAGTGGACTATTTTTCTTGTCAAATTAATAAAATGACAAATAGTCTTGTAAAGCCCAGCCTCTCTCTGCTTGTACCTCAACTGATGTCTAATAATGCCTTCTACTGCAGAGATCAGGTAAAGCTCGGGACCCCGCAACATTTTTCAGGTAGAGAAGAACCATCGGATGACATTCTTCAAGGAATGCATTCATTCAGGGAGCTGTTGCCAGGGGAAACATAACAGGGGAATCTTTGGATTTTGATCCATTTAGAGGTCTCTAATGGCTGGCCCATTTCTTTTATGTTGCCATCAATAGGCCGCAGAGTAGAAAAATTCCAACTGTCCATTGTTAAGTTACGTGCTCTCCACACAAACGGAAGCAAATGCTCTTCCAAATCTGAGTAGATACTTCTCCAAAGCAGGTGTTCTCTCCAGCTAGGTTGGCACTCCCTGTGTTAAACATGAATCCCTTAGTAATTTTGTATCATAACAGATTTTAAAAGTAGATTTGTGAGCAGTAGGAAAACAGGATGAGAAATAAAAATACCTCTAGAAACTTACATTTCTCCTTTGCCTATTTTGTGAAAGATTTCTCTCATCTTTACGTTCAAAATATATCCTTACTTTCCATTAACATTAAATATTTATCATGATGTGAAAACACGAAGGTGTATTAGAAAGTCTAAGATAAAGTTTAAAACCATTAGAAAAAGCAACACGATTGTGGTTGCTCTTTTTATGTGAGTGGAGATGGAAGAGAAAGCTATTTAAAATTACTCAACGACTCCAAACCTAGCATTTTCAGGGGCAGCAATACAGGGAGATGCTCGCTTCCGTGTGAAGCCATGTTTCAATTAGATTTCCTGAAGAAAATAATTGAGACTCACATGAACTTTTCTTTCAGTAATGTCTTGACCCATTTAGCAAAACCCACTTGCTAGCAAGAGCATAAATCTTCGGGCAAGTCATTAGCTGGGCTCAGAAAAATATGACACACCAGTTGGGATCATCATATAACCATAAAAGATGATTTCTGGGGTCGAATCTGAAAACACTTTTTCAAGTGCGAACTAATTCAAGCCTGGCAAAGAAAGTCTTTAGTCTACATCCCATTACTGAATGTCCACTACATATTCACAAGGTACTACTAAGAAAGAAGACAAGTTCAGTCTATATGTGCAAGAGAGTGTGTCTGTTTCTGTGTGTGTGTGTGTGTGTGTGTGTGTGTGTGTGTGTGTGTGTGTGTGTGTGTGTGTGTGTGTGTGTGTGTGTGTGTGTGTGTGTGTGTGTGTGTGTGTGTGTGTGTGTGTGTGTGTGTGTGTGTGTGTGTGTGTGTGTGTGTGTGTGTGTGTGTGTGTGTGTGTGTGTGTACGCAGACATGCACTGACCTGGGCTTGGTCTTAAGGACTGGACACTGTCTCTGAGCTTTTGTTGGTCAAGATTAGAGCTCTACCACTTAAACCACGGCTCCACTTCTGGCTTTTGGGTGGTGAATTGGAGGTAAAAGTCTCATAGACTTTCCTGCCTGGGCTGGCTTTGAACCTCAGTCCTCAGATATCAGTCTCCTAAGTAGGTAGGTGGCATGAATCACCAGCACCCAGCAAGCCTATACATTTTTCTTTTTTACTGTGGTATAAACTATTACATTGTTAGAACAAAGGTATTCATTACTATAAAAATAAGGAAGAGAGGAGTTGATTAGAACAGGATGCGAAAGGGCTGTAAAGAAACTAGTGACACCTTGGGAGTGTGCCATTGGTATTGATAGGTGGTGAAGGAGAATGACAGCAAGGAAAGAAATTTTCTAAACAGAGAATCACATTATAAGAAACGCAGCTGGGCACTGGTAGTTCACACCTGTAATCCTAGCTACTTAGGAGGCTGAGATCTGAGGACCGAGGTTCAAAGCCAGCCCAGGCAGGAAAGTCCATGAGACTTTTAACTCCAATAAACCACTAGAAAACCAGAAGTGGCGCTGTGGCTCAAGTGGCAGAGCGCTCGCCTTGAGCTGAAAGAGCGCAGGGACAGCGCCCAAGCCCAGAGTTCAGGCCCCACGACTGACCAAAAATAAATAAACTAAGGCAGAAGATGTTTCAGGAAACTGTTTCTTTGATGTGTTTTGGGGTTTGGGTTTTATTTTAAGATTTTGATCATGGGGAGATGATTGGGGGGGGGCGAGGGGGAGGATGGGAAGGGATGGGAAAGGGAAACAATGGAGGAGGCTACAATCCTTGATAAGAAATATACTCATTATCTTACCCATGTAATTGTAACCCCTCTGTACAGTATTTTCACAATAAAAAATTGGTATATATATAAAAAATTAAAGATTTTGATCAAGAGAATGGCATGCTGTGTATCTCTTTTGGAAAGACAAAAGTGACAGCAGTTAGTTAAGGCACAAGAAAATTGACTAAGGTTGAACTGATTTTCACCTCATATTGCCGATTGCAGACATGTTATTTTTTTATTATGTGCATAATATTTTGCATGCAGTAGAACCATGTGGCCTAATTTCAAAAGAAAGAAAGAGACAACATGTACCTTCCTCCTATTTCTTCCAAACATTTCAGACCTAACAGTAAGAATAATATTAACACCACCTGCGTCAACAGCCCTATCTTTCTCTAGGTTGAGATTAAAGATAACTGATTTATTGAATGTCTTGCAGAAGAATAGATGGGACTGAGTTAAGTTAAAAAAACAAACTGCTACTATCAATCTCAAGTTTTTGTCACTTCAAAGAAACAGAACTATAAGATACAATCAATATGTGTGTGTGTATATATATGCATATATATATATATATATATATATATATATATATATATGGAAAGTAGAATCCCTTGATCAAGGGAAAAAAATGCAAATCACTAAGAGTCTCAAGAAAACACATGATCCATGTAATTTTTTCAGTCTCCTATCCAGGGCGATTTGCAGGACCAAGTAAATTTAAATATCTCTGAGATCAGCATTATGTTTCTATCCAAGATCCAGGGTTGGATATTTTTTCCACTTAAAGGACCTAAATGGATGAATATTGATGACTTTGAGTACAATACATACTTCCAATGTCTTGGCTTTTCTCTCCATGCAGATAACACATGTAGCTGGCAAACAGTCCTTTTCTATCTGAAGTGGTGATTGACTGTGATGAACACTAACCAATATTTGGGTTAGTATGATTCAGGTTCAATACACAATAGCAACTAGTATTCATGGTAATTATTCACCTCTGAACTCCCTGGATTGAAATCCTCCATCCACCATCATATGATTTATAAGAAAAGCAGATTCAACATCGTGCCCCTCAAAGTACCCTCTTGATGCTCATGAATTCGTGCTGGGCCAAAGCAAAGGAAAGTGAGGGAGGTTGATTGGGCCATGGACACTAGTCCAACAACGCCCTTTCTTCCCTAGGAATGAATAGTTACTGCCTCCTGGAGATCTATTAGATAGTGTTTCAATAGGACAATGGCCTGCTTGCCTTAGAGGAAGCAGAGCAGGTTACTGGGAGACTGAGAGCAAGATTCAGCAATAGAGCACAAGGCATCCGACTTATTCACAGCCAGGCCTGTGCCACCAGCATGATCTTAGGCCCCCATTCTTTGTTTCTGTGTTTACAAAACAAAACATCTCTTGCCTTCTTTGGAGTCAGCTTTCACACACTGCTTTTCCCTCTTATTCACAAAGGGAGCCTTTGCTGTCTGCTCATTGCATATTTTCGCATGGAAGTTTTTGCCAAGCGTTTTTTGTAAGTCACCTATTTGAAGTTGCTAATAGTTACTCGTTGTCATGTATGCTTAAATTATCGACCCACTGATCTCTTTCTTTTTTTTCTTTTTGCCTTCTTGTGTTCTTTCTTTAAATCTTTCTTGTTGGCAGTAACTGGGGCTTGAAGTCAGGTTCCTCACACTTGCTAAACAGGAGCTCTGCCACTTGCGTCATACCCACAGTCCTTTTTGCCATAGTTACTTTTCGCCAAGATCATCCTATGACTGGTCCTCCTTCCTATGGCCTCCTGCCGATCTTGGACTCCAGGGGTGCTCCATGTCTTACTTATTGATTGAGGTAGGATCCTGCTAACTTTTATCCCAGGCTGGCTTTGAACTTCAATCTTTAACCATCTCTACCTTTCCAGCAGCTGGGATTACAGGTATAAACCACAGGCACCCAACCTTTTGTTGCCAATTTCTAGAAACTAAAACAAGATAACCAATAGTGCATAAAGGTCCCCTTATCTCTGAGGAACAGATTTCAAGATCCCTGCTTTTGCCAGAAGCCACAGGGGACACTAGCCCTGTATGTATTTTCTCATACATGCCTACATACTTAGGATGCAAGTTAACATAGAAATTAGGCACAGTAAGAGAGTAATGGTATTAACTACCCTAATGAAATTTCTTTATGAATGAGTTGTTTCTTTCTGGAATCTTCCATTTAATATTTTCAGACCATAACTAGCTTTGGGTAGCTGAAACCATGGAAATTGAAGCCACAGATAAGGAAGGATGACTGTAATCCATATTTCAAAGACAAAATCGATTGTGCCATCATCAGTCATCAATTAAGTAAACAGCAAAACAATGGCAGGTGAACTGAAGAACTATCATCCTTCAATTACATTTTTCCATCAAGAAATGGAAAGAACTTAAAACATAATGCCACAGAGCTAAATTGGTCCACACACCCTCCAAACCTCTAGGGTTAACAGATCTAGAATATATGGCACATTTAGTCTTTGCGATCTCAATGACTCATTAACCTCCACACACCTGATTTCTCTCTCTTGTGTATCCCATCCCTTAATTTACACTACCAATTTTACCAGAATGGTATAAACATTTCAATTGTCTCAACATCCCCCCCTCCAATCAATTTATTCATTATTCACGTAATTCTATATATTGCTTTTAACTTCGGGTTTTTGTCTACTATGAAACTTTCTTTTTGCTATTGTTTTTGTTTGTGTTTTGTGCTGGTACTAAGTCTTGAACTCAGGGCTTTAAACCCTTGCTTGGCTTTTGTTGTTGTTGTTGTTGTTGTAGTTGTTGTTGTTGTTCAAGGCTGGTGCTCTACCACTTGGGCCACAACTCCCCTCCCAACTATTGAACTTTCTAATTAAACTTGACTCTCATTTCTCCTTTAAGTCTGAGGCATTTCTTTGGTCAGCCATGCCCAGCTTCATCAAGGCAAATCCTTGCTATTGCTATTGGAGTTGAGATCTTTTGAAGTCAGGAAAAAAAGTGCTTTACTATATGCTAAATATTTAACATTATGCATCTCCCACTGGATTTGTATTTTATACTTTATCATGCAAACATAAATTTAAATTGAAATGAATGTAATGATGAATATAAGTAAAAATTCAATTCAAATGGTACCTGCAAGCCCAAAGCATTGCCTGGTACCTTCTGTTATGATCATGTGACAGCCATCAACAGGAGTGACACCATGTCACACAGCTACACTACCACCACCATTAGCATTCCAAGAGAAAGAAATGATCCATTCACTTTGCATTGACATCTTCACACACACACACACACACACACACACACACACACACACACACACACACACACACACACACACACACACACACACACACACACACACACACACACACACACACTATGACTTAGACAGAGCCTGAATCTTTTGTCTTTGTGATTTGGTAGACTGGGTAGTGTGCAGATTTATTCCTGGGCCATAACCTTTAGATACCAAATTGGAAAAGTAAAACGCCACATGACTCCCTAGACAATTTTTTTTTGAAAGAAATAAAACAGAGATATTTCCACAGTAAATCTCAACGTCCTCTATATTACTGGGTTTTAAAAGGTTATGTACATTAAATATTACATCATTGTTTGAAGTACATTATTGCTCTTGATAACAGATGCTTTCAATCTCTGTTCTCCTAATAAAAAAACAAGAACCACCACACAGTCTGTGCTTTTTTTCTTTAACAGCTTCAAAATGCATATTAACTGAGAAATTCAAATCCTACTAATGTTTGTGTACCATAATGGAGAGTATTAATGGAAAACATAAAGGGGAGAAAGCCTTTATAAAATAAAACAGAAGGAGAAACTCAGATCTCTCAAAGTGATTTGGGTCTAAAAATGCTTTCCCTTTGGCAGCAGATATATTTTTATAAAAGCTTTATGAGGTGAAATGACTAACAAGTGTGTGTGTGTTTAGCACAAGATGTGAGAAAAGAACAGAGCCATTCATTCGGAGAAATTCTGACCTTCATGGTCCTCCACGACTTGTGATTAACAGCAGCCCTACTGTGTGCGGGAAGCTGGTGCGCATGTGCAGTGTGGGCTACACTCTGAGCACATTACCCAGGTCTACTGCCCGGCGGCCTGACAATCTCAGAGGCTTCCAAACAACCGAACAGCAGCGAGTCTCCTGAAATCTGTCTGCACGCTTTTTATTTTCTCCTCTGAAGAAGGCCATCTCCGTTGTCCTAGTTTCAACTGGGAATTTCTGTCTGGCTTACTTGTCTGGAAAATGGAAAAACTCTCCTTGCAAATTACATCTCCCGACACATGGCTGGAGACAGTCAGAAGCTGTGAGAATGACTACTGACCCGTCCGTCCTGGCCGGGAACGCACACACACGCATGCGCGTGCGCACGCACTGGAGCCTGAGAAAGGAAATGACAGCGGCCAGCGGTTCCCCCCGAGGCACGACGGGAACCAAATTCTGCCCAAGGGTCGCCAACCATGGGCGGCATCCAAGACCAGGGACACCCCTTTCTGCTTCACTGTGATGTTCTTACCACACGCACGTGATGTACTTTGATCCCATTCACCTTAGCTGTATTACTCTTCCTAGATTTCTCTTCCTCCTCCATCCTCATTTTTTTTATCATTTTTGGAGGGTTTTATTACACGAATGCATGCACATATATGCGTATGTATATGTATATGTGTGTGTCACATGGATGCATGTGTGTATGTGCATATGCCTATGTGTTTACATATGTATCCAAACATATGTGTATCTGTGTATATACAAATACATGTATGTCTATAGATATAGCATATATGTAATATAATGAATGTAATGATATACATATACTGAATATATAATGTATATGTAATATAATGAATGTAATAATATACATATAATGTAATAAATGTAATAATATACATGCACTGAATATATAATCATATAAGGAATATATACATATTTGTTAGATAGATGTATCTCTGTGATTATACAAGCATATCATATATGCGTATATGTACTTGCATAATATTCATTCTTTTTCCCCCCTCCTTTCCTTCTCCCCAACTGTTTGACTTCCCTCAATCAATGCTTTTTACACTCATGTCCCTTTTTTTATTTTTTTTTTTTTTTGTGGACATACTGTACAGAGGGGTTACAATTACCTGGGCAAGATAATGAGTACATTTCTTATCAAGCATTGCAGCCTCCTCCTTTGTTTACCCTTCACATCCCTTCCCATCCTCCCCCCGCCCCCCCTCATGTCCCATTTTTGTGTGTGTGTCTACTGCCTGAACCAGAGAGAGGGCCCCATATGCTTACTTGCGTACTCGGTGCCTAGGACTGGGGAGCAAATCAGCTGATTGTCAGACACAGCCTAATGAAAACAGGAAAGCTTTATTTTAAAAAAGCGACATCTGCAAGGTTCCTGGCTCTCTTGATCCTCTGCCGGTGACAGAGAAGGACTCCACCTCAGCCTCTGTGCTCACCTGGCAGCTACTTGGAAACAAGGAGTGGGATGCGGGTTCTGCGCTGGACAAGCTCGAAGCTTCCCTTGGGATGCAGATTGATTTAATCAACAGCCCTGAAGGGCTTCATCCAGAGACAGAAGGCTAGGGGAAAATACTAGAAAGAAAACTTGAGCCATGATAGATCAAGACAATCTCTCATTATGCACTTACGTGTATATACTGAAATGCATTTGGACCATGGGGGAGAAGGACATTTACTGGTGAAAGTGGCTGGTTTTCTTTGCTCTTTTTATTTCTTTGCCTTTTTTGTTCAATGCTTACTGTCGGCAAATCCCTTTACACTCCTTACAATCTATCCAAAACACCCTAAATGTTGGTTTTCAACCTTTCCAATAATGCTTAATATTCTCCAGTTCTCCCTGTGTGGGTGGGGCGGGGGGAGATTCAGGTAATCATTTATGGATGTATCTAAAACATCTGGTGATAGCTCATAGGTGCAGATATTTCACCAATCATTTCATTTGAGAAAGTTCATATGTCCAACAGCAAATCATCACTCACTGTTACACCCAGCTGGGGGTGAGTTACCCACATTTACACAAACTGCTAATACTGGCAGTGTCCTGAGACTCTCCCCTTTAGTTTCTGCTAATTAATATTAATTGTGAAAGCTGTTGGCCCTTGTACATCCCATACACCTCCATGAGTCAATAACCTTCACTGCTGAAGAAGTTAATTGCTACCACAGAGCTTGCTGTCTATTGGGGGAAGACAGTTGATTAAGACAGCCTCTCTACACTGGAGATATTTTTTTCTTTAAAAAAAAAATTATCTTTGCTGGGCACTGGTGGCTCACACCTGTAATGCTAGCTCCTCCGGAGGCTAAGATCTGAGGATTGAGCTTCAAAGCCAGCCCTGGCAGGAAAGTCCATGAGACTCTTATCTCCAATAAACCACCAGAAAACAGGAATGGCTCAAATGATAGAGTGTTCACCTTGAGCTGAAGAGCTCGGGGCAGCACCCAAGCCTAGAGTTCAAGCCCTATGACCAACAACAACAAAAAATTATCTTTTAAGTAGTTGTACAAAGGAGTTACCATTTAAAAAGCAGTTGATTCATATAAGATATCCTGATCAATGTCACCCCTTTCAACATTCTCACCCACTCCTCCCCTCCCCACCCTCCCCTTAACTGTCACCCTCCCCTTTCCCCCACTGCCACGCCGACCCCAGTAGAGTCTGCTTAGCATGGGAAACCATCTATCAGACCATGATAGGGGCTTCGAGACCTATCTCTGAGTTTTGGGACTTCACCGAAGTCTACCTCAGAGAATGGGGCTTTACAGAAACCTATCTCCAAGTTTTGGGACTTCACCGAAGTCTACCTCGGAGAATAGGGCTTCTAAGAGGCCTACTCCTGGGAAAAGATGTGTCTCTGCCTTTCTTCACTGTATAAGAGTGCCTGTTAATCTTTTACTGCTTCTACTGCTTTATGTACTTGCTCATTGTCAACATTCCCTTATTCAAAACTCTCTCTTAAGAGTGTTGACGACTCCAATATCTGATGAGTGTCTTAAAAATATGACTAACTCACCAGAGTTAAGTGCTAACCTGAAACCCCTCTTATGGAGGCTAGGAGACAAGTTATAAGTAAATATAAAAGTATTGGGGGTTTCACAAAGTCACTTCAGCAGAAGGAATTATTTGTAAGGGATTTACAAGAAGCTATAGGCTCAGCTAAAACAGAAAGAATGTATGGCAATTGCTGAGATAATTATTTAGGAGAGAGAATTTCCTGCTATTTACTAAGAGAATTGCTAGGTCTCCTTAAAGTTTACTATTAAAGAAGAGACAGGAAAGATCTTATGGGAAAGTTAAGGCCTCTATAAAAATAGGTAATGGTTAATTGGTGACAAACATCGAAACCCAAACCCATTGTATTCCTTAGAGATAAGCCGAAGACAAATGCCTATCAGGTGCCCAGCTGGTGACCACCCAAGAAAGAGGCCATGCAGCAAGACTGTGTAACCTTTTGCCCTTTCTCATGAGACTTCTGTTATAAAAGGTTGCTATCCTCTGCATTAAATCACACTCAGCACTCAGCACTCAGCACTCAGCATCCACTCCTCTTGTGTGTGAGTTGTCTGTTTGCCATCTCCCCACCTATTCCAGGTTCCTCCCCTAGGTATCCTCCGTCGTCCCGACAGAACCCGGTCCGCGGCAGGTGGCGCCCAACGTGGGGCTCAGAGCGGGGCACGAAGCAGTTTCTTCAGTCAAGGAACCTTGGGAGGTAAGCATCTCTCTCTCTCTCTTTCTTTTCTTTTCACCTGGAATAGTAGTCAGAAGCTCGTTGGGGTGCTGCAGGCCCCTCAGTTGTGACTGAGAAAGATAACGAGTAAATCATGGGGAGTTCATCTTCTAAAAATAAGGATAGTTTGTCTCTATTTTAAAACATATGCTAAAAGCACGAGGCACTAAAGCCTCCACAGCAGGAGTGGGAGAACAAACTAATCCTTGGTTCCCACAGGAAAAAGGGAACCATTGAAAAAGTGAATGTAAATCTAAGTTCCATAAAGAGGGAACTCCTCCTTCCAGAGGAAACAAAAAACGGGCAGAGGGGCAACCAGCCCCTCCCCAAGAGAATAAGAAACAATTAGATCATTTGATACAATTTTCATATTTCAGGAATGGTGAAAGCCTGCAGGTGTGGTCTTGGGGCTGGCGGACGCGCTATAAGACTGCCAGCAGGGCCAGTGGGAGACGTCCCCTGGACCCCTGGGTGGGGCTGTCCTCGAGATCGGGTAGAGGGGGTTCTAGTCCCCTGGTAAGTGGTGAGATGTCATCCCATTCACTGAGACCTGATTTTGTCTTTGTGGCCACTTGTTTGTCTTGTTTAGTGTGTGTGTTCGTTTTATGTCTTCTGAGGTAGGGAAGATTTGGGTGAGTGTGACAGGCTCACTCAGCAGACTCTGGATTCAGCTTGCTGAATGAGAACAGCACAGAGATCCAAAAGACTAATTAGTGAATTGCCTTGCTAACAAGCAAGCTCTGGGAAAATGAAGCCCAACAAAGGTACCTAGTTTAAAAGGAATACTGTCTTAAATTTTTGTTTAAAAACTTTAAAAGGTGTATGTACAACTGATTTTGATTTTTGCACGCTTTAAGATCTGTGTAAGTGTTTTGTGTGTGTCTGTGAACGTGTTCAAAGATAAGAATTGTCAGCATGCTGTAACAATTGGGTGAGTTTAAATTTAAAATTCAAAAGGTTATGAGGTTTGATGGGGCTGGGAAGGTGGCTCAGTGGTAGAGCACTTGCCTTGCATTCATGAGGCTCTGGGTTCGATTCCTCAGCACCACATAAGCAAAAGAAAAAAAAAAAAGCCGGAAGTGGTGCTGTGGTGCTGTGGCCCCATGACCGGACCCCCCCCCCAAAAAAAAAAAGAAAACAAAAAAGAAAACAAAAGGTTATGAGGTTTGGACATTACCAAAATTTAAAAAAAAAAAAAAAAAAACTTCACATTGTTTTAAATGGCTTTTTAAAGATTCTTTAACTTGCAAATTAGAAAATCTGGTATTTTAAAGACTAATGTTTTAAAATGCATAAGACTGTTTATACTGTAATCAAGTTATCTGGCTTAACAAAAATGCATTGGCTATTTGCGATCTAATTCCCTTGGCTAAAATTTGGGATAAATATTAAAATTTTAAATGTAAAGGTTAGTTTAACACTGTCAAAGATGTTACCTGTTCTGTCTATCTAAAACTGTATTTCATTTGAGAACCAAGAGAAGAGACGGGGAAAAACTTAGAAACCAACAGAAGACCTATCTTTAGGGGTAAGGGGTGAACAAGCAGAAGTGCAGTTCAGCTGGTCATGCAGTGGGACAGGCCCTGGGAGGAGTCCACGCATGGTGAGGCAAACTGGCACAAACGCAGTTCATCTAACCCTAAAGAGTCAGATTGAGTGTGTGGCCATTCCATAGGAGGGGCCAAGTGGCCCATCATTGTTCTGTCTCTTTTCCCTGCAGATAGACACTGAAAACATGATGGTTAAAATGAGTGGTGTGATGATCTGATTAGTACTGGAAAAACTTCCCCTTGGATGTGTTAACATTAAAATTAGGAAGGCCTTAAAAAGAGGGCAAAAAGTTATTTCTATAATATGGCTTACTTTCAATTATGTTCTACAATTAGGATGTTTTTAAAAGTTATAAAGGTGTTAAGTCTAGCTTCGTGATATAGTAAAGGTGACTGTAATTCTTGCATTAAGGAAAAATTGTCATTTGAGTTAAAAAATCTTAATGTGTATCTGTTTTAAAACAAGCAACCAAGAGGCAATGAGTGACACTTGGCCTCAAGATTTCAAGGGATCTTTTCATATGCAAATAAAAACTAAAGTATAAAATATTAAAGGTGATTAATAAGAGGTTTAAAAAAATTAGGAATGGATTTTTGGATATAAAGTTTAAATGTAAAATTGCTCTTAACATTGGCCTCAATGTGCACAAAGAAAAAAATTAGGATTACCAAAATAATTGCTATTCTAGTTTGCTCTTATAGGTTGTTTTTTAAGTTTCCAGCAAAGACCAGAGCAAAGCACAGAGGATTCTTACAAGTTGTCAGATGTAACTTTGACTCTTAATAAGTTTCAGGTAAGAGCATGCTTAAAAGCTACTTCTTTGTTGACCACCTTGTTGCTTTCAATTGGAGTAAAATGGCCTTTTGTAAGACTCACTGATCTGCAAACTGGTTCAAAGCCAGCCCGGGCACAGAAAAGTCCCTGTGAGACTGTCACCTCTATTCAGCCAGCAGAGTACTAGCCCTGGACTAAAGAGTCGGGGGACAGTACTCAAGCCCCAAGCTCGAGACTCACAGTGGCAGAGTGCTAGCCCTGGACTGAAGAGTTAGGGGACAGCATTCAAGCCCCGAGTCTGGGACTCAAAGTGGCAGAGTGCTAGCCTTGAGCTGTAGAGCTGAGGGACAGTGCTCAGGCCCCGAGTTCAAGTCCAGTGACCAGCTAAGGAAAATGCCAATGAGGCATTTATCCCAATGTGAAGAAGACACTCCTGGGACAAAAGCAATGGAGGAGCATCCAGAGGCAGTAAGCCACTGCTTGGATGGCAGAAATGTCAGATCCTAGAGTCATTTGTGCGTGGCCCTTCAAAACTGGTCAGAGCCGGGAGGTCATAGGAAGATAGTTTGAAAGCATGCCTAATGTTCATGACTACCTTGTAAGGGACAGGAACTTGCCAGACCTCTGTGATAGTAAAAAGCTAATGTTATAAAATGTGGGGGATAGTTTAAATCTCAACCCCTTTATGTGCCAAAAGCTCTAATTGGCAGTAACTATTGAGCTGACACTAGTTACATGAAATTCATCTGCCCAGGAAAAAGTTTGTAAACCTGAGAGAGTGTTTCTATTGATATCTGTCTAAAGGCCTGCAAAGGTAACTTAGGCATTATTTGGGATCATTAGAGATCACATTCCTAAGCCATCTAGAAAGATGCTTTTACAAACCAGAGTACTAAACAAGCTACACTGCTGTAGCCGGAGAAAAGGTCTGTGCAGTTGTCAAAAGTTAAATATTGTTCTTAATGACATCTAACCCTGATAGCCTCTTTGTAAAATAGGCTAAGGTTATAGGTTCCTGGCTAGGTAAGATCAACGCCCCTGAAGTCAGCTTGAAGAAGTTACAGAAGATTGACCTTCGCCCTTCTACCCCCATTTTAAGATCAAGGGTCCAGAGTCAGAAATTTTGGAGAAATGAGGCAAAATAGATAAAATAAAATAAAATAAAAAAGAAGAAGGCATAAAAAATAGTGTTAACTGTTGTAGGTGTTCAAGGTGTGGAAACTGCATCTGTCAGAGATGATTACAAGACTAAGATTTACAAAAATATCTGGTTAGTAAAAAAGGTTGTGGTTTTAGTAAATTGTCCTGAGCTATTGTTTAAAGATCTTAAAAACCAGCAGGATCAAAGCCTGCCAAGCCTATGCAATGTATCTTTAACCAGTCTGTGTAGGAATTTACAGCCCAGCATGAGGTGTGACAGTCCCTTGGAGCCACTGAGAGACCTGGCTGTTGCGGTTGCTGCTGCTGCTGCTGTTGCTGCATACCCTAATGGGTAAAGTTCAACGATGGCCTGACAGCCACCTGGAAAAACTCCTGCCTGATTCCATCACCTGAGTCTGCTTCCTGGTTGACTGCTGCTAAATCTAAAATCTTGTGGGACATTCTTTTGGAAGATATCCAGAAATCCTCTCTTCCCACAGTGGATATTGGGGACATGGATATCACTGGCTTGCTTGTCTTAGGCACTTCAGTGCATAGTGACTGAAAATCCACTCTAGGGTCACAGCCTAGTTTGGCTCTGGTATGGTAATAACCTGAGTGTGTTATCAATGGAGGTAATACTCTTAGCCTTAAAATCTAGCAAGCTTCTGCATCACAGTGGTGCCTTAAGGCTGTTCTAAGATAAAGGTTCCGCAAGCTAAAGGAAAATTGGGCAGTTTTAAACTCCAGCCACAAAGATGCTCAAGGGATTGTAAAGAAAGAGGGTGGTAAAGAAAGCCTTGGGAAAGGAATTGTAAAGAAAGAAGGAAGTAAAGAAAGCCTTGGAAAGAGAATTGGGGAAATTTGAAAAGTAAGGATTGTCTTTAAGACAAACCTCAGAAAGTTTGAGTATGTCGCAAATGGTATGAGTATGTCTTAAAATTGGAGCTTACAAGTACAGCTGGTATAAAATTGAGTTAACTGATACACGGAGTCAGGACTGGTAAAAAAAAAAAAAAGGGGGGGGCAAATGCCACGCCGACCCCAGTAGAGTCTGCTTAGCATGGGAAACCATCTATCAGACCATGATAGGGGCTTCGAGACCTATCTCTGAGTTTTGGGACTTCACCGAAGTCTACCTCAGAGAATGGGGCTTTACAGAAACCTATCTCCAAGTTTTGGGACTTCACCGAAGTCTACCTCGGAGAATAGGGCTTCTAAGAGGCCTACTCCTGGGAAAAGATGTGTCTCTGCCTTTCTTCACTGTATAAGAGTGCCTGTTAATCTTTTACTGCTTCTACTGCTTTATGTACTTGCTCATTGTCAACATTCCCTTATTCAAAACTCTCTCTTAAGAGTGTTGACGACTCCAATATCTGATGAGTGTCTTAAAAATATGACTAACTCACCAGAGTTAAGTGCTAACCTGAAACCCCTCTTATGGAGGCTAGGAGACAAGTTATAAGTAAATATAAAAGTATTGGGGGTTTCACAAAGTCACTTCAGCAGAAGGAATTATTTGTAAGGGATTTACAAGAAGCTATAGGCTCAGCTAAAACAGAAAGAATGTATGGCAATTGCTGAGATAATTATTTAGGAGAGAGAATTTCCTGCTATTTACTAAGAGAATTGCTAGGTCTCCTTAAAGTTTACTATTAAAGAAGAGACAGGAAAGATCTTATGGGAAAGTTAAGGCCTCTATAAAAATAGGTAATGGTTAATTGGTGACAAACATCGAAACCCAAACCCATTGTATTCCTTAGAGATAAGCCGAAGACAAATGCCTATCAGGTGCCCAGCTGGTGACCACCCAAGAAAGAGGCCATGCAGCAAGACTGTGTAACCTTTTGCCCTTTCTCATGAGACTTCTGTTATAAAAGGTTGCTATCCTCTGCATTAAATCACACTCAGCACTCAGCACTCAGCACTCAGCATCCACTCCTCTTGTGTGTGAGTTGTCTGTTTGCCATCTCCCCACCTATTCCAGGTTCCTCCCCTAGGTATCCTCCGTCGTCCCGACAGAACCCGGTCCGCGGCACCCCACCTCTCCTTAACTGTGTAGGATATACACTGGATTCCTGACTACCTTCTCCCCTTTCTCCTCTTCATTCATCTACCCCTTTTCCCTTGACCCCACCCCACCCCTTTCAAGTACTGGCTTCCTGGTGTTTTATTTTGCTGAACTCTGACTGTGCCTTTCTAAGGAATTGCACTATTTAAGTTCTCCCTTGAATCTACCCTATTTCAGTTCATACATCTGTGTACATGTGCAGACTGCCCAATGTATTGACTTTTATGTTTATAAGCTAAATCTCGCTGCCATATGCAAGGAAAAACATGCATTCTTTGTCTCTCTGACTTATTTGTCTTACTTCACTTAATTTTTCCCATTTCTTTACAAATGATACAATGTCATTCTTTCTCATGGGTGAGTAAAATCCCATTGTGCATGCATACCACATTTTCTTGATTCCTTCATCCATGGAGAGGCATCTAGGATGATTCTATACCTTGGCTATGGTTACTAGTGCTACAGTAAACATGGTTGTACTGGTGGCTTGACTAGACCCTGGTTTGTAGGCTTTGGGTAAATGCCCCAGAGTGGAATTCCTAGATCATAGGGTAGTTCTATGTTTAAGAAGGGTGGTCAGCTGGGCACCGGTGGCTCACACCTGTCATCCTAGCTACTCAGGAGGGTGAGATCTGAGGATTGTGGTTCAAAGCCAGCCCAGGCAGGAAAGTCCATGAAACTCTTATCTCCAATAAACCACCAGAAAACTGGAAGTGGTGCTGTGGCTCAAGTGGTAGAGTGCTAGCCTTGAGCTGAAGAGCTGAGGGACAGTGTTCAGGCCCAGAGTTCAAGCCCCACAACCCACAAAAAAAAAAGAAGGGTGTTTTCCAACACTTCAGAGGGGCGCTATCTGGGTTTATCTGCGTCACAATCTTAGGAAAATGATGTTCTTTTAGGAGACTTTGCTTTTGCCTAGCTAAGAACCAGTATACCCTCAATTTTAAGCTTGAAGTCTAACTGTATTTCAATAGACAAGATAAATAGGTCTATTGTTTTTTAGTCTTTGAAGAGATCTGAAAGAATGCAGTCTGAAAGACTACTGAGGAACAATAATAAAAATACATATAACAGTAATAAAATATATAAATATGCATCTGGAACAAAAAGACCTTGAGAAAATGTGTATTTGAGTACAAATATATGTAAATAGACATGGGCCTATACAGGTGTGTGTAAAGTATAAAAAGCATTTAGCACTTAAATTTTTTTAGATTTCAAATGCATTGTTTGTCCTATATGCTAATATTTCATAGTTATTAAGACAAAGCCACCATCCAAATTAATGGCAGTAATTAACTCAGGTCTCTCCCACCACAGGCAAATGTCTGACTCTCCGTGTTACAAATGAGCATGAAGCATTGAAGCAGCAGGTGGTTCATTCTCTGGGAACAAAATGATTATTTAACATAAATTTTATACAGAATGAGAGTTCCATATTAATTCCCACTTAGATACAAATTATGTAAATAAATTCTTAATATTCCATTTTATCTACATTTTATTTAACGCTAATTTTTCCCGACCCTATGAGAAGTACTTGTGGAAGTTTTTATTTGGCAGTTTCACTTGGCTGGTGTCCAGGAGATGGAATCCATCTTTTCCCAATGACTGTAGGTGGAAGAGACTCTGAATTCTTTGTTAAAAGTGCGGGCTTGTTTCTCTTATTTGCAATCATTAGTATATGTCTAGCATAATCTTAGCAGATGAGCAGAATAGCTCGATAGCTATGTACATATGACCATATAAGATCACGCTAAGCGAAATGAACTCCAAGACACAGGCACAAGAGGTTTTTCTTTATTGTTTTTAATAGATGATTTGTTCTTTCTTTTGTATGTTCTTCCCCGGATGGTATAGCCCCTCTTGTCACTCTACCCTGGTATTGTATATACATTTATCTGGATTAGGGAAGGGAAGGGCGACAACAGAGTGGCAAGGCAAAGGACAAGGGGGAACCAATGCTACTGGACATTCTCAAGACAATAAGATGGAAGTGGGGGAGGGGGAGGGAACGTAGGAGAAAAATGAGGGAAGGGGTAACAAGTTTGACAAGAAATGTCCTTATCACCTTACTTAAGTAACTGTAACTCCTCTGTACATCACCTTGACAATTTAACAAAAAAGGTGTGGGCACAGTTTGGTCCCCCAAAGTTCATGTGTCAGAGGCATGATCTGCAGATGGATAGTGTAGACAGGACATGTATTTAATGGGTAGAAGCTGAGTGCTGGTGGCTCACACCTGTAATCCCAGCTACCCAGGAAAAAGATCTGGAGGATCTCAGTTGGAGGCCGGCTTGGGTAGAAATGTCCTTGCATTTCTGACTCCAAAGTAACCAGCAGAAAAACAAGGATGCAGGCATGGCTTACGTGGTACAGTACCAGCTGAGCAAGCAAGCAAACTAAACAAGAGTGTGAGGCTCTGAGTCCAGGCCTTGGAACCAGCAAAAATTAATTAGTTAATTAATTAATTAAGAAAAGTAGGGTGGCCTTCTATTTTAGGGCTAATGTGCAGTTTTCCCTAGGATAATATCAAGTTCCTGTGTCTGCAAATGGAAAATGTTGTTCTCTAAAGGAAATGCGATGTAATTTATAATGTCTTCCACCTTCCTCGGGCACTTTGTTGTCACAAGATTTTATGACTCTTTAAATAAAACTATGAAAAATATTTGCTTACCACAAAACAGTAAAGGAAAACACTTTTCCATTTAATTGTCTATAACTGTATGGATCTATTGATACCAAGTTCAGTGGGGCTGTTAAAGTACACTGCACAAGGGTTATGGGCAAGGCGTACAACCAGCAGGGCACAATACAATGCCCAGGCTGGCAGTAAAGGAATGCTGATTCACCTCTCTTCCTTCTCTTTTTTTTCTTTCTTTCCTTGTAGTACTGGGGTTTTGAACTTGGGAACTTGTGCTTGCTAGGCAAGCACTCCACCACTTGAGCCAAGCCCCCTTCCCTTTCTGCTCTTGTTATTTCTTGAAGAGGGTCTCACATTTGTATCCAGAGAGGCTTGGACTGCAATCCCCCAATTCATGCTTCCTGTATAGCTGAGATGCCCCCACTGCACTGCCCCAGCTTCTTATTAAAGTTAAGATGGGGTCTCACTTACTGCTTGCCCAGATTAGCCTCAAACTGTGATCTTCATGATCTCGGCCTCCCAAGTAGGTAAGATTACAGGTGTGAACCCCTGTTCCCAGCTCTTCTGACAACTTTTTTTTCTAAAAGTCAAAAATACCTTTCATACCTATTTAGTAGGCTAATATATTGTTAGACTTTTTTTCAGATGTGACTTAAGTGCAGGTTGTTAAACAGTTTAGAAGTTTTTTTCATAAATAAAAATTCTAAGGCATGAGTTATTAAGACTTAAACAGAGGTACAATGAAACAAAATCGAGTCATGAACCACGGAACTCTAGACCTGAAGTGGTCCAGCATTTCTCCTATAGGAACATGGGTGGTTGAAAGCTATCGTAAGACCCACACAGAAGTAAATCAAAGCAAATTACTTAATTGGCTACACTTCAGCAGCACCTAACTTGGTGTATCTGTCAGAAAGACCTTAGCCTCGTTACATAACTTTGTACACTGCTTCTGATTGGTTACACTTCACTCCCATTTTCCTTTTGTGTAGGTACTTTGGTCTGAATGTGTGCTCCCCCAAAATCCATGTGTTGGAAACTTAATTTCTTAGGCAACAATGCCAAGACGTAAGGCTAAAAGTAAAGTTTTTTTAAAAAATTGGGGGACAGTGGGTTCACTCGCTCATACTATATGAGAGGACACAGAATTTGGTCCCTTTTATTCTCCCACTGTCTGCCTTTCAAGGGCACAGAAAGAAGCCCTCACCTGTCAACTAGAGTTAGTGCCTTGATCTTGGAGAGAAAAAAAAAACCTTTAGCTCTCTGTCAATTTCCCAGGCTCAGGTATTCAGCCACAGTAGCGTATAGGAGGAAGACAACAGACCATTGCCAGAAATTGCTCAAGTCAAGTCACTTACATTCACAAATCAAGCAAGATCAAGGTCCCTTATAGACTCTAAATGCTTTTGTCTGCTCAGGGATTCTGCAACTTCAGTCTTGGTTCTACTGCTAATTATCAGATTGTTAATTATTTAATCATTTTTGGCTCACCTAATTCTTTCCATTTCATTACATGTCTCCTATCAGAGTTGCTTTAAAGGCTGTGGAAATTGTTCCACAGATGTATCTGTGCCTGTCTCATGCTATTTTAATTACTATAGATGTATCCTTTTGGTTTCTGATAAGGCAAGTTACTTTGAAGCTCCCTTCTATGCATTGATTCTCATGGTTCACGCTGAGACCTTATTTCAGTTCCCTCAATTCATTTCCCACCCAGAGAAAATAAATTCGATATATGCCCTGGGTTGAGAAAATCTGGTGGAAAGTCAAGAAACAGAACGATTAGTAGAGCATTATAACAAAACCCCCAAAATTCGCCCTTTCCAATTTGGCAACATAAATCTCTCCTCCTATTGCATTTATGTAAATTGTCTAAAGTAATTCTTTCACCTGCATACCTCTTTGAGTAGTTATTCATAAAGTTAAAGTATAAAGTGCCTTCATTGCTGTCAGGAAATGTGTATAAATAATTCCTGGGTTTGATGTCTATATGCTTCTAGTCAAAGCAATAGCTTGGTATTGGAAGATAATGGTAACTCAAATCAGGAAGGAAAATTGTTACACAGCTCTAGCTTTGATTTTGATTATTAAAAAAAAAAGAATTGCTTCTGTGCTTTTTAAAAGAGGTAGCAATGTGTCCGCGAGTCATGACTGTTTGCAATGATGAGTGAGTTTCCTGAGGCCCCGTTGGGGAGCTGGGATCATAAAATGAGCAATGTTACTTTTCTTGCTCATTTTTGGGGCCACCTGCTAATTTGCTGTAAGCAACAGAATTAATGTGAATATTTTGGTTTCTTCATCCACTAAATTACCTTCATGGCCCCAAATGGTCTAGTTGGTATTCTGTTCTCCAAAGCATCAATATCAGATTTTCATAAGGAAATGAAAACATTAGCAGGGGGATTTGTGGCTTGAGCTCCTGGCACATAGATGGACAGATGGATAGACAGACAGACAGACAGACAGACAGACAGACAGACAGACAGACAGACAGACAGACAGACAGACAGATAGATAGATAGATAGATAGCTAGATAGATAGATAGACAGACAGACAGACAGACAGACAGACAGACAGACAGACAGACAGACAGACAGACAGACAGACAGACAGATCAGTGATTTTTGCTGGGAAGTGATGCCTGGCTCAGGTCCTAGATTTAAAAAAAAAAAAAAAAACACTCCTGATTTGATTTGATTATTCTAACCAGCCATGAGCCACCTACTTCAGCTCCAGACTTTGGAGACCTGATACAAAGTCAGGGGCAAATAAATTAATTTGGCCATCTAGGATAGGATAGTGTATTGTTCATGTAATGATGACAAAATAAAAACAACCAATTTTGAGAGAGAGAGAGAGAGAGAGAGAGAGAGAGAGAGGTATTGGCATAAAGCCTGGAGTCACAAAGGAATGAAAACAAATATTTAAAGATGGAAAGGAGAAATAAAACAACCCACACGCAAGTCAGCCGCCTCCAGGCGGCTGCGGCCCGGCTCAGGACCCCCGGCCCGCGGCGGGGCTCTGCTTCACAAGCTGATTGAATGAGCAGGGGAATCTTACTGAAACCAAGGGGGAAATTATAGTTACCAAATTGGCAATTACCTCGTTCGCATGTGTATCTTTCGCTGCTACGTTTCCATCCTGGCGTGGGTCATTTCTGACCTGAGGGTGCTATCCAATCCTTGATTTCACTGATACACGAGAAAATGCGCTCTCAGAGCTCTGCCTGAGTCAGAGCTCTGCGTCCTTAGTAGTCCCCACGTTGCTGGGCTGTAAACTTAGCATGCAGACCACTAATGCCCTGCAAGCATCCTCCATGCGAAAGCCGCTGGATGCACACATTGGAAATGAGATGTGAAGGGCTGTCCCCTTTTGGAAGGGTGACATCATTATATGAGAAGATACTTCGGTCATATGCACGCTCCGAACTTTGCCAGCTAACACCCTGGCATACTGTGTTGTCTGTAATGAGCTGTGCATGCCTGCCTCTGCTACACGACTCATTAAAACACCACGTCGTCCATGATGAGTCTGCTTCATTAAATGTTTCTCTTACCCCACCGTTTATCTATTACAGGAAAGTTTCAGTTGACAAGTGGCAGAATTTAAAGAAGCACAACCACCATCGCCTGGCCTTCTCTAACTAAATAGCCCGCAAAGGAAATGGATGCATTACATAAGAACCTATGGTGATAATAAGGCACGTGTGTGTCAGGAGGCTAAGGTAGGAGAACCCAGAATTCGAGGCCAGCCTGAGCTACAGACTGAGAACTTGGGAAATAGAGAAAGGAAGAGAAAAGAAGAAGAAAGGAAAAAAAGAAGAAAGGAAGGAAGGAAGGGAAGGAGGGGAAGGAGGGGAAGGAGGGAGGAAGAAAAGGAAGGAGGGAGGGAGAGAGGAAGAAAGGGAAGGAGGAAGAGAGGGAGGGAGGGGAGAGAGAAAGAGGAAGGGAAGAAGGGGAAAATGGGAGGGAAGGAAGGAAAGAAAGGAGGAAGGAGAGAGGAAGAGGGAAGAGAGAGAGAAAGAGGCAGGGAAGATGAGAAGGAGGGAGGGAGGGAGGGAAGATGAGGAGGGAGGGAGGGAAGGAGGAAGGGAGGGAGGGAGGGAAGGAAGAAAGGGAGGGAGGTAGGAAGGAAGGAAGGAAGGAAGGAAGGAAGGAAGGAAGGAAGGAAGGAAGGAAGGAAGGAAGGAAGGAAGGAGAGAAAGAGAATGGAAGGATGGGGAGAGAGGAAGAAAAAGAGGGAAGAAGGGAGGGAGGAAAATACAACAACACAAGTAATTGCAGTAATAGTTGACAGGAGCTGGGTAGAAGTTGAAGGGATGGATGACAGGAATACGGATGTGACAAAATGACAGGATTATGTATTTGATCAATACTCATCGACACCATGAAAGGCCTAAGAAGATAACATTCTGGTGCCTGGAGGTGGCAGGATCAAGAATAGAGATGAAAATTTTTTTTAAAAGGTGACCAGCCCAGGGAAAAATCCAGAAAAGAGCAAGACACATGTCAAGGAACTAGTCAGATGGGGACAGCTCTCTCGGGACACGGCCTGGGACGCTGCCAGATGGAGCTGGAGAGGCGGACAAGGAGAAGAATATGAAATGTATCTTTATGTAGCTTGACGATCACTGGGCTTACCAATAATAATTTAGTCTACGCAATAAGAGCAGGCTGACTTCTGTATTATTAACGACATCAGGTTTGTGCATTTCTAAGCACTAATTGGAGGTGTCATGAAAAACTGTGGTACACAGATGGTGCTCAATAAATGTTTAATGATTCTAAAATGGAATGGCTTTGCCAAATAAAAGTTACAACTCCGTCCATTTGTAATGATTTTGTAATGCGCGTGTGCAAATTCCCTTATTGATCATCTCAAGCAAACAATATTTAAAATTTTAAAACAGCGCTGAACTTTATTTTACTTTTTGTTTGTTTGGGTTTTTGGGGTTTGGGGTGTTTTGGTTTTATTTCCTGGTGCTTCAACTCAGGGCCTGGGCACTGTCCCTGAGCTTCTTTTGCTCAAGGCTACCACTTGGGCCACGGCGCCATATCTGACTTTTTCTGTTTATGTGGTGCTGAGGAATCGAACCCAGGGCTTCATGCATGCTAGGCAAGCACTCTACCACTAAGCCACCTTCCCAGCCCTAAAGTGCTGAACTTTCAGCAAAAACTTAATTTAAAAAAAAAAAAAAGCTCAAAGGCACCAGAACAGATGATTGCAAATTTCCAAGGCACTGAAATATAAATTATAAGCACATTGAATGGAAGTGCTATAAATAAAAATAACTCATCAGGTGGCTTTTAGAACTTGAGTAATCCAGAGTAATTAAATCAAGAAGTTAAAGTCTGGAAAATTCAAAATGCTGTTCTATACATCTATCCCAGCAATGACTGGCTAGAAACTAGCAGGTCTCACAACTGTAAAATAGTTTGGTTTGGTCAAATTCTAATCAAGATCATTTAGGTTCTCTCAAAGACTGTGTACATTATCAAATTTACAATGTAAATTTTCATATCTGCTTAAAAAATCCATAGTGGAGATTTTTATTTGAGGTGTGTGTATATGTGTGTGTGTGTGTGTGTGTGTGTTGTTCCTGGGCCTTGAACTCAGGGCCTAGACATTGTCTGTGAGCTTTTTTGCTCAAGGCTAGTGCTCTACCACTTGAGCCATAGCTCCACATCTGTTTTTTTGGTGGTTAATTGGACGAGTCTCAGATTTCCCTGCCTGAGCTGGCTTCAAGCAAAAATTCCTCCTATCTCAGCCACCTGAGAAGCTGGGATTATAGATGTGAGCCACCAACACCCAGCTAATAATCCATAGTGTAAAAATGTGTGTGTGTGTGTGTGTGTGAGAGAGAGAGAGAGAGAGAGAGAGAGAGAGAGAGAGAGAGAGAGAGAGAGAGAGAGAGAGAGAGAGCCTCCCAAATGTGATCTTCTGACAGTTCTGAGTTGTTATAAAATAGTCTTCATAGTTGTAAAATACAGGCTACTCAATACATTTAGGGCCTTTTGACTGTATGTACATTTAAACCAATACCCAAAGACAGCAAGCAATAGAGAAACATAAATGGGCTCTCAGAAATCCATCTCTGAGAAAACAATAGAATTTCTCATAGCATCCCTGCCTGTGGTAGGACTATATTTTCTTCCAGTTTCTTAGCATGTGCTGAGAATCAACCCAAATTATTTTCTATATGTGAATGATAACATTGAGCACCTGTTTTTATTTTTCTTTCATTATTTATAGACAGAGCTTAAAACTGCTGATAATGTTGGTGCTTGAAACCAAAAATACATACATACACACACACACACACACACACACACACACACACACACACACACACACACCATATTTGTGTCGACCCGTATAGCTCTATGGATATGGATAAAAGGCTTGTCTTCCCCCACTTGACTCCTCTTCTAATTAAAAGAGATGGGCCTCTCCTATGGAGAAGCAAAAGAAAGGAAGTGACTCTCGGAAAGGCTCCCTGCCTTCCTGAGAGGAGCTGAGGCTTAGAAACATCAACAGCTCCTCTTGCTTGCTCTGGTGTCATCTGTTGTTCTCTGTGCCATTAAACTCTTCTCAGTCTCCTGGGAACAGTCCCTTCATTTTCTTCTAAACAATTCCTCCTCTGTTTGTGCATCCTTCTTGAGGACCTGCTAGGCGTGATGGGAGCTGGTGGGCGTGTGAGCAAACGTTCAAATGGGATCTGAGAATGGGCTGCCACGAAGAAGGGCTGTGCTAAGCCACAGCCATTACAATGGCACCGTAATGACTCAACTTTCCCCCAGTGAGAACCTAGGATGAGGCACAGATGGAGGCAAGGTGGAAGAGACCACATGGCCCGGGCTCCAACCTGCTAGGAGAGGATTACATATTACCCTGAAAGTGGAACCAGCTGGCTGCTCCAAAAGCCCCACAGGGGATACATAGATTAAAACGAGAAACAGATAATGATGAAAGAAGAAAGAGAGAGAGAGAAAGAAAGGAAGGACGAGAAAGAGGAAAAGAAAGAGAAAAAGAGAAAGAGAGAGAAAGAAAGAACGAAAGAAAGAAAGAAGGAAAAAAGGAAAGAAAAAAGGGAGGGAGGGAGGGGGAGGGAGAAGGAGAGAAAGAGGGAGAAAGAGAACGAGAGAAAGAAAAAGGGAAGAAGAAAGGAAGAAAGGAAGGAAGGAGGGAGGGAAGGAGGGAGGGAGGGAGGAAGGAAGGAAGGGAGGGAGGAAGGAAGGAAGGAAGGAAGGAAGGGAGGGAGGGAGGGAAGGAGGGAGGGAGGGGAAGGAAAGGAGGGAGGGAGAGAGCGAGGGAGAAATAAGAAAGCAAGACTAAGAAAGCAAGTAGAAATACCAGTATGTGTTGGGGACCGCTTGGAAGGAAGGCCTGATCTTAAGGATGGCTCAGGTTAGGAATGGCTGAATGGCCTGAAGAGCCAAGCCTAGGACCTGATTCAAGATGATGAAGAGTTTTAGCCATGTATCAGACTGGCTTAAGATGAAGATCCTCCTACCTCTACCTCCTGAGCTGCTGGGATTACAGGTATGCATCACCACACTCCATGCTGTGTTCATTTTTAATCTACTATCATCTGCAAATCTGTAGGACTAGTACCAATTTTCTTCCTTCAGGGATCTTGGAATATTGAATACTATAGTAGAAAAAAACAAGCTATCTATTTGGATTTTTCTTCTTTTACTTGTGAAGTATAAAAAAAGTCCTTACTGGAACTATAAAATAAAAAATCATAAACCTCATATAATGTCTTTTACAAAAAAGGTATCTTGGTGTTATGACTAATCCAGGCTATTTAATTTGGTTGTATCTATCATGAGCAACTGAACAGTAGCCTAAGAAAAAATGGGCAGTTAAACACTGCCCGTAACTTCTGTGCTGTGTCTTATAACAAATTAAGTATTGGTAAGTAATTTCATGTCGCCAAAGGGTGTGGTAAAATTCTGAACTAGTATTAAAGTAAAATAAATCATATATTATGCTGATTTATTTGCTAATGCATATTACATTAGTAAGGTAATTCAAGTCATTGAAAATCTATGACATCTTAATAAAATGTCTCCCAGAAAAAAATGAGGAGGAGGAAATTATTAACTATAAAATGTCATTATCAAGAAATAATTGTTTTCACATATTTTCAATAAGAGACTGCCATCTCTTTTTCTATCGGGCATTTGAGTTTTCTGTTGGTAATGAAAGGAAATATGTCACTTGAAAAAAATAACATTTTAAATAGCGTTTGGGAAATCTTTTCCAAATATTAAGATTTTTCCTTCCATGAAATCTTTTTAATCTTGCATTTTGGCTTATATTTAATTTTAAAATCCAAAGATAAACTTGTGTATGTTCATACAAAAATCTTATTTCTAGGGTTCACTTTTTTTATCTGGTGACACCAAAATTATTTCAAAGGCAGGGAAAACATATGTAAAACTACTAATTATAACAATCCCCTCCATATTAGTGACTATTTTTATAAGCACTAATGACATACGCTGTGGTCATTTCCTTGTGCTCTGAGAGGTCAGAAAAATTTGATTCTTTGCCGACATCTGAAAAAGGACATCCGTTTGCATATTAACAATGCCATACAATGAGTTTTCCACCATTCAAGGTTTTCTTTGGGTTTTAGTGGTGGTGGTGGTCGGATGTTTTTTGTTTTTCTTTCACTGAATAAATCAACCAGAACTCTAAACAAAGATTGTGTCTTAAAGAATTACTTAATGACTCTCTAGGTAAACTTCTAAACAAATGCAAGGAGTCATTAAATGAACAGCTGACAAGGATTTACAGAGCTATGATGCTGGTGGGAATGTCGTGTAGAAGCTCGAGCTTGCTGGCTTAGCACTCTGCCACAACTGGCTCTGGAGTGGGCAACATGTGCTGGGACCCGGGAAACCACTGTGTCGTCCAGCTTGCCTTTATTTGGAACTGTCTCCACTCTGGACCTCCTTTTGCCCACAGTTTATACATTCTCTTCTGTAGCGTTTGCTTCGCTTGTAACTATCCAACTCATGAAATCTAAATAATGTATTTAGAGGACAGTATGGATCAACTTGCTCTGTCCACTGAATTCCCTCTAATAAACAACTTTAAAAAAAAAATCATCCTTTTTCTGATGTCATCCAATTTAGAGTGTGCATACTTTCCTGAAAGTCTGGTCTTCTGTGCTTTGTGGCCCAACTTCCTGCTTGATTTCAAGAAGCCATTTCCTTCAGTATATGATAGGTTCAAGTAGAAAGTCATGGGAGAATCTCCTTCTCCCTCCCGCCCCCCATCCTGCCCCCCCCCACAAAGAAGAAAGAAAACTATAATCTTTCCAAAAAGAATCCTTGCTTCTATGATGCATTCATCTTTCTACACTTTCAAACAAAATCCATTCATGGCAAATGGGTTATCAGAACTTGTAGTGGACCAGCAGGAATGCTGACTTTACATCCTTGAAAATTCAGTTCTAAAACTCGTGGGGGTTTGAATTTCATGATGAAATTTGACTAACTTTTTGGTTTTGAACTGATAAAACAGTGAGCTTACATTCGATACTTTTTTGTTGATGTTATTCTATTGGGGTTGAACTCAGGGACTCACACTTGCTAAGCGACACTCTACCACTGGAGCAATTCCCCAAACCCTGTGTACTTTTGTTATTTGGGGGATAGGCTCTCACATAACTCCTCTAGGTTACCAGGCCTGAGATCATCCTATTTATGCTCCCCAGGAAGACAGAATGACAGGCGCTGTCACACCCAATTTGTTGGTTGAGATGAGGTCTCACTAACTTTTTAATCCCCACTAGCCTCAAACACCGATCCTCCCAAGAAGCTAGGGTTACAGGTGTAATACTCTTTAATAGATTTGCATCTTCATGTATCCATCATTCAACTAAGCTGCGGGACTGATTCCATCACCAGTGGCATTCTTATGTTATGATCGGGTGCTTTGCCCAGCTCTGTCATCCTTGACATTCTTATTAACGATGGGAATTACAATAAAGAAATAATACAACACTCAAGAGAACATATCTTAAAGTTTACATTTACTGAGCTTACTGAACATTTTATTCCAACCCATAAGTGGGTTGACTCTTTACTCTGTTTCTCTACATAAGCTTTTAAGTGGGATACCATCTCATTTTTTAATGTGTGGATGTGTGTGTGTGTGTGCATGTGTGTGTGTGTGTGTGTGTGTGTGTGTGTGTGTGTGTGTGTGTGTGTGTGTTTTAATCTGTGCTTTGGGGTAATATTTAAAAAATCAAAAACAGCAAAAAAATAGAACTAATGTCATAGACATTTCCCCATTTTCTTCTGAAGTCTTATTCAATTTGGGGGTGATTTTGTGAATGGCAGAGTAGTAATGAGAAGCAATGTAGTAGTGAATTGATGCGCTGCTGCACAGAATGTTGTGAAGTGGGTAACATTGGAAGGACTTTTGGTTTTGGAGTAAAGATCCCAATGTTGTTGTTATTACTATGACCACTACTGTTGTTGGTGTTGTTGTTTCGTTTTTTGGGTTTTTTTTTTTTTTTTTGCCAGTTCTGGAGCTTGAACTCGGGGCCTGGGTGCAGTCCCTGAGTCTCTTTGTGCTCAAGGCTAGCACTCTACCACTTGAGCCACAGCTCCACTTCTGGCTTTTTCTCAGTAGTTCATTAGAGATAAGAGTCTCACAGACTTTCCTGCCTTGTCTAGCTCCAAACCATGATCCTCAGATCTCAGCCTCCCAAGTAGCTAGGATTACAGGTGTGAGTCACAGGTGCCCAGTGGTATTTTTCTAGCTTCATACTACATTCCTATTCACTGTTGGTTTGTTTGATGTTGTTGTTTGTTATTGTTTTGCACATTTCTAGTTTTCCATTCACCACTGGTAAAAAAAAAAGTTTATCAGCATAGCTCATGTGTTAACAAAAATGGTTTCCTGATGAGTGAGCATTCAGTGAGCACCCGGTGCGCATGCAAGGCTTATAGATGGAGTTAAAAATAAAGCTTTTCTGTTCTCAGGAAAAAAAAAACCTTCCCAGACAGATGTTTATAAGACAATTTTGACAATGTTCTTCGGAAGACATATTTGGGCAAGAACATGTCAACTCTTTGAAATACAATGTAAATATCCATTTTCCCCCACTGAAGAAGATGAGTGCATAAAACAGAATGGAATGTCTTACTCTGGCTTATTCTTTTTTAAAAAACTCTGGCTTATTCTTGATTTCTTCAACTATATTAACTTTTCTTCCATGCCTTCCTGGTCAAACCATGTTTAAAAAAAAATTACCTGATAATACAGAAATCACTTGGCGAATAAGTTCTACAGATTCAGGCCACATGGGGAAGAATGAAGAAAAAAATAATAAAGCAATTGTATCTTCTTATTCTTCTTGGCCCCAAAGCTGCTACTAATTTAATAACCCTTGAAGTACATTTAGGATGATTGCATATCGAAGCCAAATAATATTGTGTGCCAATTATTACATTAAAAAGAAATCGTGTATTAACTTAGAACTGAAGTAATTTCTTTCCCTAAACGAGCAGAATTAAATTGGAGGTGATTTTGTGTTGCTCACACTGTGGATTTCAGCTGTTTATCCAAGTCTTTTCATGCGAAGGCCTAAGGGATATCCCCCCACCCCACTACTATGCAACCGGGAAAATACTACATCTTAATAGGAAGCCAGGTGGGGACATTTTCTACCAGGACTTTTTTACATCTGGAATTTACGGATTTAATCTAATTTCCCCTTGAATTACTCGTTTGTTTGCACGGTGCTGAAATGTGGACCCTCTTGTTGAGGAAAACATCCCATTTCTTCAGAACCATGTGAAGAGTGCATTCCAATAAATAGATGATAACAAAGGTCTCGTGGTTAACAGAGGAGCTCTCTTCCCAACCACTTTTATGGAAGATGAAAATTTAAGCCTGAATATGGAAGGAAGCACGCCTCAGAGGCAAACATTTAGGAATAATAGTAAGAAACAGTAATAGTCACCAGAGCTCAGACCATCTGCTAGCTATTGCTCAAATGATTTGCATCTGTTACCTTATTGATTTCTCCCAGGAACAGATAAGAGAGATACTGTTATTATCCAGAAAGGCACAGAAAAGGTATGTAATTTTTTTAAGCCATACACCTGGTTAAAAATGGAATCTAGAATCCTCTTGGGCACTTGAGCTATAGTTGATTCACAAACATGACCCTCAATATATATATATATATATATATATATATACACACACACACACACACACACACACACACACGTGCATGTATGCGTGTGTGTGTGTGTGTGTGTGTGTGTGTGTGTGTGTGACCCCGCATGTATTAGGCTGGCTTTCTCTCCCCCCCACCCCTCCAAACAAAGATAAATGTGGAAGAAAGGAAATCTTTTTACATTGCTAGTGGAAATGTAAATGGGTACAGTCATTCTGGAAGACAGTATGGATGTTCCTTGAGAAAATAAAAATCAAACTGCCATATAATCTAGGAATTATACCTCTGCATAGCTAAAGGATGTGCGTTCAAGTCTGTCAATGATGGCTGCATCTAGTGTTCATTGCTGCATTATTCACAATAACCCAAGCATGGAAAAACTAAATGCTCTTAATGGGTAAAGAGATAAATTGTGGTATATACATACAAAGACACTAGTCAGACTTTTTGGAAAAAAAGGGGGGAAGCCTGTCATTTGTAACAACATGGGTACATGCAGGTATTCCTGGAAGAAATTGGAATTCAATGGAACAATGCACTGATACATCATACCACTTTGTTCATAGACTATCAAAAGGACATAATGCCAAGCACAGTGAAACAGGCCTGTAATCCCAGCCCTTAGGAAGCTGAGATTGAAGGATAATGAGTTTGAGACCATCACAAGCTGTAGCTAGGCACCTGTGGCCTCACTCCCTATAATCCTAGCTGTGCATGAAGGTCATACCAGAAGGCCACAGTTCAAAGTCAGCCAGGACAGAAAAGTCTGTAAGACTTTCCCACCAATTAACCTGAAAAATACCAGACTAGAGGAAGACTAGCTGAAGTGGTAGAGTGTTAGCCAGGAGCAAGCAAGCTGAGCAAGAGTTCAAGGAACGGAGTTCAAGTCTCAGTACCAGCAAAAAAAGAAAAGGAAAAGAAAAAGAAGATAGATTGAACAGGGTGACATTTCTCATTCCTGAGAAGGCTGGAGAGATCTTAGCAATGTTGGAACAGAAATAATATCAGAAAAGATTATTGGTGTTGAAATAATAGATTCAAATTAGGGGCAACATCAATTTCTATTCAACTAGACAATGCATACAAATTTCTACACTGTAGACTCTTACATCAATTTAGGTGTTATTAGAAAAGGGAATGATTTTTTCGAAGTTTCGTGCTATCATTGAAGAAAACAAATAAAAAGGAATATTTTATTTGCTTTTAATCCAGCATGGAGACCAAGGGCAAAGTCATCCCATTTAGCTCAACAATTTCAGTAAATGTGTTTGCCTCTCAGACTCCTTTCACCACTAAATAGAGGTAGGGATTATATTTAAGCACAGGGGAAAAAAAAGTTTGAGAGAAGACAATCTTTATTGCTGAAGCACGTGATGATAAAGATATATTGGAAACTTACTAAAAATTCAACTGAGGTTCATTTTCCAAGAACTTCAAATATGCTCCCAAGTGCAAATGTAACTAATAACACAAAAGAGAACAGGGGGACATAAATATTGATTGTAGTCATAAGATTAAATTCCACCTTCAAATGTCTCATTTTCTTTCCCTTATCTTATATAAATCGTTTTTCTTTTCTTTTCTTTTTTTTATATAGGCAGCAGAGAAAAACCCAATTCAGCCAATGGAGGCATCTGGGGGTTTGACAAGTTTAAAGGGAAGTTGTGCTGGTGACTTAGCTCAAATATCATACCTAATTCAAATATCATACCCCAGGATTGGGGTTGGAACACAGTACCTGGGTGCTATTCCTGAGCTTTTTTTTTTCTCAAGGCTAGCGCTCTACCACTTGAGCCAAAGCTCCACTTCCAACTTTTTGCTGGTTAATTAGAGGTAAGAGACTCATGGATTTTCCTGCCCAGGCAAGCTTCTAAATCTTGGTCCTCAGATCTCAACCTCCTGAGTAGCGAGGATTACAGCTGTGCACCACTGGCTCCTGACTCAGACCTATTTTCATTTGGTGAATTGGGGCCTATGAATCTCAGGCTGAAATGGTAGATCCTTTTTATCTACCCTAGTGCAAAACCTGCCCAGTTATCTAGAGCCACACAGCCCTGAGACTAAACCATTACCAAAGGAAACAAGGTCTTGAGAGAGGGCAATCACCCACATGTTTAGAAAAGTGGTTCTTTCATACCTAGAACTGACATCCACAGTGGCTGGAATCAATTGTCCTAAACAAGTGTTCCTCATCATTTAAATGACCCTGAGTTGTCATGATCTTTGCTTAGGGTCAACAACAGTCTAGTCAAGATGTTTCCTTTTGAACAACATTACATTGTTTCATAGCAATGAACATTAGAATATGATTCTGTCCTACCAAAGGAGAAAGGCAGACCTTGGAGGAAAAGAAATGCAAAAGAAACAGTGACTGAGAGTGAAAAATCACCATCTTTATCCACAGAGGTCTAAATGTCTTCATGAAATATAATCGTAGCAAAATGTGTTGTTAATGGAGTACCAGAGAAATGAATGATGGAAGAAAAGGTAAGATGGGGGGGGGGGAGAATGTTGGGTAGGTCTTATCTCCATCATCAGAGATTCCTATTGCTCTCCAGGGAGTTAGCAGCTCTGTAATAGAATCAAGTACAAAATTATTTAAAAGAAAATGAACTTGTCTCTTTAATTTTGTTCTCGGTCATTCTGAAAACTGTTTTCAGTCTTAAAGGTTTGCATTTCCCTTTTGTGAAGAGGTAGAACACCATTCATCAAGCCAACTGGAATGAATCACACGCGGCATGAATATTGTTCAAAATGAGAATTGTGTCCAAGTGAGGAATAGAGAAGCCGAGTAATCCAGCCCCGTCCTGCTGGCAAGCAGCAGCGAGGTTGTCAGGGTAATTCAATTCCTTTTGAAACAAAACAAAAATGTCCAGGATGATATTGACATAGGGATATTTACTTTTAAATTGAATACAACTTCTTGTGAAACGTAAGTTGGTGTGCTGGGGGAGGGGGGGGTGCGTGGTAGGAAATTCTTTAGAGTTTAGTGTGATGGCACACACCTGTAATCCCAGCTAAGTATGAGCATTGTGGTCCAGATAGGACTGGGAAAAACTATGAGATCTTATCCCCCCCCCCAAAAAAAAAACGCTGAAGCAAAAAGAGTTGGAAGCATGGCTTGAGTGGTATAGCACCTACCTTGCAAGCATGAGGTCCTGAGTTCAAACCCCAGTATCCCCCAAACACAATTTCAAAAACCAAAAACCACAACTAAAACCTTAGTACCCCATGTTGCATTACAGATGTGAGTCACGTGGACACATACTATGAAAGAAGGCAGCATCATGACAAGAATGACTTGCAATGTTTTTCCTTATAATTACATAACACCAACACAAACAGATCAGCACTGCTCACCCTGGAGAGACATATCAATCATAATGTATTTAATGGCTCTCTCTTCTTCATGAGACTGCCAACTCCTTGCTACCTCTACTCATATTCTAGCATACTTCTTCCAGTATGGTCATCTATGGGCATTTTAAAATTTTGACAGAAGTGCCATACCAACAACCATGTTTGAGAGCACTTGATTGCCTGAACTCAGGACCTTACTCCCTTGCTTGTTTTGCTTCACTCCCAGTTGGTTCTCTACCACCTGAGCCACACCTCTGTGTCTAGATTTTTGCTGGTTCATTGTGGAGATAAGAGTCCCACTGTCTTCCCTGCTTGGGCTTGCTTCACACCGCAATTCTCAGACCTCAGCCTCCGGAGTAGACGGGACCCAGCAGAGAGTATTTGTGTCTGCACATCTGATCATCACTTTAGTCCTTGCAAATTTGTTGGTCTGGTTTAGCGATGGTCTGGTTTAGTGTCAACATCTATTGTTGGGCAGACTCAATGACACATTCAAGCCATATTTAGGGATACCAATAACACTCCTGTTTATCTGTTCATCACTTTCCTTTTTAGAAGGGATTTTTATTTGTGTGGTGATTGGATCGTATGAATTATACAAAGGGATTTCATTGTGATTTCCCAAACATCTATATAATGCACTCTCTCTTACTCTTTCTTTCCTTCCTCAATTGCCCTCTCCTAAACGAGTTTAATGGGTTTCATTACTCTATTTTCATATCCATATCTTCGAAATGCTTTGATCGTATTCACCCTCTTTCCTCTCTCCTTTTACCTCCCTCTGACCCGAATGGTCCCCAGTTATACGCTCACACCCATCACTTATGTTTTAGGTCTAGGTTTCACGTGTGTGATATTTGTCTTTTTCAGCCTGGCTCATTTCCTCCTGGGCTGGAAGCCCAGGCAGGCGCTCCCTCCACTGGCCTTGGTCATCTTCCATCCTCCGACACCTCCCCACCTCCCCACCCTCATCCCCCCCCACCCCACCCACCCCCACTCCCAGCCTCGAGTCCATGGAGTCTCTCGTGCACGATGCTGCTGCAAGGCGCATAGAGAAAGCAGATGCAATCTAACCGCAGTGCGCGCAACTTGTTCATCTGTGAGAACTCACATTGCCTCCTACTTCTGCAGGATCTCAGAAGCATGCACTTCAAGACAGGAGAAAAATGTCTCACCCTCTCACCTCTACGTCACCCTCCAAGCCCCTCCATCCCCATCATGCCACCCTGAGCACGCCGTGCCACATCTCAACACAGGCCATCTGTGGCCATGTTCACCACACCACACTGAGCACATACACACACACACACACACACACACACACACACACACACACACACACCAGATGTCAATCCCCCCCCACAGTGTGCATGGGAACACTCCGTTCCACACACCCACACCCCCCATCGCCACCGCCAACTGCACCAGGCATGATGGATGACACCCCCTCCCTTCACATTGCAATGCACTACAGACCACACTACACACACAGAAAGAGAGAAGGTATGTGGGACTCAGTGCACATAGGTAATGTCAAGGTTCATCAAATATGACTCCTTCTTCTACTGTCTGATGGTCACAGAATATGTAATAAAATTATACCAATGGCATCTTGGTGACTCACACTTATTATAATCCTAGCTACTCCGGAAGCTGAGATCTGTGGATCAAGGTTCAAAGCTAGCCCAGGCAGACAAATTTGAGAGACTCTTGCCTCCAATGACGCAGCAAAAAAATATGCCCAAAGTGGAGGTGTGGCTCAAGTGGTAGAACGCCAGCCTTAAGTAAAAAAAGGCAAGCAAGAACCCACAGCCCTGAATGCAAACTCCAGTACCAGCACACACAAAGCATGTATTCTGGACTTCAGAGGGATAACTTGATTTCCATACTTATAAAATACTGAATCTATTTCCTTACTCGCTTAGAAGAAAATTCTAGTTGTGGAGGTAAACCAGGAAAGTAGGATGAGATAGAAATGAAAAGTTGAGTTTTGATTTTATGTCATTGATTCCCCTATTAAGTCTTCTCTGAACAATAACATTTGTCGCAAGAGTATTATGAATCCAAGTTTTCATTATCACGTGTCCCAGCTTACACCTTAAAAACTCATATCACTTCTCATTTCTGTTTACCTAGAATTTTTCCACACCTGACACACAATAACAACTCAAGCAAATTTTCATTGAATGGTTCCCTGGAACAGAAATTCATTTGCTGTCATGGAAGTTATAAAAAATATATACAATTTCAAGGTACAACTGCTCTTGCAAAGTCTATAAAATTCAATAATATTGTTAGAGGAATTTTTTTTGAAGCTCTCATTCCTTCATTCATTTTCTTCCTCTTCAGATTTCACAGGAAAATTTTAGGGTACTAATTTCAAACTGAGTTGTGTAACAGAGCTGAAATGAACCAAGCGTAGATTTCCCTGTGATTGAAAAGTGGAATAAGTTTCTCATCAATTATTCAGATAGTTCACTTGGTTTGTCCTTCAAAGCAGAGAAGTTCTAATGGCGTATCAAGTTGGGAAAACCATAAACAGACTCTCTACCATATGCTATCGTTGTCTTTAATTACAAATCCTATTTAGTTTCTTAATGAAGGAAAAATAAAATCCAATATATAAATGTTATGACATTTAGGGATATCTAATTCATGTTCTCATCCTGTGATTGATTTTCCTTGATGAAGAATTAAGAGTGGGTTAAGGCCTTTTAAACCAAATACATTTAAAACCTCTGAACATATCAGTTTGCAAATAATTGTATTTTTATTTTTCTCCAAAGCCACTCAAGTGTAACATTTTATGGCTCCTGGGAGGCCATATAACTGAGCACAGGTATCTCACAAAAGTGCAATCGGTGTAATTAATCATGCACTTGCATTCGAAAAAGACCAGCCCAAAATTGCACTGTCGCTCTAAAACAGCCACCACACGGACTCTTACTCATCTAGAGAACAGTTTTGTCCTCCTACTTTGTTGGTACCTCTTCTTTTAAGGTGAGTTGGCACAGTGAATAAATAAAAGTATCTTTGGTACATATTAAAATTTGACCCTTGACGTTGCCTGATATAAAACACCCACTCTACTTGACAGAACTGCACATTAGAGCGCAGAGCCCGAGGAGTGGAGGTAGATGACAGAATAGGGTTTTTTTTTTTTAATTTAATTTTATTTTATTTGTGAACATACTGTACAGAGGAGTTACAATTACATGGGCAGGATAATGCGTACATTTCTTACCAAGCATTGAAGCCTCCTCTTTTGTTTACCCTTCACATCCCTTCCCAGCCTCCCCCCTCCCCCCCAATCCCAATCCTTCTCCTTCCCCCCCTTCCCCCTCCACCGACGTTGTAAAGCTCGTTTTGGACATGACAACTTGTACTTCTCATTGTTGCAACAGGTCCACCTGTATCCTTAAACAACTGGTTTTTCCCCATCTCCTCCACAAGTTATACTGACATCAAATATAGTGAAAGCAGGGGTTATACTGTGGGGGAGGGACATACAAAGCAACAAAGAGATAATCTTATAAATGCGTTAGAAACACATGCATGAAAGAAAAAAACATTAAAATACACATCTAAGGGTTCATTTTCCTGACATCACATTATCTGACCTTTTCCGCTTGACTCATACATATACTAGATATTACAAATAAGGGAAACCATGGGACCTATGTCAGAACAGGGTTTTCTAGTGAACACTACTCCACAGAAACATGTTTGCACCTCTCTCCACGTGTGACATATCTCCGCTGAAAGGTGAGGGAGGCCAGGCTCCCAGATCACAGTACCTGGAATAAGAAAAGATGTCCTGAAGAGAACGCGTTTCTACATTCATATCATGTTCAACTCAAGAAGACCAGCATGGAGAATTCCTTTTAGCAGCAAAGGACGCGGTGATGAGCACAGGACTTGGCCCTGGACCCCAACGCCAGGCCGCCCACAGTAAAACCCAGTCCTGAGCCAGGTCCTTGAGGCCCCAGACTCCAGGATGGGATCTGTGGACTCAACGTCCAGATTCATCCTGATACTGAGCCAGAGCAGAAGCCCCACACAGATGGAGTCGGCAACCTTGGTCTCAGATCCGTACCACTGCCAGGATGAACTTCACCAATCCCAGACTCCCAAGGTCACCAGGCCTTAGCAGCCCCAGCCCTGCTTGGTTGCCCCGGTCTCTGGGTCTGTTCTGTTCTATTTTTTTCAGACCAACCCAGCCCCTGAGGAGGAGCTTTCAGATAGTCTCCAGGAATAGAGGTTCCCAGGCTAACTCGAAGACCCAATTCACAGACCTACTGAGGTGGATTCAAGCACCATACCAAGCCAGCCCAAAGAATTCCAGCAGCAAGCCTTCTTGTAGACCAGACATGTGGTGCTGCACAAAATCTTGTAATTGACTGACTACTGAAGGGCATTTCCAGGCAAAACTAGTATTCAGAGACTGTAATAAACACTTAGTTACTTTTTTAAAAAATGTAGACACCAAGAATCAAATGCAAGAAACAAGAGCAATGAGGGAGGGGCTGGGAAGGTGGCTCAGTAGTAGAGCGCTTGCCTTGAGCTGAAGAGCTGAGGGACAGCGCCCAGGCCCAGAGTTCAGGTCCCACGACCGGACCCAAAATTAAAAAAAAAAAAAAAAAAAAGAGCAATGAGGGAAATGACCGATGAGACAAAGCAAAATGGCGTTGGCTGATCCTAAAGGAATTGGTGTGCATGAGCTACTTGACACAGAATTCTAAATAGTGCTTCAAACACAACTATTCGAAACACTTCCTTGAACTTGGGAATGTTCATACATATGGTCTGTCTGCCGGGAGAAGTTATCAGTAAGGCATCCATTAGAGAATTTTTCAAGAAGTTCCTCTTGGCCTCAGACATTAACCAGACTAACCTGACTGTTCTATTTCTAACTTACACTGGAAATATAAATCAAGTCTGATTGAATAACACTAAATTGGAAATCACAGTTTATAGCTTTCAAAATCATATCCCTTCTTCTTAATGTATCTAGAGCAAATTTCCTTCAGGGCATATTAAATTTATATGGCATTATATAATGGCAGGCAACACATTAATAATAGAGAGAAAACTAGATGTAATATTAAAATCAAGTTTCATGAGCTATGTTTCTCTTATTTTCAGGAACTAGTATCACTTTCCATTAATTCAAAGGGTTCTGAAATTACTATATAGATAACTGCTCTATGTGTGTTTGAAACCCGTTCTTTAAAAATAGTCATATATAGCTGGGTGCTGGTGGCTCACACCTATAATCCTAGCTACTCAGGAGGCTGAGATCTGACGACAGCGGTTCAAAGCCAGACCGGGCAGAAAAGTCCCTGTGAGACTCTTATCTCCAATAAACTACTCAAAAAGCCAGAAGTGGTGATGTGGCTCAAGTGGTAGGGAGCTAGCCTTGAACACAAAGAGGCTCAGAGACAGCACCCAGGCCCTGAGTTCAAGACCCAGGACTGGCAAAAAAAAAAAAAAAAAAAAAAAAAAGTGATATATGAGCTGGCACTGACGGCTCAGTCAGGGAGCTGAGATCTAGGATTGGAAGCCAGCCAGGGCAGAAAGTTCATACAATTCTTATTTCCAATTAACCACCAAAAAACCAGAAGTAGAGCTGTGGCTCAAGTGGCAGAATGCTAGCCTTGAGTTAAAAAGCTCACAGACAGTTCCAAGGCCCTAAGTTCAAGCCCCAGGAGATGCACAAACACAAAAAAAATCATATAGGACATATGTTTCTCAGTCTTAATACATCAGTATTTCCTTTATAGTAACCCAATACCTATAGCTAACAAATAATTGAATATTTGTCTTTTCAAAAAGACTTGGTTCTTTATCAGGTATTGACAACATCCATGTCAATTGTGTGTCATTTTTAGAAAAACTAACTGCTAGATTCATGGGAGTGATTTTTTTTTTTTTAGGATTATCCAATTTAACCAATTTGATTATGTACAATAAGCTTATTTTTGTACACAGGCTACGGGTTCTAGAAAATGCTGTCTTCCTAAACTTCAATAATGGGGTCTTAAAATGGTAATTTTAGAGCTGTGCACCTGTATCTTGTACCTCTAATCCTAGACAACTTAAGAGGCTAGGGAGGCAAGGATTGCAGTTCAAGGCCTACCAGGACAGGAAAGTTGGAGAGATTCCTTCTCAGCCCATAGCTGGGCTCAGTGCCACATACAGAGGCTAAGACAGGGGGAATTGCAGCGCTAGACCAATCTGGGCAGGAAAGTCTGTGCAAGCCCATCTCCACAGAGAGAAGCCAGACAACAGTGGTGGCGCATGTTTGTGATCCCAGCAAGGGACTGTGTCTCAAGCATGTGCCCAGGTAGGAGATAGCTAGTGGCTCAGTGGAAAAACACCAGCCTGGTTAAGTTTGAGGCCCTGAGTTCAAACCCAGTATTACCAAAAGAAAAAAAAAGTACACATTTGTTTTTTTATTATACATTTGCTGTGAATGTAGGGAATTATTATCTGACTTCTTCTTGGGAGAACAGTATTCATCCAAAACTTATATTGCTCAGAATAAAAGTCAGATATTTGAAGAATAGGTCAGTTTCTATGTTGACCAACTTAGTAATATTCTGTATTACCCAGTTCTAGCTATAATTTAATATATATTTTCCCCAGTTTGTCCACACTGGGCCATTCAGATGTTCCCAAATCATCGGTTTGGAAGAAAACCGCACTTATTTTTCAAATCCCTTTTCTCTTCCTCAGTGAAACACTTAGTTGAACATGAAGAAAATTAAAATTTGAAATCATAAGCTGAATTGAGTCCCAATGAAGTATTTTTCATTTCATTTTCTTAACACAGCAAGCCCAAATTGGGTTAATACATACCTATTTTCCATGTATTCAAAATAACACATTTCAGTGGAAAAAATATATACCACATAATCAATTCCATATTTTTCCAATGTAAACTACTTTTCAGGTCATCTGTTTGAACACTTACATCAGAGAGATAACGAAATGTACTACAACACTGAACTGTATTTACCTCCCCTGCTGGAAGAAAAAATGATCATGTTCACAGCAAATTGCAAAATAAGGAAAAGCAGTCATCCCATTAGCTATATCTCTTACAGGGGCAGACGTGGAGAGCTGTGTTAGGAAGGAGACATGCATTCTGTGCCTACAAGCTTCCATATATCCAGCCCCCAACTCTGCTGGATGATATACCCTCAACTCCATGGTATTTAAAGGTTTAAGATAAATTGTTCCCCCCTCCCCAATTAGGCAGACTTCTCCCACTTCTCATCTTGTTAACAAATTTTTAATCATACACTGGGAATGCAATGAGAAACTTAAGACCTTTTTAGCTCCGCCCACTTTCTTCTAAGAAGTGGGCGGGGCTGGAGAATTAGTTATCAATGTTTCTGGGGCCGGTCTCATGCTCTTCCTTAGATTTTTCCATTCAAGGCTGGAGCTCTGCCACATGAGCCACAGTGCTACTTCCATCCTTTGCTGCTAAATGGAGATAAGAGTCTCAGGGACTTTCCAGAGTTGGCTTTGAACCATGATCCTCAGATCTCAGCCTTCTGAGTAGCCAGGATTACAGACCAGCAGCAGGCATTCATGGATTTTGTTTGGAAGGTATCTGCATCTCCCAGCTGTCACTTAAAAGTGTTCATGTCACAAATTATACAGAGATATATGCATGTCGGCATATATATTTTAGAAGACCATATGTCATTTCCTTCCTTTTTTTTTTCTTTACTTCCAAAAGCATTTAGCATTGAAAGCAAGTTGTAACTCAGCCATGGCTTTAAATAAAGAGCAATATTCTGATTCAGGTAGTGCGGTGTATCCACGGAAATACTTTTTATTAAACTGCTCAGATAAGGAATTACAGAGTGCAGGCCGCCTCATTCTATGAAATGCTCAATTCTCAGACTTGTCAAATAAAGGAAAGTAGTAGAAGAAAAAAGGACGGAGTGATTTGGGTTGCAGCAGCTTGATACCCTCTTCCAAAGTACAAGCTAAGGAGGGCTTTGAACCAGCCTTGGTTGTGCAAGTGAGGTTGGCTTGGCTCTTATTCTGAAACAAGTCATCCTGAGTGAACAAACGTGATTGCAGGGCTCTGAATGGATCTATGCTTCTGGCTTGGAAATTGATTGTTTTAGTGGAAGGAAACTCAGGTATTCATTTTGCTGAAATAAATTTAACATGGGACAAAGCAAAAAAGTATTTCTTTGCAATTTAGCTCTTTTATAAGTCAGAAAAGCAAATTACTTTCTTTTGACTGCCTCCGAAAGGAAAGGTTGAATGCAAAAATAACATCGCACCATGCGCATGCATGCTGTATCACAAGGTGGTGGTTTTATTGACATTTTACAGCTACACATGGAGTTTTGCCATAAAGATTCTTATACAAATTAAATTTTTATGAATAAATTATTCAGAGACCTAAGCCTTGAAATATCTTGGGCAAATAAGGAAATCACACTTCTGCTTCTACTTATATCCACTTACTTATTATCAGATAATACGCAACTCAAAATCTGAAGGAAAAGAAATGTAAAAGACACAATGGAATTAATAAGTCGGGTACCATTGCCCACGCCTATAGTACTTGCTACGTAGGAAGCTGAGATGGCAGTTCAAAACTGTAAAGCAAGAAAGTCCATGGGACCCTTGTCTTCAATTAAACCACCAAAAAGCCACATACAGAGTTGTGGCTCAAGTGGTAGAGTGTCAGTCCCAAGCTAAAAAAAAAGGTCAGGGACAGCACACAGGCCCTGAGTTCAAGCCTCACCGCTGGTTTAAAAAAAAAAAAAAAATATATATATATATATATATATATATATATATATATATATATATATATATATATAGCCTTCCCTTTCCCTTTCAATATCCCACAGGCACCACCAACAACAACAACAAAAAACCCATCCTTTGGAAGGGAAAGGGTGCTTTTAGGAAAAAAAAAATATCAGTTTTATTCCGAGGCTGTTTATTGCCTTAAATGTTGTTTAAAAGCTTTTCTAAAAGCAGCTTTCTTTTCCTCCTTCAACATCAACCAGGGATAATTGCCCTAACATGCTTTTAACTCATTCTGTTTAAGACACGGAGTAACATCAAAAGCCTATGCTTAGAAAACTTTCTACTCAGCCCTCATGTGTGGGTGGGAGGGAATCGAGGGTCAGCCACAGAACCTTTCTACCAAGAATGACACTGAATTTTCTTCTAAGATGATGTTTTTAATAGCTAGTTATACAGAAAAAAATAGACTCTAGAGACCAAATTTTCCTAATTAAAGAAAAACGGTGTACACATCAATGGATTTCTTTTTTGTCATTGGTTGTGGGGCTTGAACTCTGAGGGCGCTGTCCCTCAGCAGCTCTTCAGCTCAAGGCAAGCGCTCTACCACTTGAGCCACAGCACCACTTCCGGCTTTTTCTGCTTATGTGGTGCTGAGGAATCGAACCCAGGACCTCATGCATGTGAGGCCAGCACTCTACCACTGAGCCACCTTTCCAGCCCCCACATCAATGGATTTTAACATGCACAGATTGATTGCAACATCACCAGGATTAAGATACAATTTGATCATCCCAGAAAAATCCCTGTCATATCCCACGACAGCCGCATGCTCCTACTCCTCACGCTTCGGCACGCCCTGGCTAAGGCGACACAGGTGTGACCAGCCACCACCATACAACCAGGAAACCTTCTGTCCCTACCTAAGGTGTTGACTGGACTGGGCGTGGACCTGCGGCTTTTCTGCATGGAAGATGGACTGAGGTGAGGAGCAACTGCTCCTCAAAGTGCTGTTTACTCTCAGAGCCAAGCAGTGTGTCCCTCCCCAAAGTATATATACGAAAAGTACATATACTTACACAAGGATTTAAGTGTATGAGCATAAACGTGAGCTGGGCACTGATGGCTCATGCTTGTAATCCTAGCTGTGATCTGAGGGTGGCATTTTGAAGCCAGCCCAGGGAGGAAGGGGAGGGGAGGAGAGAGGAAGGAAAGGGAGAAGACAGATTGAAGAAGTTAGTATAACATTTTTTAATGTCAGTCCTGGGGCCCTGGGACTTGGGTGCTGCCACTGAGCTTTTTGCTCAATACTACTTCTCTATCACTTGAGCCACAAGTCCACTTTTGGCATTTTGGTAGTTAATTGGAGACAACAGTCTCATGGATTTTCCTGCCTGGGCTGGCTTTGAACCTTGATCCTTAGATCTCAGCCTCCTGAGTGGCTAGGATTTCAGGTATGAGCCACCAGCACCCAGCAATACAACTTTAAAATTATCCAACTATTTTTAATATACTGAAAAAGCTTTTCACTATATTAATAGTATTTTACCATATGTAATAGTATTTTATGACTCAAAAGTAAAAATGTTTTGGAGTCAGCCTGAAACACGTTTCCTCCAGCACCCCTCTCCCCAGAAAATGTAATAGTGTCATAACTCTAACTAGATTGTATGAATTTTAGCATTGCAAAATGTTATGTATTCCCTGCTTTTGCTTGTGTGAGGGTGAGCAGATGTTCAGCAATTTGAAGTCTGTTTAGAATCTTCCTACCTGCTGGGCTTAATTTCAGAAGCAAGCACTGTTCTTCAAGATAGACAAAATGTTATTTGTTCTTTTATCTGTGTAGCACAGTGTACTAATTTCCATTATTTCCAGCTCTGTTTGTAGCAGGTCATTTCTGGTGTACATCACATCTAATGGTAGTCCTCTGAAAGAGTTAAGTAAATTTTCTTCCTTTGTCTATAAAATGAAATATTACAAAGTCATTTGAGATGTGTAAGAATAGTGTATGGTAATGTGATATTTTTGAGTTGAAAGTAAAACCCATAGGTTTCCTAAAAATATTAAAGAAATTGAAAGCCTTTGGAAAAGTGTTTACTCACCTTCATCATGGATTTTTATACAGCGAAACTCTTTTGCATTTAAGTACTATTAAACATAAGCATATACTAACTGTACACACAATTTTTGAGTCATTTTTCTATTTGCAGTTATATTTATAATGAATATTTTTGCCCGCCTTCTTGTGTTTCTTCTGTTCATTTCGTTGTCTGCATTATTGAACTGGTTGAGCTTTTTTGCTATTATGTTTGGTGAAAGTGATAACCGATCGCCTTCCATGATGCTTTCTCAGAATGAAAGTGTTGGTGACTATGTACAATGATCCACCTACAGATGGCATGCTAGGTGTTCTAAGTGAAGTACATACACAATTATGAAAGGATTTTTACTCATCCATTAGTGAGAATTGGGCACTGGCATTCCTCATTCATTCTATAAATGTTTCAATAGTATTTATCAAAAATGCTAACTCATTTGTTCATTTTATATATGTGTATAGTTTTATATATGACCTGTGTGTGTGTATATATATACATATACAAACTATATAATATCCATATTATACTCATGAAATAACAACATGGGGAGATACTACATTACACATTAAGTGCACAAAAGTAGTTGAAAGGGCTACGTACTCTACAAGCCCAGCAATAGAGTATTCTGGGAGAGGCAAAAATGTGAAGGCAATAAAATATCAGTGTTTTGCACAGGTCAGCAGGGGGAAGGCTAGCATAGGGCACAGAGAACTTGTAGGGCAGTCCAACTACGCTTCATGTAAAGACAGTGAGAGTGGAGGTCATCACTGTGTATTCGTTGCACAAGTACTGGTGCCGGCAAGAGGGAAAGCTGCTGTTAGCTATAGACTTTGGAGACCAGTGACGATCAGCGTAGTGACTTCCATCACTGCCGCGGGACCGCGTGGGGCAGGCCCAGGTGCCGCACTGTAGTTTCTGCTCCGTTTTGCTCACGTTGTCTATTTTACTAAATTGTCTATATTTACGATTTGACTAAAATTGTCCTATTTTAAAAGAACAAAAGATACATTGGGGTGTCGGGTTCTGTTCAGTGCGCATTTCATGGCACTCTGCAATTGTTAAGGGTGGTAATGTTGTGGGCATGTATGGAGTCAAAAGTCGTTCTTCTTTTTTGTTTTTGTTTGGTTTTCTATTTTGTGCCGTTACTGGGGCTTGAACTCAAGGCCTTGAACGCTTTGCTTTTTCACTCAAGACTGGCACCCTACCCTGTGAGCCTCAGCTCCACTCCCACCCCTTCATTTGTTAATTGGAGACAAGAGTTCCATGAGCTTCTCAACCTCAATCCTCAGATCTCAGCCTCCTGCGGACGTAGGATTATAGGCATGAGCCACCAGTACCTGCAAAAATCCTTCTTGAAAATAATTGAGAAATACAGTACTTCTCTGTTAATGACGCTGAAAACTATTCTGAAACATTTCCCTTCATGCCCCATTTATCTGCATGCATCTTTTATTTGTTGAAATCCCAGAACATACTTATGCAGGGGTATATAAAGACATGCTTATCTTTATGTGCTAGCATTATTTGGGATGCATACTTATTTCATTTCTTAATCACATGAAAAAAGTGCTGCTGAGCACAGACAGGAAGGAAAGTGGCACAAAATATGGACTTACGTAGCATGCTTTCATCTGCTTGTAATGTTTTCATTTGCTTTTAATATGTATTTATTTTTGCTGAGGGTTCTTGTCACAGTTCACAAGATTCGGGTTTCATTATTTGCATGGGAGATAAATGCTTGCTTTATTTCAGTTCTCTGCTGCACTGGGTATTAAAACTACATATATTCATCCTTTGAAATATATATTCTAGAAGAACTAAGTTAATCTGTCTCGGATTCCTTATAAATATGTAAATACTGTGATACCTAATTATGAGGTGTCATGTGTTTATCAAAATGGCAATGCTCCTGGAGAAGTCAAATGTATAAACAAATGTACAAGACGGGCATTATGGCTCACACCTAAAATCCTGGCTTCTCAGGAGGTTGTGATCTAAGAATCAACGTTCAAAGCCAGCCAGGGCAGGAAAAAAAAAATCTGTAAGCTCCAGAAGTGGAGCTATGGCTCAAGTGGTAGAGTGCCATTCTGGAGCAGAAAAAGGTAAGAGATAGTGCCTGGGCCTTGAGTTCAAGCCCCAGTGTGGGAAAAAGAAAAGAAAGAAGGAAGAGAGGGAGGCAGAGTGGGAAAAGGAGGAGGAGGGACAGAGGGAAAGGAGTTTTAATTGAAACCCCTTTGTAAATCTACTTAAAGATGATTTGAAAATTATAAAAATAAGCCAGACATCAGTGATTGACACCTGTCATCCTAGATACTCAGGAGGTTGAGATCTGAGGATTACAGTTCAAAGCCAGCCCAGGCAGGAAAGTCTGTGAGATTCTTATCTCCAATGAAACACCAAAAGCCAGAAATGGAGCTGTGACTCAAGTGGTAGAGCACTAGGCTTGAGCACAAATGCTTAGAGACAGTGGCTAGGCCCTGAATTCAGGCCCCAGGAACAGCATGTGTGTGTGTGTATATATACACACAAATATATATATATATACATATATATATATATATATATATATATATATACATACATACATACATTCATAAACCAAAGAAAGAGAGAAAGAGAGAGAGAGAGAGAAAGGAAGGAAGGAAGGAAGGAAGAAAAAGAAAGAAGGAAAGGAAGGAAGGAAGGAAGGAAGAAAGAAAGAAAGAAAGAAAGAAAGAAAGAAAGAAAGAAACAAAGAAACAAAGAAACAAAGAAAGAAACAAAGAAACAAAGAAACAAAGAAACAAAGAAAGAAAGAAAGAAGAAAGAAAGAAAAAGAAAGAAGAAAGAAAGACAGAGAGAAAGAAGAAAGAAAGACAGAGAGAAAGAAGGAAGGACATATACAGTTATGTCTGGGTGAGTTCATCTCCACTTCTCTTCCCTGCTTTACCAGGGACTCTAAAAAGCTCCAGAATGTTCTCTGGGCAGATGTCATTTCTTGTGTCTGCTCCTGTTAGTATCAAGCCTAAAATAACAGCTCCTGATCTTCATTCTTTCTTGGTGTTTGTGTCCATATCTGGAAGGAAGATGCTTGCTTCTTTCCATTTAGGTGTATATTTTAAAACAAGGGCAGGATGGGGCTCTGTAATTTGCTGCTGCCATCATATGATCAGACAATTTTGTAAGTCCTGCAGCTGCTCTTTGGCTGTGACAAAACCTGGCTTCAGAGAAATAGAGACATAAGACTCTGAGGCTTAATCAGGTTTTGGGGTCAAGGGCCCTTTGAATTCATGATATGAAAATCCTTTTTTCTTTTTTATCATGCTAAGGTTCTCTAACCTCAATTAGTGAGGACAAAAACCAAAGTTCCATGTCTGCTTCTTTCTCTGTAACCAAACATCTAGACAGTGTAAGAAACCAAACTAAGAGCCGACCCAAATTAAGTATTAAAATTGTAAGCCGTAGTTCTTATCTTGCGATCCTGTTGTTCCAATATCCAGCTTGAAATTAGAATATTAATAACCTTCAACTTACAAATACATAGCATTCACAGGAAAATTCAGAACTTTCTCCATTAAACTGAATAAAACTGCATTATTGAAATTTGAAAGAGCAAAACATACCCTTGGCGTTCTCCTGAGCTCTTGGTTAAGAGTACGTGGCTCACATCTGTGATCCTCGCTATTCAGGAGGCTGAGATCTAAGGTTTATGGTTCAAAGCCAGCCCGGGCAGAAAAGTCGATGAGCCTTTTATCTCTAATTAACCAGCAGAAACCAGAAATGGAGATGCAGAAAGCATCTTGCTTGCGCAGAAAGCCAAGTGAGAGTGGAAAGCAGTGAGTTTGAGCCTCAGTAATGGCACAGAAAAAAAGAAGAGTAACTTACACTGTCCTCTTCATACAAACAGCTGTGAGGAATATTCCAATACTTGTAATCATTTCTGACCTACTTTTTACCATTTCCTCTGGCTGGCCACTCCACCTCACCTGAGTTTCAGATCTGTCAATTTACACGCCATTACTAAGTAATGTGTCCTTGGACCTTGCTACCACCTGGATAATGTTCCCTGGGTTGGAAGCGTGGCCCCCAGGGTGGTACTGGGAGCTGGTATGGAACCTGGAAGAGACAGGGTCCAGTGGGAAGTCCTTAGGTCAATTGACCGTGCTACTCTTAGAAGGGATTAAGGTAGCTCCCGTGAGACCCACCCAGCTCTCTGACTTCCTCCCTTAGAGATGTGAGTTCTCGCTCCAATGTGTCTTCCTACCATGACAGGAAACAGCCATGAGGACCCTCATGGAGATGAACCACAAGCCTTCGCCATACCCTTGAATCTCCATAATCATGAGCTCAGATAATGGTGAGCTGTTCCTTGTCAGCGCTAGCCGGTCCCAGGTATTCTACCACAGTAATAACACTGCACTAATAAGAGTCCTCTGCCCGCATCACACTTCACCTTACACGTCAGCTTCTTCCATCACTTACTGCAGTGTAACTGGAGCCTTGCAAAAGCATCTCACTGGGCAAAGACTACCTCCTCCCACCTCGGTTAGTCTTCCACTCCACTGTACTAAAATAGGATTATATCTATTTATTGCAAGTACTTTGTGTCCCTAAACACAAAATGTGGCTCTCAGGGAGAGCAAGGGCTATTCTCAAAACCCTTCTCACAGACAGACAAAGAGGAAATAAAGACCAAGTATGGGGGCTTTTTGGTGTTTGGGGGGGGCAGGTATTGCCAGTCCTGGGGCTTGAACGCAGGGCCTAGGCTCTGTCCCTGAGCCTCTTTGTGCTCAAGGCTAGCTCCCTACCACTTGAGCTACAGCGCCACTTCTGTCTTTTTCTGAGTAGTTTATTGGAGGTAAGAGGCTCACCGACTTTCCTGCCTGAGCTGGCTTCAAACTATAACTCTCAGATCTCAGCCTCCTGAGTAGCTAGGATTACAGGCACGAGCCACCAGTGACTAGCCAGAAATAACCTTTTAATGGATCAAATGGAAACTTTGAAATTATAAACTATACTAAATGAAATGAAGTCTACATTTAAATCATCTCTTTAGGGCTTGGAGGTGTGGTTCAATGATAAAATGCCGCCTGTGGAGTAGCTCAAATGCCTGAGCTTAAATTCCAGTACTGCCAAAAAAAAAAAAATCTCTGAAGTATATTAACAGCAGGCTGAAGTGTCAGAGGATGGCTGAAATTGAAGATGTGCAAACAGAAATTATACTATCTAAAGAGAAGAAAGAAAAGAGAAGGAAGAAAAGGAATGGGCTTCTTGCACATGACAAGTTCTGTCTATATATGCTTAACAAGAGTAAAATACAGTCTAGAGATATAGACTGAAAAGTCATTTAATATTTGAGGCAATCATAGCCAAAGAATTTCTAAATTTTTTGTAGCACATTTCTACATAATCCCAAAAAGATCCAAACAAATTCTCAGTGAGAATAAACACAAAATCCCTAGTCCATGTCTTAATATGAAGACGCAGGGCCTGAACACTAATATGAGTGGTTTTACATTTTCAAAAAGCTTAGACTCACTCCCCCAAGTTCATCAGCCAGAGTCACATTGTGCTCCCAAACACCTCTTTCTTCCTTTCTTCCCTCCTTTCTTCTTTCTTTCCCTTTCTTTTTCTCTTTCTTTCTCTCCTTATCTCTTCTACCTCATTCAGTGTTTTCCAAAACCTTTGATAAGCATGTTACATTATTAAATTATTTGATGCAAAAGTCATAATTAGTACTGAACATATGGTGTGTTAAAATTTGAATCATACCACAACTCGAAATCAAGGATCAATGTTGGATAAGTATGTGAGACATGATACTAAACTAATAGCCATCACACTAACACTTGAACTGTTTAGGCAACTGATATGATTTCATCAATATAACTGAAGCTTTGTGTAACACTTCTTTGTATTTCTTAAGGAGAAAAAAATAAGTAGGTATTTGATTTTAATTAAAACTTACATTTTGTTGAATTAAACAAAAAGATTCAGCCAGGTACTTGGGAGTTCATGCCTATAATCCTACCTGCTCAGGAGGCTGAGATCTGAGGATCACAATTTGAAGCCAATGGGAGCAGGAAAGTCCAAATGCCTACAAAAAGGCAGAAGTGGAGCCGTGGCTCAAGGAGTAGAGCATTAGCCTTGAGCATAGGAGCTAAGGAACAGTGCCCAATCCTGGAGTTCAAGCCCCAGGACCAGCAAAAAATAATAATAATAAATAAAACAGAAAAGATTCATACCTGCTCCTCATAGGTATCTGATTGGAGTTAAACTGTCTTCCTAAAACAAACATGCTGAAGGTCTAGCCACTGGTACCAGTGAATGTGTCCTTATTTAGAAACAAGATGTTTTCAGATCTAATCAAATTCAGACGACATCTCACTGCCGTGGGATGGACTGCACTCTAAGTGCCAAGTGTTCCTTAGACACAGACGCACGGCCTATGTGACAGATTACAGAGGTGGCGCTGCCAATCACGGAATGCCAGTGACAGCCAGAAACAAGCGGAAACTAGGAAGAAGCGAGGATGGAGCCTTCTAGATGGAGCCTTTCGAGAGAAACCTGTCCTTCCAAGAGACAATCAGTGTGTGGAGGAAGCCATGTCATAGTGTGTTAACGGGTAAATACACACTTACCACAGGACTGTGCCATTCCATTTCTCCAGATGTGTGTTTCTGTCCCCAGAAAAAGAAAGCATTGGACCCTACTGAGAACCTCAAATCTTACAGATGTTTTGTGTGAAATAGCCACACACTGAAAACAACTCAATAACCATACATGAGCTATTGCTGAGCCTTTAAACACATCAACTACTGACAGACGTGACAGTACGGTTGGATATCATACTTGTGGAGAGTAAAATAAGTCATATAGAAAAATGAGGACCTCCTAGGTTTCTAGAACCCCTGGAGGGAACCTCTAGCAGGAACCTCTGAGCAGAGGGTCACAAACTCCTTCCATTAAAGGAAGAATAAGAAAGGTCTCAGGCTCTATCACTAACTATACTCTGCTGCTGAGAGGGAATGCCATGATAAACCGGTAAAAAGCCAGGGCCGGTGGGAGCTCGTGGCTCATGCCTGTAACCCCAGCTGATCGTGATTCAAAGCCTACCAAGCAGAAAAGTCTATGACTCTTACCTCTAATTAACCAACCAAAGAGTGAAAGTGTGGCTCACGTGGGAGAGCATTAGTCTTGAGCAAACAAATGCAAGCAAGAGTGAGAGACGCTGAGTTCAAGCCCCAAGACTGGCACATGTGTATGCACGTGCATACACACACACACACACACACAATCCAGTGTGGCTCTGTTCCAATAAAATCTTCTCTACAGAAGCCAGTCACTGGGCTACACCTGGCCAGTAGACCATGTTTGCCTATCATTAAAAACTCATACCTAAAGCTGGGTGCCGGTGGCTCACACCTGTAATCCTAACTACTCAGGAGGCTGAGATGTGAGGATTTCAGTTCAAAGCCAACTCAGACAGGAAAGTCCTCATGAGACTCTTATCTCTAACCACCAGAATACTGGAAGTGGAACTGTGACTCAAAGTGGTAGAGCACTAGCTTTGAGCAAAAGAGCTCAGGGACAGCACCCAGGCCCTGAGTTCAAGCCCAATAACCGACAAAAAAAAAAAGTAATTAATCTGCTGTAAAGGAAATAAATCAGTGGCTGAGGGAGTAGGAAGGGGAAAGGAAGATGGGATTTCATTAAGAATAAGAGGAAACCTTAGGGGTGGGTGGAGAAATAGCACTTGATTATGATTATTGTTTCACAGGTGCATTCATTTATTGAAATCTAATAAATTGTGGGTTTTAAATATATGCAGTTAATTATATGTCAGTTATACCCAAACAAAGCTATTCAAAAATCAACTAATGCATTTTACCACATTAATATAAAATTAGAACCATTATTGACCATAATTATAGATATAGAAAAAGGTGAGATTTTTTCAAAATCTGACACTGCCTCATGATCTATGACACATAGCAAAATATTTGACAAATAGTATATGTTCAATAAAATAGTTACTAATGGCAGGCAGAAGTATTGATGAAAAATCATAATGGGTTTTGAAGTAGACTATTGTTTAAGACCAAACAATCTATTTGCTGTGTGCATGGAGGCCAATAATGATTCCTTAGCAGCCTGACATTGGAACTAGCTGAACAGTTTGCCTAAAGTATTTTACAGAACTCCCAATGTTCTGTGAGTGGTTGTTATTTTTCCTAAACGTAACATTTTTAAAATACATACAGAGCTTGACATCCAGTGTCAGTGGCTTCTCCAATAATCAATAATAATGAGTTGGTTCCATTTAAAAACTACTTATCATGTCAATTTTCAATCAAACACTAATGCAGAGAAATTAGGATAATGACTTTTCACTCACTCAATACAGTGATTATCTGGCCATCTTTTATCTTTCCCCCTCTTCTTGAATACACAGGTGTTGCAACGTCCTACCAAAAATACTTACATATGTCTGGGATGGATTTTGTTTTAATTTTATTTCATCACAAATTTGGAAGCTAGCTATCTGCGAGGAAGGCATGAGTGGAGCTATTGCTTCTGGGTGTGTGTGTGTGTGTGTGTGTGTGTGTGTGTGTGTGTGTGTGTGTGTGTGTGTGTGTGTGTGTGTGTGTGTGTGTGTGTGTGTGTGTGTGTGTGTGTGTGTGTGTGTGTGTGTGTGTGTGTGTGTGTGTGTGTGTGTGTGTGTGTGTGTGTGTGTGTGTGTGTGTGTGTGTGTGTGTGTGTGTGTGTGTGTGTGTGTGTGTGTGTGTGTGTGTGTGTGTGTGTGTGTGTGTGTGTGTATTTCCTCTTCACTAGCTTCAAACAACGGGATCTCCACAGAGAGTCGCATGTTGAGGCACTGTGGGATTAGAATGTTGGCAGATGAATACGGGAAAACAATGCAGCCCAGAAGAATACAGGATAATAACCAGGAACTGGGATGACCGTGGGGGGGGGGGGTGCCTGCCTCCCCACACAGTCTCAGCTCTTGTCACTGCAACCAAGCGACTCTCATCAAACATGTACATGAGGATACCAGATCAGGCCACTGCTGCCCCCCATGGGGATCTCAGCTAATGAGCAAGATTGTCCCGGATTTCCTCGGAAGTCAGGACCCTAGAAAGCTCTTCCTCAGCACCCTCCCTCTTTCTTTCCTCCATCCTTTCCTTCCTTTTCTCTTTTCTCAAGTTTAAGACCTGCTTTGTGGTCTAAAAAAACTTGCCCTATCTGCTCGTGTTCTCTCTCTTCTTTTTCCTATCTGGGGGTCTCCTACTACAAATTTGTTCATGTTTAATTTATCTTGGCCAGAAGACACTACGGAAGAGGAGAAGCCAACAGAAGGCCACCTCCGCCATGTTATCCTGGAGCAAGAAAAAGATCTTAGACGAAGATAAAGGTACCCGCATAACAATGAACTTTAATCTTATCGACTGCTAATCTATCTATTATTACTTTAATAATCACAGCCTACCAACGCTACCGTTAGAAAAGCAAGTATGGGTTATGTACCAACTGTAGAGTTTCACACTTTTTCTGCAGGCTTAAAACCGTTCCAAAAGTTTATTTAACATCGAAAAAATCCATAAGTCAAAATGTCACGTGGATTGTGCTTACCACTAATATTTGTTTAGAACTTTCTAGACTACAAAGCACTTTCTGCGGCATTAACTCATTGAATGATAAATCCATTACCTTCTAGGATTTTATGATGAGATCATGTTATAAAGCTTGTCTAAAAAGCACATTAATAAAACATGTAACTGTCATTATTTCAATAAAATCATGTTCTGCTCAGGAACCAAAAAGGAAACAAAAAAAATCATAAAGCCCAAATTAACCAGCACAACTTTGCATTTCTGACAAATTCCACATCTCTGCTCTGTGTGTGTGAAGCCTGTGCTGGGCATGTTGGGTTTCTATTTTGTAGATCTCTGGTGATCTTAACAGCAGTTCTGAATACTTAATGAAATTCGCCACGCATTTGTAACAAATTGCTCAACCTCTCCCAACCCCAGAGAGCAATGGGGAAACAGAAGAAAAGGAGCTGGCAATGAATTCTCTCCCTCCTCACCAGAGCAAAGGAGTTATTGACAGGTGGGCGCCTGCCAGAGATCTGCCAGGCGCTCAGGTGTCCCCGCACCACGCCTTCCCCATATGTTCCGCTTCTCCATACTCCTCCACTTCGCTCCCCCATCCTGTCTCAGCTCCTCTCCTTTTCCTTTGCTCATGCAAAGAAATGGACCCTCTACTTGTCATGGCCTTAGACAATTCAGGCAGGCCAACTCAAGACAAATCTCAGGGAGAGAGAGAGAGAGAGAGAGAGAGAGTGTGTGTCCTGGGGCTTGAACTCAGGGCCTGGGTGCTGTGTGTGTGTGTGTGTCCTGGGGCTTGAACTCAGGGCCTGGGTGCTGTCCCTGAGCCTTTTTGCTCAAGGCTAGAGCTCTACTACTTTGAGCCACAGCTCCACTTCTGGTTTTCTGGGGGTTAATTGGAGATGAGAGTCTCCTAGGATCTTCCTGCCCAGCTGGTTTCAAACCCTGATCCTCATATCTCAGCCTCCTGAGTAGCTAGAATGACAGGTGTGAGCCACCAGCACCTGTCAAATCTCAGATTGTGAACTAGTCTGTACCCGATTCTCTAATACAGACCCTAATTCATCAGCTAGCATGTGTCACCCTTCAGTAAGCAAACCTTCCCCAAATGACAAGTCATGTCGTAATTGCAAATCAGCTTCCAGGCACAGGTCTCTGAATAAATGCAACTAAAAACTACAGAGACGCCAATGGCTTTGAGGAGAAGCCTTGAACAAGTCAATAAACTCCAAGCTGGGACATAGGTCGCAGTAAATGTCACCATAAAGCAGAGTTCCAAATTCAGTGGGGACATGGCTTTGTGACCCGCCACCAGCCAAGACTGAAATGTTATTCATTTTCCCCCAGATTTTTATGTAAATTTAATTTTCATGAAATTGTTGACTTGCTAACCCCAGAGACTGGTGATGTCTCTATTAATCTATAAAATGAGTCTTAATCATGGGCTCCTCAAACAAGCACTTTTTCATCCCCTGAATGCCTCTTTCCATGCAAACTACTTCTCTGTGCCTCTCTTGAATTAGATTTCCTGGACAGAAAATGAAAAGCAATGGGAAGGCTTGCACTTGCTCCCTCTTTCCCAACGGAATGAGCCAGATAATTAATCCCAGAAAATGAAAACAATCGCAAATGTGAAAAGTCCATTCCTTCTTGTAAAATTCCAACAGAGAAACTACCTGAAATATGTCAAGTGCTACTGAAAGAGTTCTAGTTTAAGAAGGCCTTCAGCCTGGGTTGGTTGTTTTTCATTTCTATAAAATTAGGTATTACGTTTTTTGTTTGTTTTCCAAATAATATGGAAGGCAGTAGTAACTGCCTTTAGCTCTCATGAAAATTTCTTCATTCCCATTGTGAAAGGAATTTCTGCCACCAGTTAGATTAGACCAAGTCTCAGATGAGTTTAATAGCCAGACACATTTTTTATAAGTCTGTTTTGGGGTTGTGTGAGTGTACGCCAGTCCTGGGGCTTGAACTCGGAGCTTGGGTGCTATCTTTGAGCTCTTCTTTTTTTTTTTGTCGGTCATGGGGCTTGAACTCTGGGTCTGGGCGCTGTCCCTCAGCTCTTCAGCTCAAGGCTAGCACTCTACCGCTTGAGCCACAGCACCACTTCCGGTTTTCTAGTGGTTTATTGGAGATAAGAGTCTCACAGACTTTCCTTGCCAGGGCTGGCTTTGAACCGTGATCCTCAGATCTCAGCCTCCTGAATAGCTAGGATGACAGGCGTGAGCCACCGGCGCCCGGCTATCTTTGAGCTCTTCTGCTCAAGGCTAGCATTCCACTTGAGCCACAGCTCCACTTGCACTTTTTGTGGTTAATTGGAGATGAGTCTTTCTTATCTCTCCAGTCTCTCCAGGCTGGCTTCAAACCACCATCCTCACATGTGAGCCTCCTGAGTAGCTAGAATTACAGATGTCAGCTACTAGTACTTGGCTAAAAGTCTATTTGAAGGATTCAGTAGTAACTAAAAGAATCAAGAACCCAGGAAGAAAAGTAGAGCAGAGTAATGAGTTCGATGTTCTGAGTGGGTGCTCCCCTCAGACGCTGATTCCCAAGCAGATAAGAAACCTAGAGAGAGGGGAAAAATAGCTACTGACTGTCTTTGTTTAGGTTTCTCCAAATCCAGGCTGTAATTCTACTGTGAGTAGTTAATTTGAGAGGTGCAAAGAATACTAGGGAGCAAGAACATAGGGAAATAGAAGGAAGCCAATGAAAGGGTAAGCAAGCAGGATGCTAAAAGCACTTGTGTTCAAAAAACATTAGTAAAGCATTCAATATAATCTGAAATATAACCACCATTCAGTCAATATAAGTGTAGGAAACAATGCCTTAAGACTAAAATTAAACAAAGTACAATAATTAGATGTGTATCTTAAATATTAAGAGGATTTTATAGTAAAAAAAAAAAAGTTAGTGGTACATAACTAAAAGCACTGATATATAGCAATAGAAGAAATAGTGGAACCCATGCCAGGAGATCATTTTTCTATAATAAGACATCGATTGTAAATAAACAATCCATTCCTCAGAAAACACAGGCACCTCATAAAATGATCTCAAAGGACTGAAAACATGGCTGACGCCAGCAACATCAGCTGGAAACTGACAGGTTTACACTCTGAGGCCAATTCAGGCACAAAGCACAAGTCTCTATCTGAAAAAAAAATAATCTAAAGCAATTTAAAAAAAAAAAAGAAGAAGAAGAGAAGGTGAGCTGGAGGTGTGGCCCAAGAGGAAAAGCACTTGTCTAACAAGCTCAAGGCCCCGAGTTCAAATCCCACAGCCACCAGGAAAAAAAAAAAGCCAGGTTCACAAATTCCAGCCTTTTACCCCTATTGTTGCCGCCCCTTGTCAGCAGGAAGTAGCCAGAGAGAATCCGCGTCCTATTTCATGATTATTAAAAGGCTGGAATGTAAGGTCCGCTCCTGGATGGCGAGCAGACTCCATCCTCCTCGCAGCTAAGTCTCCACCCAGTTACCTGTGTTACCTAGGCATCTGGCACACCTGGAAGAGGTCACATCTGCATCCGCTGAGGTCACATCTGAATTTGATGTGGCCACACCCATACCCTAGATAAGGCCTAGCCCAGGCCCAGATGCTCGTGCTCTCTTTCTCTCTCTCTCTCTCTCTCTCTCTCTCTCTCTCTCTCTCTCTCTCTCTCTCTCTCTCTCTCTCTCTCTCTCTCTCTGCTCTTTTCTAGCTCTTTCTCAACTCTTTCCCACCTTTCCCAGACGCTCTCTTTTCTGTTCTCTCTGCTCTTTTCTAGCTCTTTCTCAGCTCTTTCCTTCTCTTCTCGTTCCCAGCTCTCTCTCTTTCCCAGCTCTCCCAGCTCGCTTTCCCAGGCCTTTCCCCACCAAGATGGCCTGGTGCCAGCCTGAACGATGAGTAAACCTACCCTTTACCTGAAAAAAAAAAAGCCAGGTTCAGAAGGACAGAAGCCACATTTTCTCTCATGTGGCATGTTGACCTAAATCATAGGTAAATATGTACATACATATATACATACAAGCCTAAGAGCTGATTTTAACGTACTGCCCTAGACATTTAATAGGACAAGAAGGCATCAGTAAGAACAGAGGTGTTCAAAGTAGGAGATTTTCCAATACAGTAGTACCTGTCACCCATACAAGACACCAAAGGTTAACACACGTCTCACAACATCCTGTGGAGAGCGGTTCAAAAGCATCTCAACACTCTGCCATAAAGCAAGTCTCAACAAATTCCCAGGGGTATTTCCTGACCAACTGAGATTGCTACAAATCAACAATAACAGCGAATGTATAACTGCAAAATCCCCTCAATATTTGAGTCAAAGTGAATGTTGCAACAAAAATGTCTTAAAAACCAAATGTATAGACAGACAACAAACAATGCATACTAAATCCCTGGGGACACATTTGAGATGTGCCAAGATGGAAATTTATAGCCTTTAAAGTACATTTAGGAAAAGAATAATGCTGATACTCGCATGATCTAAGTATCTATCTCAGTGAAGTTCTGCAATAAAAATTAAAGAAAGTGGATAGTATTCACTACAAGGGGAGACTTTTAAGAAAAGATCCAAATAAACCAACTATCAAGAATTAAAAATACATGATTTATATCTGTATACATTAAAAATACATGATTTATATCTGTAAATGCATAAATTTATTCAGTAAATGTTATACATTTAGATGAAAATGATGAGATTGCTAGTAAAACATAACTTACTAGTCCTAACACAAGCAGAAATAATGTTTCTTTAGATAATTAAATTGTAGCTCTAATGAAAAATCTTCAGAAAAAATCTAGACTAAAACAATTTTTATAATTGATTCCTCCCAAACACTTGGGAAGGACTTAACTAACACCAATTATAAAAATAGAAATAGAATAAAAAGAGGAGGAAAAAATAGAGGAAATCCCCAATCATTTTATGAAATCAGCATAATTATCCTCCAAATCCAGCAAAAGAATATACATCTAAAATCATATACAAAGTATTAACAAAACAATCCAGAAATATATTCAGCAAAATAAGCCAGGTTCAGAAGGGCAGAAGCCACATTTTCTCACATGTGTGGCATTCAGACCTAAATCACATGCAAATATGTACACACATATATACATACGTAGACACACATATGCCATGTAATATGCTTATAGAACACCTTGTATAACTATTTGGGGGAAAACCGAGATAAAGAGAGGGAAAGAGCAGGATAAACAGTGTCAAAATACATTGTTTCTATATATGAAGAAGGTACAAAGAGAGGGACAGGGAAGAGTGCGCGCTTGAGGGGAGTCATCTGGTCAGAGTACAAGTGTGCATGTGTGAAATACCATGGTGAAAACGCTTTGTACAACTAACATATACTAGCAGAAGAAATAATCTTCTCATTAATCAATTACCAGAAAACCCAAATCTAATTCTGTAACGACTGACAACTGTGCATTCCTCAACACACCCAAGTAAAAGGCTGGACATACTCTGACTAGAAATAAGCACTAGCCGATGAGGAGTGCCAGGAACTCTCACTATTTCCATTTTGGAAAACAGCTGCTCCCTCCTGACGATGGATACGTGCTTCCCCTAGGACCCCAATGATCCCGACACTGACTAGAAAACCAATCAAAACATATACCTACATCTCCTGAAAGATGCACATGGAAATGTGACAGCATTACTTCAGTGGCTCAAAATTAGAAAGAATGCAAATGCCAATAAAGATTTGTTAAGTTAATAAAAACAAATTACTACATCCAATGCAACAGAACGGAACAACACACACGTGCACGCGCGTGCACATACACACACATATTGAGTAAAAGAAACTAGACACTGCTGGACACCAGTGGCTCACACCTATAATCCTAGGCACTCAGGAAGCTGAGATCTGAGAATCAAGATTTGAAGCCAACCAAGGCAGAAAGGTCCACAAGACTTATATCTCCAATTAACCACCAAGAAACCACAAGTAGAGGTGTGGCTTAAGTGGCAAAGTACCAGCCTTCAGCCAAAAAGCCTAAGGACAGCATGTTGGCCCTGAGTTCAGACCCCAGGACATGGGCACACATGCATACACATCAAAAAAAAAAAAATAGTACTTGCTGTATGTTTCATCAGCTAGGCAAAACTAATTTATAAAGCAAGAATTAAGATCCTTTGAATGTTTTTGTTTTTTGGGTTTGCTTTTAGAGGAACCTCCACACTGCTTTCCCCAGTGACCCCAGTGACAAGTTTACATTCCCATCGCAATGTAGTAGCATTCCCTTTTGACCACATCCCCACCAGCATGTTATTGTTGTTTTCTTGATAATAGTCATCCTCACTCGGGTGAGGTAGAATCTCAGTGTTGTTTTGATTTGCATTTCCTTCATGGCCAGAAATGTTGAACATTTCTTCATGTGCCTAGTAGCTATTCCTATTTCCTCTCCAGAGAAGTCTCTTTTTAATTCTTTAGCCCACTTATTAATTGGGTTGTTGGCTCTTTAAGGGCTTTTTTTAAGCTCTCTGTACATTCTGGATTATTAGACCCTTGTCTGATAGATAGCTGGCAAAAATCTTCTCCTGCTCTGTGGTCTTCTTTTTAGCGTACTGGCAATGTCCTTTGCCACGCAGAAACATTTCAATTTGATGCAATCCCATTTATCAAGTCTTCCTTTGATTTGTTGGGCTTCTAGATCTTGACTCAGAAATCCTACCTGTGCTGAGGAGTCCTAAATGTCTCTCCTCCATAGTTTCATGATCTCAAAAAAAAAGAATACAGTAAAGGCATCAGCATATCCTGTTCATTGCAGCATTATTCATCATAGCCAAGGGATGGAATCAGCCCACATGACCCTCATGGATGAATGGATCAAGAAAACATGATACATATTCACAAGAGAATTTTACTCATCCATTAGAATGGTTTTTATCATTTGTAAAAAACATGGAAAGACTTAAAAAAAATAAGTAAGTCAGGCCCAGAGATAAATGTTGCATGTTTTCCCTTCTATGTGGAAGATAGAATTAGCTCATAAACCTACAAGTAAACAGGTTGGATAGTACGCAAGGGGTTAGAGATGTACTCAGTGAAATGTGGTAGATTCAAGGGAGAAACTCGAGTAGTGTAATTCCTTAGAAAGGCAGTCAAAGTCAAACAAAATAAGCACCAGGACATGGGTACTTGTAAGGGCTGGGGTAGACAAATAAGAAGTGGGGTAGAATGCAATTGGGAATGCAATATATATCCTACAAAACCGAGAAGAATGAGGGAAGGGTGGGCTGGCGGGGGATGGGTGAGAATGTGGAAAGGGAAGACGTTGGTCAAGATGCGTTGTCATCTGTGCCTTGTTAAAGGACAGCCTCTCTGCACAACGACTTAACCATAATAAAGAAATTAAATATATATATCCATATATATAATCCTTTGAATGGGAGGGAGGAATGATAAAGAGGCCATTGATGGAAAACCCCTCAGGGTCTACACTGTTATTATTTGTGCCTTTTCCCCGCGCGTGTTAGAATGTGACACTGTTTTAAAATGCAGATGCAGCATGAGGGTTACATTATTGAAATTAAAACATGTCAAAAATCACAAAAGAACCGAAGAGGATAATGAGGAGGAGGAACTTGTAGAGGAAAGTAAATCTAATTTTATGACTCGTTTTTAAGTGATTTGTATAAAGTTTTGAAAACTCTGAACGAGCAAATTATTATGAGGTGAATGATGGCATAGTATATGCAGATATATTGGAATATTAGCACAATATATCCACAGGGTATTCTGGATGGAACGAGAGAGAGAAAGAGAGGGAAAAAATCTCCTGTATAGAATTTTACTGCTGAAAAATAGAAACTCGCTGTGCCTGCTGGAGTGAATATTTGCATTAATGAACTTAGACTCGTTTGCCTTATCAGAAGCTGAGAGTGCCACCAGCCACTCAAATAATTTTGATGCCAATTATATAAATTATTTTATAGCAAGTTTATTGAAAGTGAAAAGAGAATACAGACTCTCTCTGTACAGAGAGAAGGCCCAGGAGCTGGGAGCCCCACCAAGTTAGTTTTATCCTTTACCCAAGGCTGCTACTCTTCAGTGTCACCAGCTGCTATAAATGGCAGCCTTGTCCCTTATCATTTGCGTAGAAAACCTCCACACATCACCCTTGACACTGCCCTCTCTCTTCGATTAATCCTCTCCACGTGTCAGCCTTTATGTCTACCATGGTCTTCCCACTGCACTCACAGGCAAGCCCAAAATCAGCCCCTCCTCAAACACAACCAATGGCCTTTTCATTGGAAGACTCATAGTGTCCATCAAGGCTATGCAAATTATTAGTCTTTTCCCTAGGCCGTCCTAATCACACTATTCTTCATACCAACATCTCAGCTGGTGTTCTCTTGTCAGAAAGAGCATCCGTATCCGTAGTTTCAACTCAAAAACCATCCAAAGCCTCCCCTCATCCTATTTCTACCAAGCACACTGGATAGAATTCCAAAAACACAGCAATCATGACAGCTCCTCACCTTCCTTCTTGTTTCTTTGATTGTGGTCTCTTTTTCAAAACAGGTGTTGTTGTTGTTGTTTTTCCTGTTTTCTTACAACACTACGTCTGCTAGCTCCTCTAAAAACCAATTTTTCATGAAGTATTGCTACAAAGTGGAACTGTGAAAACTGTTTAAGTAGATTTGGAAACCGACCCGGTTTTAGACACATCTAAGGAACTTTTCAAATTTTTCAAACTTTTCAAGACAGGGATCCTATCTGCAGGGAATCTGGTGGGAGGCAGCTAAGGCCACTCAAACCTATGGATCCTAAAAGGATCGATGGCCACCAGTTCAAGAAAAGTCCCAATTCAAATGGATCTGCTGGCTGAAAGCCAACATGGTCATATTCGAGAAGAGCCCTCTCTCCTTCCCCAAGTATGGCAACAGCATCGATCACAAATGGAGACTGAAGAGAAAATAAGAGAAGTGTTCACTTTCAACACAGCTATAAACGCGCTATCAAACTGGCCTTCGGGTAGCATTAGACACTCAGAAGAAATAACTTGTTTTAAGAACTCGTCATAAAAGAGACAGCTGGGCATGGTAGTACCCATCTGGAATCTCAGCATGTGGGAGGCAGAGGCGAGAAGATAGTGAGTTCAACACCAGCCTGGGTTGTATCGCAAGACTCTGTCTCAAGGAACCAAACCAAAACAAAACAAGAGACAAGGATGGAGGGGGAGAGGGGAATTAACAGAGTGATCAACATTTGGGGGGCTGGGAAGGTGGCTCAGTGGTAGAGCGCATGCCTTGCATGCCTGAGGCCCTGGGTTCGATTCCTCAACACCACATAAGCAAAAAGAAAAAAAGCCGGAAGTGGCGCTGTGGCTCAAGTGGTAGAGCACTAGCCTTGAGCTGAAGAGCTGAGGGACAGCGCCCAGGCCCAGAGTTCAGGCTCCACAATCGGAACCCCCCCCCCAAAAAAAAAGAAATCTGATCAACATTTGGAAGAAGGAAAAGAGCCTAGATCAAAGAGCACCAGGAAAAACAATCAAAAAGTACATAAACGGCAAATATTGAGTCATCAGATTTTTTGAAAGGCAAACACACAATCTAAGGGTATTTGCACAGAGGTTTGGGTATCCGTGACTTCTCAGGAACTATTTGGGACAAAGAAAACTTGGAACACCTAGAAAACACTCAAAAAAAAAAAAAAACACCCATTCACATAAAAGAAATTGTTGTTCAGGAACAGAGGCAGACTTCCCGCTTCTATGGAAGATACAGAGAGCTGGGGCCCGCCCACCGTAATGGTCAGCCAAAGCAACATAATCTACAGAAGGATAATGGTTCTCCAACATCAAAAAGCTGAGGAGGGGGAACGGCCCCCTGTGCAGATATCAAAGGAAAGTCAGGGCACCAGCAGTGGCTTACCACCTGCTTCCGGAACAAGACAAGATCCTCCCACGAGAGGATGAAAAGAAGCCAGGCGGATTTTTTAATAAACTGGGGAATGGCCTGCTGTGAGCTGGTGTGTACAGAAAAAACCCTAAAAGTCACAGGGGTGTGGGATTTGCATGCATTTGCAGGAGTCCACCAGGTGCACAGGACAGAGAGGGGACAGGGGGGAAGACAAGAAGGTGTGCTGAGGGGTTGCAGGCCAGAAGAGAGTAGCAGGCCCTGCAGAAAGGCCAAAGGTAGCACAGCGGCCTTCTCCCCTAAGTCCTGAAGGCCTAGGCTACAAGGGGAAGGGTGGCAAAGCCGACTCCAGAGAACAGAGGGAAGCCCACTGCGGCTGGGGAAAGGAAAAATACCGCATCCTCTTGAGGAAGGGGCAGGAAGCCGTCCTATGCCCCTGGTACAAGATGCCTGCAAAAGCTCCACCCCTAAGAGCTAGGACACCAGCCCCGCACAGCACTACGGCCGGCACACACCAATAAACAGTCTATTACAGGGAAGTGGAACACACAGCACAGACAGAGACTCTGAGCTTGTCTGAGATAGCTGTGTGGTGCACTGAAATACTGTGACAATTCCAGGCACCGGTGGCTACTCCTGTAACTGAGGAGGCTGAGATCTGAGGACTGCAGTTTGAAGACAACCCAGGCAGGAAAGTCTTTGAGAAGCTTATCTACAATTAGCCACGAAAGAAAAAGCCAAAGGTGGAGCTGTGGCTCAAGTGGTAGGGCACTAGCCTGAGGTACAAAAGCTCAGGGTCATCATCAAGGCCCTGAGTTTAAACCCTAGGACTGGCACCAAAAAATAAAAATAAAAATAATAATACTATGCCATCCATTATTTGAATACTTAAATGTATAATGAAATAAGAATAATGCATACCATGTTATTACATATAAGTATGATATAGACAAAGGGCTGAATGGATGGATTGATGATTAGATATATGGATGGGTATATATGAATGGATATATGGATGGATTTATAATTGGATTAACAGATGGATGGCTGGTTGGATGATGGGAAGGATGGATAACCAGATAGGTGAATGGTAGATGACAAATAGATGGATGAATGGATGGATATATGAATAGATATATAAATGGATGAATGAGTAATTGGATGGATAGATGAATATGGGTAGACAGATTGTCAGGACAGACTTGGTTGGCAATGGTAAACATATATAAATTCATACTATAGGGATTACCTTAGAAGTAATTACAAATTAGTTACAAATATAAGTAAATAAATAATACAAGTAAGCTGCAAATATTTACTGATTCAGGAAACAGGTTTTGGTGAAAAGTAGGTCAGGAGTTTTAACTCATTTTGCTCAGCCACAGTATCTGAATTATTATTTCAGTATGTTTCTACATCAAATATTTCATAAAAGCTAAACTATTACATTGTTGTTGATAATGTAGGAAAACTATACGCTCAAGAATTACTAATAAATTTTAGATCAATAGAATCTTTTGGAAAACAGCTTGAGAATACATATCCAGTGTGCTAAATAAGTCCATTTTCTTTTTTGGTATGAATTTTAATCATAGGCACATATAAGAAAGTGGTAAAAAAAAAAATATGAAAAATACCACCCCAAATATATCTAAAAACTTACCCTGTTGAGTTTTTTAATGCAATTGTTATTTTCAACTCTAGAATAATTTCATTTTTATGGCACCTTCATTTAATGGTCATGATGTAGTCATTAGAAATCATTGTTATAAAGACTACAGAGCAACACAGACAATGAATGTACTATGTCAATGTTAATTGCAAAGTGAAGATTAAAAAAGACAATGCTGTAAAATTAAGCAAAGGCAAAGGGCAGGCTTACTAAATTTACACCCTGGAAAATTACTAGTTTCAATGTTCACATCCATAAAATGAACATCTTCATACATATATACTACAGACTTCCCACTAGGTCTGAATGAGAAAACAAGGGAATCGCCCACCTTCAGCGCATTCCGTAAATAATAATAATATTATATAATATGCAAATGAGTTTTATGTAGACCTCAGAAGGAAAAAAGTCAAAATATACTACAGTCATTGCTGATATTATCAGAAAAAAATGTTTCCTTTTATATATCTGAGAATCATTACAGAGTATTACTGTATTGCCTTCATCATTTAGAAAAAGATGCTAAGCCAGGCACTGCTGGCTCACGCCTGTAATTCTAGCTACTCAGGAGGCTGAGACTAAGGATCACAGTTCGAAGCCAGTGCTGGCAAGAAAGTCTGTGAGATCCTTATCTCCAATTAAACACCACAGGGAGCTGTGGCTCACGTGGTAGAGCACCACTAAGAGGTTTTGAAAAAGCTCAGGAACAGTGCACAGGCCTGAATTCAAGACCAGTACTAGCAGCACACAGAAGAGAGATGGGGGGGGGGGCTGTAGGGAAAAGAAGGAAGGGAAGGAAGGGGAGGAGGGAGGGGAGGGAGGAGGGAGGGGAGGGAGGAGGGAGGGGAGGAGGGAGGGAAAGGGAGAGGGAGGGAGAGGAGGAGGGAAAGGGGGAGGGATGGAGGGAGGAGAGGAGGGAGGAGAGGAGGGAGGGGGGAAGAAGGGGGGGAAGGAGGGAAGGGGGAGAGGATGGAGGGAGGAAGAGAGGACGTGTCTCTTCCGGAGGAGGGAGGAGGTACCGTGTGCTTTGTGTAGGGGGCTGGGTAGGGGGCTCAGCTCAATCCAGCCAGTCTTTGCGATCTGGACGGCGCCTTTGCCTCCTTTCACAGCTCTGTCATCACAGGAATAATCATTTAAAAGGAAAAAGTCCTTCCCTGCCGTCTTACACACACCAGAGTCTGCGCTGCCCCTACACTGTGGCTCTCTTCATGGACTCCCTCAGGCCTGGGGCCCTGGGCGCGTGGGGAGGGGGAGCAGGCCAAGGGCACGTGAGGGGAATTCAAGGAATTTTACCCAATGGATAAATGCAACATTAAGAAAAGCTATTCTAGGGCTGGGAAGGTGGCTCAGTGGTAGAGCGCTTGCCTTGCATGCCTGAGGCCCTGGGTTTGATTTCTCAGCACCACCTAAGCAGAAAAAGCCAGAAGTGGCGCTGTGGCTCAAGTGGTAGAGCGCTAGCCTTGAGCTGAAGAGCTGAGGGACAGTGCCCAGGCCCAGAGTTCAGCCCCACTACCGGACCCAGAAAAAAGAAAGAAAGAAAGAAAGAAAGAAAAGCTATTCTAATCCACAGGGAGTCTGTCTGTCGGATCTTTCTTCCCATACCTGAGCTTTCAAATGAGTGCATTCATTTTTTTAAAAATGAAATGAATCTGTAATTTGTAACAAGCTTGCCGTTCCAGCCACTACCTCCCATCCCCAGTGCCTCACACCTATAACCCCAGCTACTTAGGAGGCAAAAATCAGGAGGATGGCAGTTTGAGGCTAGCCCTAGCGGTGAGACTCTCACCCATCTCAATAAACAGCCAACATGTACCTGTCATCCTACCTATGTAGAAAGCGTAAACAGGTGGATCACAGTCCAGGCTGACCTAGGCATATATGTGAGATGATATTCCAAAAAAATGAAGGGGAATAACAAAAAAAGGCTGGGGTATGGCTCAAGTGGTCAGTAGCATGCCTACTTAGCAAGCAAAGGCCTTAAGTTCAACCCTCAGTATCTCAGAAACATTTCCAAAAGGAGGTCACATATATCCAATGGCAAATGGTTTATGCCATTCCTTCCAACTGAAAGTATAGCAAGAACATTCTCTAATTCCATACTCAGGAGTAGGTAATATTTTGTCTCATAACTTTCCTTTGAAGTCACAGGTCCATCAGATTGATAGCTTGTAGTAGAAAAAGCACTTGGTCCCAATCTGCTATCACAGGTTAAGAGAAAAACAGTGATTTTAAAAGCAGCACAGGAAATTTGGTGTATCTATGGTTCTGTTTCTATTCAATTACACAGAAACCCTCATGTTGTCTAAACATGCCTTTTAGGAGGAACACTTGGTATACATGGCTAACCATCAGACATTCTGTTATACATTGAAAGTGAATTCATATGTTATTATTGAACCATCCTGTGAAATGCTATTCAGTCATTAGGGAAAAAAAGAGGTTCATGGGTCTGCTATCAAAAACTCCACAAAAGTTAAGAGGAGACTGTGTTTTTAAAATATCTACAGACAGACAGATGTATAGATTAATACAGTTGTATAAAAAAGAAATGACATTGTTTTGTGGTAAGAACATTTTAACCTGCAATCTGTCTTCTTCAAATATCTTGAATGTGCTCAATTTACACCACAAGCTTTATGCACTTAGAACCATCCATTCTCTCTCCACGGCCCCTGACAGCCACCTCTAAGAGTCTGACTCTTCCAGGCAAAACATAGAAGTGAATCATGCAGTTTGTATCCTTCTGTGATTAGCTAATTTCACTTAGCATGCTGTCCGTAGGTCCATCCAGATTGACATAGATGTAAGCTTCACCTATTTTTGAAGGCTAACTACTATTCCACCGTATGTGGAAAAATAAGCCTTATTTCCTTCATCCATTCATTTTTTGCAGTGGGCCCTGGGGTGGTTTCTATCTAAGCTACTGTGAATAAATGCTGAAATGAACAGAAAGATGGTGACATCCCCTCAAGATCATTACTTCAAATCTTTCGGAAATCTATCCTGAGCTAAGATAACTGAATCATAAGGCAGTTCTATTTTTTTCCTTTAATTTTATAAAGCAGAAACAAAAAGAAAAGGCTCATTGTTGAGAATGAAAGGTTTCAAGAGTAGTTAAAATAAGGGTGTCATGAATATGTAAATAAGCATGCTCATGAATATGTACACAAGAGCGCTCATGAATATGTACATCAGACATTGACTCCAAGGGGATCAACCATGTCATGTAAGAGAGAAATATAGAACAGCTGAAAAAGGAAATGTTAAAAAAAAATCCATGGAAATTGATTTGTAGCATGTGAAAACATACCTTTGTTTCCTTTGGTAAATAGAGGAAATTAAAACCAGAGCTCCATAATCATATTCTATAAATTAAAAATCACTGTCTGTCAAATAAAATTAGGCAAAGGGAACTCGCAGAATGTGGATGGTAAAGGTGTCACATTTTCCTTGTTCCTATTGAAAAGAGAAAAGTCGGAACTAGGGGAACATTAATCTTTTTTAAAAATTACATCTGGGTGGAATCATAAACGCAAAGAAAAGAATCCACAAAACTTAGATACCTATCAATCCGTTCCTATACATGCGCCCCCCCCCAACCATGCTTCCACACTGTCAACAGAAAACATCCGGGGCCCTATCTGTGAACCACTGAAAATGTCCCCTACATTAACTCATTTGTAATCAGCAGGTAGAGAAAACAGACACTAGAATGAAATACAGGGAAAAGAAAACCAAAACATGAAAACCTGTGAAGGGTCTGACCTAACATCTCTTACTGCATTTTGCTGCTTCTTCTTCTGTCTTTAAAAGAAGGAAAACCTTCAAAACAATGTCAGCCCCTTCTACCTCTCTGGATGGTCTAGGCACTACTAGATCTGCTCACCATCAGGAGACAGAGAGGTGGACAGTCCACCAGTAATGGGACCGAAATTCAAGCATCTTAAACATGAAGGGCTTCTGAAGCACATTCTAGCAAATTTTGAAGAAACAATGCTTCAATTGTTCTTGAGTTCAGAAATAATCTTCCTGAAGGGAAAGTGTCTCTGTATCTAACCACTCTTCACATGCACAAAAAAAAGAAAAAAAAAAAAAAAAGAAGAAAGAAAAGAAACGTTTTCTCTTCAAGTACAGTACAAACAAAATAGGATGGAGGGACTGAGACCAGAGCTTCAAAGGTGGGCTATATTAGGCCTCAAAGAGAATGTTTCTGTTACATGATTCTTTTCATCTCAATGCTTTATTAGCCCAAATATGTCTTAAACAATTTTTCTTACAGGCTCGCCAACATTTTCAACAATAACTAAGTCTCTGCTTTGCCAAATAAGCTTGGACAGTTTTAGAAAAAACAACGAAGCTGTTAACAGCCCTATCACTTCTGCCAACACTTTTTTTTTCGAATTATTAGCATTGTCCTCTGTTTTTTCCAATTGTTACTCACATGTGGGTCACTGAAAAAAAAATGGCTATTTTTTTTTTCTTCCTTTGGATTTTTTTTCAATTTTCCCTCCTGGGAAAATTTTTAAAATATGATTCCATGGGAGAAATATGAAAATAAAAATATAAAAATGAATATGCACAGAATGAACAAAAACCACACACCTAGATTTGTCTTTCTTTTTCTAGCTTTGTTGAGATTAATGATGCCTAAAAATAAATCCATGGTGGGATAAAAGGGCATTTTTGCATTTTTGGAATAAAATGAAATTTGACCATATTAAATTCAGAGAACAACAGAAAACACTCAGTTAGTTTCTTAGGTCCCATAAGGAAACTTTCTTGCAAAAATCTTGATTATGAACTGATTTTTTCCAACAGGTCATGAAAGAATAAAACACACACACATATTGATGTGTGTTTGTGTGTGTGTGTGTGTGTGTGTGTGTGTGTGTGTGTATATATATAATTAGTTCTTCATTTAAGATTCTTTCTCAAAAACTGATTTAATATGGTGTGATTATTCTGAGGATAAATGGTTATAGATAATGTTTCGTACTGAAAAAAGCTTACACATATGATTCTGTGTGTGTGTGCGTGTGCATGTGCGTGCATGAGCGCATGTATGTGCGTCTAAGAGAAAGACACAGACTCGACTTGAATGCTTTAATTCACAAGCATTTCAGTCTTCATTCTGGTCAACTTCCCATGCTGATCTCTGTTTCAAACTGAACCACAGGTACAGTTTCCTTTTTTGCCAAATGTCAGAACAAGTACCCATTTTAAAATGGAATGCTTTTTTAAATAGTAAAATGTATAAAATTAGAAGTACCCACATATAAAAATATTTGAGATCAAGGTTATCTTTAGTGAATATCACCTGCATATATCTGTAAATTCAACTGTGTTTCTTAAGATCCCTGTCATATTACCAACAGAGGCAATAAAAGCTTCAGTAAAATTGCTAAAAAAAAAAAAAAGATTCTTTCTCAAGACCACTGTGGGTCAAGTGGTAGGGAGGCTGCCTAGCAAAGGGACAAGCCTTCAGTTCAAATCCTGGTACTGTCAAAATGCAAGGAACCCAAGCCCTACTGAAAAACCACATTTTATACTAAACTGAAGTTCATTTCTATTGTTTCGTCTGTTTTCACAAAAAAATCAGAGATAGAGAGAAAGGAAAGAAGTCAAGAAGAAGGGACAAAGAGAAGCGAGTTCATATAAAAAAGGAAAGGAATACTAACCACTGGTTAAATGAGAATTGTCCCCCACAGGAAAAGGGCCTTTTTCTCCCCAGTCCATGTGTAGGAAGAAACTGGAGGCTTCCGCTGCACCCCATGTCAACACAGGAATTGACTGCTGTCCTGGCCCCCAGGAAACTTGGCGGCTGTCTGGAATGTTCTCATTCAGGACATTCTGCTTAGTAATATGCTAGCAGCTTGTGATAAAGAAGAAATTCATTGAGAGAACCCCTTCCCACACAGAAACTTCCAGCAAGGCACCAGGATTTCTTGTCTGCACCTCCTCTCTGTTGGCCAAGCAGGAAAGAAAAGAAGAAAAAACAATACCACTAATCACCGTTGTAAGCTTGGATTTCTGGACCTACGGATGAAGAAGAGCTTTTACCACCATAGATAGATAGATAGATAGATAGATAGATAGATAGATAGATAGATAGATAGATAGATAGACATATCCATATATACATGATTTTATATGTGCACATATATAAAATATATACGCATATAAACACATATATACCCATATATAATATATACCCATACATATACACATATGGATATATAATATATACATGCATATACATGATATAGACATATGTGACATGTATATATGCATATATTTCATGTGTATATTATATGTATCTGTATGTTATATCATATGTACATACGCATTATATGATATGTACATAGCATTATATCCTATGTACACATACATATCATTATGTATGATGAGTGTATGTTATACATAATATATGCATATATGGTGTGTGTGCGTGTACATGTGAACATGTGTGTGAATTGTGCGTGGGAATGTGCGCATGTGTATAGTGTATGTTGTTTATTATGTGAGTGTGTTCTGTGCGTGTTTGTACATAGTATGTGCATCCATGCATATCTGTCTGTGTGTGTGCTATATATGTATGTCATGTGTGCATGTGTGTACAGCACACATACACATATACTATGGATGATATCACGGATGAGGAATGATATCAGAGCCCTTCTGAGAGCAAAGGACAAGGGACACCATGACCTGCAGAGCAGTCAGGACTCGGGGTGACCCTGAACAGGCTGCAGGCCTGTCGCCATGGAGCCCGGAAACGACTGTGAAGTGTGTCCCACTCTTCCTGACATGGTGGAGGTGGCGAAGAACACGGGGTCTGCGCGGAACCGCAGCCTGGGCTGAGTGCCACCCGGCCGGCCCTGCGGGAGAGCTGTGTGAGCTCCCCTTCTTTCGCCATCCTCCCTCACCCCTGCTGCCTGACACAAGCTTGGCCCAGCACCCCAGAGACACCCAGTGTCCTCACAACGCCCCAAGGGCACCAGCCCACACACGGAACACTAGGAAAACAAATGTGCAGTCAGGTACCAGGGGCTCACGCGGGTGCATCCAGCTGCTCAGGAGGCTGAGATCTGAGGATCGTGGTTCAAAGCCAGCTAGGGTAGGAAGTCCATGAGACTCTGATCTCCATTTGACCACCAAGAAGCTAGAAGTGGAGGTGTGGCTCAAGTCGTAGTAGCCTTAAGCGAGAAAGTTAAACGGTGACACCTATGCCCCGAGTGCAAGCTAAAGAATGAGCGCGTGCACGCGCACACACACACACACACACACACACATTCTAATGCCTAATTATATTACTATCATTTTCAGAATAATATGAATGATATTTGAGAGATTTTTTTTGCCTGTTTGGGTCAATTATGAATAAAATAGCTATGAACAGTTTCTTGTACATGTCCTTTGGAGAATATAGAATATAATTTCTCCTGAGTCAGTACGTAGTAAATGCATGCTTAACTTTAGCAGATACTATCAAACCATTTTCTGAAGTGGTCACAAATCATTTTTTACAACAATGAGCAACATGAAAGTTCCATTGCTTCATCTCTGCCCACACGTGGTACCTTTGATCTTTTAAATTGCACGTCTTTTTAAAAATTAAATCTCATGATAGTTCCATTTCCATCTTTCTGATAACTACTTTGAACAATTTTCCTGCGCTCATGAACTGGCTATGCTTGATTCCCCACCCCCACCCCCCTTTTTTCCACATAATTGTCTAAGAGTTCGTAAAAGGTTGCTACCCAGTATTGAGTTCTGTCCACTTTTCTATATTTGAAAATATCTACATTCCATGCCACACTCCGGTCCCCACCCTAGTGGCACTGAAGATTGAATCCAGGGTCTCACATCCTCAGTCTACCACCTCAGCCACACTCCAAGCCCAGATGCTTTTAAGTTGTCTTCAGACAGGGTCTTGCTCTTTAGCTTAGGCCAGCCCAGAACCATGATCATCCTACCTGCACCTCCCTAGTAGCTGGGACTATAGACATGCACCACCACACTCTGCTTTTCCCTTGGCTTTATTGAAAGAAAGGTATTTTCCCCTAGTGACAGAATTCTATGTTGACAAGATCTTCTTTTTTCTTTCAGTACTATGAAAGCATTGCATCTCTCTTCCATTGTTTCTACTGAGAAATCTACAGCCACACTTCCCTTTGTCCCTCTGTAGCCGCCATGCTGTGTTTATTTCCTTACTTGTGCTAACATTACGATATTGGCCTCATTATTGATTTTGAGTGATTTGGTTATGCTTGCTTTTCAGGGCAGCCCATTGAGTTTCTAAAAGTTTATCATTTTCAGGGGCTGGGAAGGTGGCTCAGTGGTAGAGTGCTTGCCTTGCAAGTATGAGGCCCTGGGTTCGATTCTTCAGCACCACATAGACAGAAAAAGCCGGAAGTGGCACTGTGGCTCAAGAGGTAAAGCACTAGCCTTGAGTTGAAGAGCTGAGGGACAGTGCCCAGGCCCAGAGATCAGGCCCCACGACCAAAAAAAAAAAAGAAAGTTTATCATTTTCATTAAGTTTGTAAGCCTAAATAAACTCTCCTTTATAAGTACCCAGCCACATGTATTATGTTATAGTAGCAAAGAAAAAAAAACAGACTAACATACCTTTCTTGTTTTAAGTATGAAAGTTACATACCCAGCATTTTCAGAATGGAAATTCCCCAATAAAATGTGATGGCTTTAATGATAATAATAAGCAGATAATAAGCAGAATTATCAAGGTATTGTGAAACCCTATGGCGCTTGGCTCTTATTTAAAATTCTTAGGGGGAGAAAAGGACTATTTATTCAACTGGAAGAATTACTTCAAAGAATCTTACTTCATCAAGAAAATGTAAGCTCACACCTGTAATCCCAGTTACTCAGGAGGCTGAGATCTGAGGATCACAGTTCAAAGCCAGCCCAGGCAGAAAAGCCTGTGAGACTCTTATCTCCAATTAACCACTCAAAAACTGGAAGTGGTGCGTGTCTCAAGTGGTAGAGTGCTAGCCTTGAGCCCAAAGAGGCTCAGAGACAGTGCCTAAGCCTGAATTCAAGCTCCACAATGACCAAAAAAGAAAAAAAAAATTTAAAGAAGAAAAGAAAGAAAGAAAGGGAGGGAGGAAGGGAGAAAGGGAGGGAGGGAGAGAGGGAAAGATGGAGGGAGGGAGGGAAGGAGGGAGGTGGGAAGGTGGGAGTGGGGAAGGGAAGAGAGAGAGAGAGAGTGAGAGAGAGAGAAAGAGAGATAGCGAGAGAGAATGTAAAGCCAGTCACCAGAGGCTGTAATCCCAGCTACTCAGGAGGCTGAGATCTAAGGATCATGATTCAAAACTAGCTCTAGCAGGAAAATCCATGAGACTCTTACCTCCTATTAACCACCAAAAAGCCAGAAGTGGAGCTGTGGCTCAAGTGGTAGAGTGTTAGCTTTGAGCAAAAAACACTAAAAGACAACACGGGCCCTGGGTTCAAGCCCCAGAACCAGCACAAAAAAGGAGGTGTGACTCGAGTGGTAGAACTCCTGCATAGCAAGTATAAAGCCCTGGTTCCAAACCCTAATACTGCCCCAAAAATTATATTTAAGTATTTAAATAAGAATATTTAAATTGTGCTTTTGAAAACTATCCATTGAACTAGTGGTTCTTAAATTTGTACATTTATGGGTAGACTTGTGAGGCGCCCCATATTAGAGTTTTTGAATCAGTGGGTCTGGGATGAATCAAATAACTTGCATTTCTAACAAGTTCCCAGGTGACCACCGGATGCTGTTGGTCCCCGAATCAAACCTTGAGAAATCACTGCATACAGCAAATGATTACACTCACCAGGGAGTAAACTAACTTCGAGTCTCTGAGCAATTCTTTTTTTGTTTTTTCCTACTCTGAAACATTGAATTTGTTTGACGTGAATGATACATTTTTCCCCCACATGAAAAGCTCACAAACACTTGATTGGCTATTTTTCCATAAAATGCGTGTTGGTACTGGTCCCACCTCCTGCCGGACACCTTTGTGTTCTCTCTTGTGGCTGCTCAGGAAACTTTCACACTTAAACAATAACAGTCCACCATCCTCCTTCAGAGTTCCAGAAAGTCCCAGAAGATGGGTTTTATTGTAGTGTTCGGCCTTTCAAATCTATTCGCATCATTGCCTTTTATGCGTTCGCCCTTATTCCCATGAAGACAGAGTCTCATTAAAGCAGGAAAACATCACAACTGAAATCACCCAAACACAGAAGCCCAGAGTACCCACAAGACTCTTATACTTGTCTTCTTTTCTTTTTCCTGTTTAGCATGTCAAACTTACAACAGCAAACGGATGCAAAACAAAAAAACAAAAAAAAAATCAAATCTTATTAAAGGCAACAATAAACTAGGACAAAACCCAACGGACACATCTTGAGTTAGGTTGGTATTCTGCACAGCAGAATGGAAAGAAATGACTCCCTGTAGATATGCATCAGACTGGACATATGTTCTGTAAAAAGACACACATAACCAAATCCGCAATCAAAGAACACAGGCGACAAGACTGCACCCCATTGCTGGGAAGTTTTTTGTTAACAGGACGGAGACGAAATAAAGTTCTAGAGATTTCTTATACAACATTGTACTGCCCGTCCTCAACAATATTGTGTTGCACACCTTAAACAGTCATTAAGGGGGCAGATCTCTGTTGAAGTATGCTGATGAAAGCAATGCAAATGTTTAAATTATAGGTTTATAAAGGAAAGGTGCAACATCAGAATGGAACCTGCTAGAATGGATGGAAGACGGTCACTATGTGTTGAGTTATAACTGCTTCACCTGGCCAGGCACGGGTGTTCAAGCCTGTCATCTAAGCTACTCAGGGGGCTGAGATCTAAGGATTGTGGGTCAAAGCCAGTGTAGACGAGAAAAATCTAGGAGACTCTTACTGCCAATGAACCAGCAAGAAAGCCAGAAGTGGAAATGTTTTGCCTTTAGCCAAGATCCTCTACTCCTAAACCTCCCAAGTAGCTAGGATTACAGCAGTGAGCCACTGCACCCGGCTCTATCATGAAAATATTTTAGTGATGTTTATTTGCATCAAGATGCCTCAGGGTCTACATAATGCATTGAATTTTGTCTTTTCTAAATTTCACTTTTTTTGTTGTTGTTGTTGGTTGTGGGGCCTGAACTCTGGGCCTGGGCACTGTCCCGCAGCTCTTCAGCTCAAGGCTAGTGCTCTACTACTTGAGCCACAGCGCCACTTCCTGCTTTTTCTGCTTGTGTGATGCTGAGGAATCAAACCCAGGGCCTCATGCATGCAAGGCAAGCACTCTACCACTGAGCCACCTTCCCAACCCTCTAAATCTCACTTCTTTTATAACATTTGCTCCTTTTATTTACTCCATCACTGTGTCCAGTTAAGTACCCCCATATTATTCACTTAATTACTTCTTCAGATATAAACTTCCCACTATTCCCAGTATATACAACATCTTAGAGTTTTTAGAAGACTGTGAAGAATCAGGCCATATTCTTCATACTGAGATCCCATAATACTAGGTTATTCCCAATCCCTGATTTCCCAACATTAAGATTTATCCACGGGTTCACATGATGTTAGCTTGATCTCCATTGTAAGCTTTCTAATAATTCTTGTCCCTAATTTGTGTGTGTGTGTGTGTGTGTGTGTGTGTGTGTGTGTGTACGCTGTATTAAGATTTGAACTCAGGGCCTAGACACTGTCCCCTGTCCCTGAGTATTTGTTTTTTGCTCCAGGTTAGTGCTTTACCACAGCTCCACTTCCACCTGTTGGTGGTTCATTGGAGGTAAGAGTCTCGTGCACTTTCCTGCCCTGGCTGGCGTAGACCTGGGATCCTTGGATCTCCTGAATAGCTAGGATTGCAGGTGTGGCCCACCAGCGCCTGGCCTCTGCACCTGATATTTTAAAGATTCATCGGTGATTGTCGCTGAGACCCATTATTTACTCCAGGGTTGCAAAGCACCAATGTTCAGCTCTGTCCTTCCTTCACGTCAACACTTACTCACTGAACACTTCACAAGGAATATTCCTTCTTCCTTGTTTCCAAATAGTTATGGCAAACCATTTTAAGATGTGTTCTATGCTTCTAATGTGAGGGATATTTTCCTACTTCCGGGGGTCTGAAGTGCACTTGTGGCCTGTGTTGGGATGTACAGCCATGCTCCCCGCGAGTGCCTAGGGAATGTTAAATAAGGCCAATAATGAGCCCGATCATCCCCATGCATAAATTATCCTCGGGCTCCGTCCCCTCCTTTGGAAGCTTCATTAATTGCTTTAGCTGCATTAACTTTTATAGGCCGCTGGGGTCTCATTAAGTTACAGTTATCTTATGTTCCCATCTGAGCCATTGATCCCCAGGGGACACTTGGTGTGCTAGAAGAACTTGGGGTAACCAAAGACAGAATACATCATTTTCCCTTACAAGTTCACTCAGAAATAACAAGTTTTCCAAGTATCATCTTAAAAAAATCCGTTGATCCAAGAGCTTCCAACCATTTAACCAACATAACTCTTACTATGCTAGTGACACACCTAAATAAACACATAAATAGCCAGGCTGTAATAATCCTAGCTACCCAGGAGGCTGAGAGCCTGGAACAGCCAGCAAAGCCAGCCAATGGGGGTGGGAAAGTTTATGAGACTTATCTCTGAATAACCACCCAAAAGCCAGAGATGGTCCTGTGGCTCAAATGGAAGAGAGCTAGCCTTGAGTATAAAAGCTCAGGTATAACAGCCAGGCCCTGAATTCAAGCCCCAGAACGGCACAAAAATTAATTGATAATATAAATAAGTAAATGATATAAACAAATAAATAAATACACACATGAGGACATCTTTCTCCAGCTTGATGAAACACAATGTTCCTGAGGCCCACACTTTCTGTGGACGGATTAGGATTTAACTTATTCCATACTTTGGAAGTAAAATGTGGAGCTCTTTCTATTCCAATATATTTTGTTAAGAATCTAAATCTTGGGGCTGGGAAGGTGGCTCAGTGGTAGAGTGCTTGCCTTGCATGCCTGAGGCCCTGGGTTCGATTCCTCAGCACCACATAAGCAAAAAGAAAAAAAGCTGGAAGTGGCGCTGTGGCTCAAGTGGTAGAGCACTAGCCTTGAGCTGAAGAGCTGAGGGACAGTGCCCAGGCCCAGAGTTCAGGCCTCACGACCGGACCAAAAAAAAAAAATCTAAATCATGCCAGGCACTATGGTGCAGACACATCAGCCCCGCAGTCTATCAGGAGGTGGCGGTGGAAAGATTTTGGATTCAAGGTCAGCCTGGAGTACAGAGTAAGACTTTATCTAGACACCAATAAAAATGTAAACCACATTTGCTCCACATGATCCCAGTTTATTTTTCCTCTTGTCCCTTAGGTCCTTCTACTTAGGAGAGACTTTGCTTCTCCCATTTCAACATAAATTCATTTATATGTGACATAAAAATGCATCATGAACCCAACTCATAATAAAACATATTTACTATTAAACAATTATTCATGTTTCAAGGTTCCCGCTGAGAAAGGAAATGTCACTAGGAATTTCAGAGGTGACACCTGGGCATGCATCACACATCTATTTCCAGAATGAAAGAAGCCAGTGTGTTTTCCCAGCGGCATGCACTTAGAATTCCATCTTCTACTTGCATTATGCAAGTGCATGTTAAAGACCAGGAGAGCAAGATCTACTGAGGTTATATAGGTCTCCAAAATAATGAGATAAATCAAGATATTAGGCTAATATTTGAAAAAATGTTATTGCAAGTAAAAAAAATCTCAGGAGATCCCCCTCAAATATGAATTTCAAGCAGACAACATTTGCTAGGAGATTATCTGCTAATATAAATAATCTCGTTTCCATCATATGCCTGAGCAAGGGTGGCTTCAAGAGGCTGGGAAGGTAGCTCAGTGACAGAGCACTCACCTCGCATGCAGGAGGTCCTGGGTTCGATTCCTCATACCACATACACAACAAAAAAACTTAAAGTAAAAGAACAACCATTTTTTAAAAAATTAAAAAGGAGACCGCCATCATATGTAACTGTCACCCAACTGTACAGTACCTTTATAATTAAAATGTGTAATCACCTTTATAATTTAAAAATTAAAATAAATAAGATAAACTTAGCATCCAAATGATGTTTGTATCAAGAAGAAGAAGAAGAAGAAGAAGAAGAAGAAGAAGAAGAAGAAGAAGAAGAAGAAGAAGAAGAAGAGGAAGAGGAAGAGGAAGAGGAAGAGGAAGAGGAAGAAGAAGAGGAGGAGGAGGAGGAGGAGGAGGAGGAGGAGGAGGAGGAGGGAAGAAGGAGGAGGAGGAGAAGGAGGAGGAGGAGGAGAGGAGGAGGAGGAGGAGGGAAGGAGGAGGGGGAGGAGGAGGAGGAGGAGGAGGAGGATGCCACTGCTGTTGGGTGCTGATGACTCACACCTGTAATCCTAGCTACTTAGGAGGCTGAGACCTAAAGATCAAGGTTCAAAGCCAGCCTGGTCAGGAAAGTCTGAGAGACTCGTCTCCAGTTAAACACTCAATATCCAGAAGTGGCGCTGTGGCTCAAGTGGTGGAGCGCTAGCCTTGAGCACAATTAGCTCAGGGACAGCTTCTAGGCCCCGAATTCAAGCCCCATAACCAACAATAAAAATAAATTTAAAAAAATAAAACAGAGATGGGGGTAGGGAAAGAAGAGAGAGAGAGAGAGAAGGCATAAACCTGAATTTCACCATCTACACAAAATCCAAGTCTACTTTGGAAAGAGGTAGAAACATGTTAGGGAGAGAAAAAAAAATCTCTGCAATGCTCCTGTTGACCGATGTCTTTCTCATGAGTTCCACTTTGCTTATTATGCCTCAAAACAACTGGAGTTAACTCCCTATGCCATGGAGCAAGCTGCACCCTGAGAATGCATGGCTGGGTTTGTCTCTGTCTGGTTGTACTTTTATCCAAGGAAAGAAGAGAGTTCATTGGAAATAAAGGCATCTCTTGTACCTCCGCTTTTTGATTATTCCAGAAACGGAAGATGGCATGAGAGCTGGGTGGCTATGACTTTAGAGACCTACTCCTCCTGGCTGAACATAGAACCTTCCAGAAGCATTGTCCTTGCAACCCATCCCTGGAAAGTCCTCCTCAGGATCTCATGGACTCATCTAGAACCCCCATCATAAAACCTGACCCCCAACTGCAAGATCCAGAACCTCATTACACCTGTGATAGTTAATCCCCAAACTTCCCTGGGCTGGCATGATTCCCATCAGTTCCCAGCCCGGGGGAGTTTTTAGGGGGAGGGAGAGGGGGTGGGAATCCTGCCACACTGAAAAGCTTAGACTTACTTTTTTTTTTTTTAATAATTCTAGGTGATTGTCACCTTGTCTTCTTATCTTCTTGGTCTGTGAGCAAGTTGAATGGCTGTCTTGAATAGATGGCTGTGGCCTCTTGAGGTCACTGTTTTGTACCCAGTGATTGTGTTTTTGGAGGAGGCCATACAAGGGAGTGACGCCTTCCCCATCCTTTCAAAAGTAAAAGCAACTCAGATTTCCGATGTCACACTGTTTTATTGGGGAGTATAAAAAGAACTGTTTTACGGTGTCATTACAATGACACGGTGCAAGGACTAGCTCTAAAAAAAAAATACTTCTGCCTTGGGAGACCAAATAGCTTAAGACAGAAGCTATCAAGTGAGCTCATGCTAAACTGTTTATCTGTCAATAGAGAATAGAACTGTTTCCTCTAAAGGTGGGGATCTTATCGGGCCTCTATTGAAGGCTGAAATTACCAATGTGGAAATTAATACTGAGGGGGGGGACAAAAATTCACTTGATAATCTGGTTAAGGACTTGTGTTTCACATGGGAAGAATTTGCATCTCAGCACTCAGAAACAAACATCACTGGGGGCTGGGAAGGTGGCTCAGTGGTAGAGCGCTTGCCTTGCATGCAGGAGGCCCTGGGTTTGATTCCTCGGCACCACATAAGCAGAAAAAGCCAGAAGTGGTGCTGTGGCTCAAGTGGTAGAGCGCTGGCCTTGAGCTGAAGAGCTGAGGGACAGTGTCCAGGCCCAGAGTTCAAGCCCCACGACCAGCCAAAAAAAAAAAAAAAATCATTGGAAGACTTTCTCCCTGAAGATTAGATAAATAACTGTGTAAAATATAATAAAGTATGTATGTTTTATTGATTTCTGTTTTATTTAATGATTACTCTGTTGGACTTACCAATCTAAACAGATAAAAATTCTTAACAGTGTTTATCTAAAGAGAAGCTGGTTTGTTTTTTATTTTTGAACCAATATGTATAATTAGTTTTCTTTTGTCTTTTAAAAACCTTCACTATCAGTAATTAGAAGAATGGGCCAAACTAGATCCAAACTTAACCACTATGAGAAAGTATTCAATGGTTTCTATCGCATGAAGAACAAAATTCAGCTTTTTTATCTAAGCATTATATGACCCCATTATCAACTTCTCTTACCTCAGGGCATTTGTACCTGCCTAAAATGCTTCTCTTTCCACTTTTTACTGGGACTGGCATTTTTCTGAGTGAAGTCCTTTATTAATTTATCCACAGCTTTATCATAATTATTTTTATATTTTGCCTTCTTCAAGTGGCAAAGCAAGGAGAAAGAGACAGACAGACAGACAGAGAAACATTTCCTGATCCCCTTGCAGGAAGCAGGAATTAGCCTCTTACATCTGCTTTTTATGTCAACCTTCAACCAGAATTTAGTCTGCACAAAGACAGGCTCTCCACGAGTCCCCATTATGTTAGCACCCTCCAGGAGTGCATGTTCATTAAGGCACCCCAAAATATATCAAATGAATGAATGATCTGAAGGAAAACCTTTTGAAGCACACCTTAATTTTATTTTTATTCCTCTATAAGCCTAAGATCATTTGCAAAATTCAAAATGAGTACGTAGCCTCTTTCCATACAAACCAGGTCCATAAAATGAAGGCACAAATCCAGTCACTCCCTCTCCATTTCTCCCTCCACTCTTCCCTCCTCTTCCTCCACCTCTGAGCATCAGGAAGGACTTAAAGCTTTCAGAAATGATGAGCTTGATTCTCTTGCCTATCCCATAATTCCCGTCATAGCAGGTTTTGTGTGATGTATTTGCATCCCAGGACAAGAGGGCTGTATAAATCAATTGGACAAATCAACCCTCTGGACCAATGGCACCAAGGAGGAATGTGTCCTTATTGACATGATCAAGAACAAAGAAATAACCTAAGTCTGGTCAGAGCAGGAATTAGAAAGCTGATCTTCAGAAATCTTCCCTTCCATCTTCCCAGCTCCAAGAGGCAGGTTCTTTAGCCAACTAGTTCACCGGAGCGAGAGTCCATATCTTCCCACAAACACTTCACCTACCTCACGGGTCCTATTGGAGTCCATCATTTGCCTGATTCTGAACTAGACACTTGAATGGGAATTATTTTAACAATAAATGCTTCATTATACAGTTGGTTTCTTAACAACTTGCCACAAGTACATTTAAGTTAAGATAAAGAATGCATTGTATATCTCCAAATAAACACATAAAATTGTCTCTTAATTTCTCACTTGCTACTGCTGAGCATTGAACTTAGTGAAGACAAAGGAAGCATCACACAACAGTCCCACTTAAAACGTAATAAAAATACAGCCAGGCGCAGGTGGCTTACAGCTATCAACCTAGCTACTGAGGAGGCTAAGTAAGATTTGAGGATCACAGGTAGAAGCCAGCCAGGGTTGGAAAATCTGTCATATTCTTATCTCCATTTAATTTTTAAGCCAAAAATAGAGCTATGGCTCAAATGGTAGAGTGCTAGCCTTGAGCCAAACAGCTCAGGGACAGTGCTCAGGCCTTGAGTTCAAGTCCCTGGATCAGCACAAAAATAATAATCATCATAATAACAACAGCAAAACTACCAGCATCCCATCAACAGTGGCCATGGAGTTGACCCCCTCAACACTGCCAGGACTAAAAATACCTGATCCCCAAGCATTACCCACACTTGATATTAGTAACTTTTTTGGGGGGTGGGGGGTGGGGGGGAGTCTGGTCGTGGGGCCTGAACTCTAGGCCTGGGTGCTGTCCCTCAGCTCTTCAGCTCAAGGCTAGCGCTCTACCACTTGAGCCACAGCGCCACTTCCGGCTTTTTTCTTTTTGCTTATGTGGTGCTGAGGAATCAAACCCAGGGCCTCAGGCATGCAAGGCAAGCACTCTACCACTGAGCCACCTTCCCAGCCCCATTAGTGATTTTTTTAATGATGATGTTAGGCGAAACAGTATTTTAATTCGTCCTTACAATAATCTACGTGTGATGGTTAATTTTAGTCTACCAACTTGAGTGGGCCCCAGGATGCCCAGAAAACTGGCTAGATGTCACTTCCTGATGTGCTTTAAAGGATGTTTCTGGAAGAGATTAGGATTTGAATTGATGGACTGAGTAAAGCAGACAAGGCCCTCTCCAATGGGGCCATAAAAGACACAAAGGCAGAAGTGAAGTACATCTCTTCCCCTCTCCTCCTTCCTTTTCTTCTCCCTCCTCTCTGCTCCTTCTACTCCTCTCCCCCTCTTCTTCCTTTCTTTCTTTCCCTCCTCTCACCTCCTCTTCCTCTTTCCTCTCCCCATCTCCTCTCCCCTCTCCCTTCCCTCTGCTCCTTCCCCTTTCCCCTCTTTCTCCCCTCCTCCCTCCCCTCTTCCTTTCTCTCTTTCCCTACTTCCTCCCATCTTCCCCACCTCTTCCTTTCTCCCTTCCTTTCTCCCTCCCTCATCCTCTCCCTACCTGAGCTGGGACACTGGTCCTCTCCTTCTCTTGGACTAGAACTCCAACCATGGAAGCTCCTGGTTGAGGCCTTCAACATGGAATTTGTACAGCCAGCCTCCCTGACTCCAGCTCGAGGGTGGAAGACTGGGACCTCCCTGCCCCAACTGTCATGTAGGACGAAGACCTCCTTATAATAAATAAATTACAGGTACACACAGACATACAGCTAGATGTAGAGATAGAGATAGAGACAGAGACAGAGATAGAGATAGAGATACATCCATCCCACCCACAAGTTCTGTTTCTCTGAAGTATCTTCACTAGCACAATATACAAGTAAAATTGGTTTATGTATTTGCTGAACTTCAAGTTTCTTTCTTTTTTCGTGAACTGTCTATTCCTACCCTTCCTCTGTTTGTATTGAGTTATTAGTATTCTTCCTAAATATTTCAAGTGTTTCTCTTTAGAAATCCTGATATTGCTCTTAACCCATAGCACATAGGAAGAACTATTTTCTCTTGTGTTGTCACTTGTATTTACCTCTGTTGGGCAGTTTTGTCATATTTTCTTTATCTTAATGGAATCAAATTTGCCAGTGCCTTGTCTCAGAGAGAAACCATATGTCACATTCTATTTGAAATCTATTAGATGTTTTATGGAGACCACAGCAAATTTATACATGAATTTATAGAGATGTAATATATTTTTAAAATACTGAGCTTTCCAAAAAAAAAAAAATACTGAGCTTTCCATCTAAGCAAATAGCATATATTTTTTTTGGTATGTTTCTATGCCCCCCGCAAAAAAAAATTGTAATCACAAAAATATTGATGTGACTTTGTACAATGCACCAAAACACAGAAATGAAATCTAGAAATACAGTACGTGCATGACAGTTGCTTTGGTCTTGTTTTTGTTTTCCTTCGAGAGGCTAGCTACTCAAGAGGCTGTGATCTGAAAATTGTAGTTTGGCGCTAGCCAGGGCAGACAAATCCAAAAGATTCAGCTCTAAGAAACCACCAAAAAGCCAGAAGTGAAGGTGTGGCTCAAGTGATAGAGCGCCTTCCGTGAGTGAAAAAGCTAAGGGAAAGCACCCAGGCCCTGAGTTCAAGCCCCAGAACTGACACAAGAAAAAAAAAATCATGATTACACACACACACACACACACACACACACACACACACACACACACACACACATTAGTTAGTTAGTTAGAGAGAATAATAGTAGGTGTTCCTGCTTGCTAGACAGGTGTTACACCATTTGAATCACACCCCCAGCCCTTGCAATTATGAATTCAGTTGTTTAAATAACTACAGGCCAGTGCAACAGTGCTGTGGGTTCAAGCCCAGGAATGATCTACCAGGCTTTCCATTCTTTCAGTATTACACCTGTTTTGGCTGATGGATAGTACTGAAGAGAACTACACAGACTTTGTGTGTAACTTTCACAGACCACACTGACAACATAGGACATCAACTCTAAGGGCAAAGAGTTCTGATTTAATACATTGTCTACCTCCTTTCATGTTCAATCTATGTTCTAACTACAGAATGATATTTAAAAAACAGGAAAAATAGCTGGGGTTGTTCACAAACCTGTAATCCTCGCTACTCAGAAGGCTGAGATCTGGAGGATCACAGTGTGAAGCCAGCCTGGCCTGGGCAAGGAAGTCTTCTAGAATCTCCAATTAACCAGCAGGGAGCTTCCCTAGTAACAGATAAAGTGTTTGATATGGGTGCGATCCAGTCCCCCAGGAGTGCAGGGCAGACATTTTTTTCTAAAATCATACACTTTATACCAAATAGCATGAAAACAATCAGAGGGAAAGCCTGGGGACCATAGACACCCAGTGAGCGCCTTCAAAAACAGCAAGCACAGAGGAAAGCTCCCAACACCAGAGCCCTAAGAAAGATGTGCGGTCAGCAAGGCTCTGTCCAGTGGAGGGCCGGGCTCCAGAGCTGTGTGTGGAACTGTGAGCGAAGGCCATTCTCCAGCACTGACTCAATCCCTACCAAACTGGAGACTGGGCATACATTTTTAACCTTAATACCTTTAAAACTCCATGAAGGAAGGTATCATTGGGATCTGCTCCACACAAATTATTTACAGATTGAGAAACCAGTTCAGAGTGGTAGCCGCTGGCCACGGGAGCTGTTATGGGCCAAGTTGACATTTAAACCTCAGCCTTTTGATGCCTTGAAGGGCAGTGAGCTCAGAGACAAGGCGGAATCAATGGGTCCAAACACCTGACTGGGGAAACAAATTCCATCTGGACTGAACAGTACAGATGTTCTCTTGCTGTTTCCATGTAAATAATCCAACTAGTCACATAGCATTTCCATTGTCCTGGCTAATATACGGCATCTAGAGATGATTTAAAGGAGGGAGGAGGCTCATTTAATAGGTCGTTTAATATGAGCTATTGTATATTTCGGCATCCTAAATTAGGAGAAAGGCAGGGCCAGAAACCAACCCCTACAGATAGGTAGAATCAACTATCTAGCAAGAGAGAAGGAGCCAATCAAAGAAGACATACAGAAAAGAATTTTCAAATCCCCTTCTAAATCAAATGCCCACAAACTTTGCCGAATGGTCTCCATGCACCTGGGAGAGAGGGAGAGGGAGGAGGGCTACAGCCTCTTTCCCCAGGATCCTTTCCCAAGTTCCTGGACAGATGAGCAACTCCCCACCAGAGGAGGAGGGAGAGAGAAAGAGAAGAGAAGGGAGGGAAGGAAGGAGGGAAGAAAGAAAGGAGAAAGGAGGGAAGGAGAAAGGAGGGAAGGAAGGAAGGAAGGAAGGGGAGAGAAGCAAGGGAGGGAGAAGGAAGGAAGGAAGGAAGGAAGGAAGGAAGGAAGGACCTTAACAACAAAATAAAAAAAAAAACCTTGAATGTGAAGGAAGGACTACAGCAATGTCCCAAACCCAATCCACTCTCCAAGACCATAGTAAAGACATAAACAAATCAAACTAAAAATAAAACTATCTCAAAGCCCTGTGTGACCAAAAAGTAAAGCCTGCCACCAAGGGCTGTTAAAATCAATTCATCATTTCACCTACGAGGAGTTTTACTGTTAAAACATGTCAGGATTCTAGCTTTTCCCCCGCTAGATTATCCCAAGCATCATTTATTGAAAACATATTAAACGCCAAGTCAACGCAGTAGAGAGCGGACAGCGAGCTGCTTGCGTGCTGCAGTGCCCGTGAGCATGGCTCAAGCTCACCAGAGAAAATCCAAACCAGTTGTTAAGGGCAGAAAACACCTGGCGAACCCCAATCGCTACCACCACAATCATTATTTCCATGGTTGTTATTGTTCTTGGCCTACACCACCCAGATTTAATACTTTAGCCGTTTTATTTGATTCACAGGATTATGAAAGATTAATATACATGTGCTAAGTATCAGGATCCCTGCTATAAAGACAAAAGGTAATATTGTTCTGGGAGTTCTAGAACACTCCTCAGACTGATGGTAAAGTAAAGTCTACAAGCTTGATACATGCCTTTCTGTGGGCAGAAAGTTGGAGGTGTACTTTGAAGCTCCTTTCAGAACTGTCCTTTCTTGCGCTCTGATGTCACCTAATTTTATGCTTTCTGCAGAACTTATTTTTCACTATTCTGTTTCACTATTCACAAATTCTGTTTCCCCTCTTATGGATATCCTATGCCCCAGAAATCCTCTGAGAAGCCCCCTTTAAGCCCCTCAGGGGGCTTGGATGGCTGTCTGTGTTGTTCTTGGAAACTCAGAAACACAACAATGCTGTTATTGTTCTTTGTCAGAGTGTGTATTAGTAGGTGGTGGAAGCCATTTAGGGTTTTATAACCACAATTCCATTAATAGCGCACACAATGTCAGAAAACATCGCATGCTGTGGAGTATACTTGAATGATGCACATCGACAGCCAGGCAAACAGACAGACAGACAGGATAGATGAGTAAGTCGATAGATACACAGAAGATCGATTCTAGATGAATGATAGAGATAGACAATAGGTAGATGACTAGATAGGTAGATAAAAGACTAGATAGATAGATCTATAGATGATAGATCGATAGACAGACAGATAGCTATAGACTAGAGAGAGAAAGAGAGAGATGTCTAGATAGGCAGACAGACAGACATAGTTTGGGCCATAGGATAAAATACATTTCTTACTCTATAGCATGATCAAAACAAAACTTCAAGCACTGACATGAATCTAGTAAGTACTGTTTTTGCCACCGGCAAGGTTTCTTGAGGAAGAACAATTTCTTCCATTGAAGAATAAGCATGAATAAAATTGTTCTTAAGCTGGCCAACAGTGGCTCACGCCGGTAATCCTAGCTACTCAGGAGGATGAGATCTGAGGATCTCTGGTTTGAAGCCGGGATAGGAAAGTCCATGAGCTCCTATCTCCAATTAACCACCAAAAAGCCAGAAGGGGAGCTGTGTCTCAAGATCACTAGTCTTGAACAAAATAGAAGCTCGGGGACAGCACCCAGGTCTGGAATTCAAGCTCCAGGACTGGCACCCAAAACAAAAAAGTTGTTTTTAAATGTTTACAAGCCAAAAGATTAGCTTTTTTGTTTTGAGGTTTTTGGGGGTTTTTTTTACATTTTTCAGGGCGCTTAAAATTACACGATGCTTGGGCCTTATTGTCATTGGTTATATTTTTCTTTTTATTTCCATATTCCCATACGTATTCAATAGCCAGATAACATGGCCATATCAATAGAACTTATCCTTTTTTTTTTTACTCTTTTTAAAATGAGAAACTGAACAGCAATTTCTCATCAGCTTTTTATCTGTTATCAGTTTTTAACTCTATTAAGAGTTTTGAGGTTTACTTCCTGTTAAAGCATCAAATCAAGCTAATTACACGGAAATGGTTTCAAGTTCAAGATAAACAGAACCAGTCCAAAGATAAAATATGCACTCCGGCTCTCTGAGACGCCTCTGCTGATCAGATTTGGACTGGCATTTAGCAGTAACAAAATAGAGTCTCCAAACAACAACGGAAACGTACAAAAGACCGCAGGTCGCTCCTGGACAGGCCTTCCTTTGAGACTGCTCTACATTTCTTTGCAAAGCTTTGCAACAATAAACCTCTCTTTCTTCCCATATCTAAAGTAGCATCAACTCCAAGCCCTTAGCACAAACAGGGTGGTGTTTACAACCATCTATTCTTTTCATTTAAAAGCTCTGGCTGATATTTCCCAGATCCACCCATTTCCCTGCAAATGACATTTCATTCTTCCTGATGTCTGAGTAAAAATTCTGTCATGATGATGAGGATGATGATACATACATGCATACTTACACACGTAGATACATAGGCATACATGTTTTAATATATTCATCTATTGTGGAGCATCAGGGCTGTTTCCATTTCTTGGCTACTGTGAACTGCAGTGAACATGGTGACTTTGTTGTATCCTGATGCAGTCTTTCAGAGAAATGACAGTATTGCTGGATCGTCGGGCAACTCTGCATTTTGCTTTTTGAGGAATCCCATACTGGTCCCCACAGTAGTCATACCTGTTTCCGTTCCCACCGACAGTGTATTAAAATGCCTCTTCCCTGGGTCCTCACTAGCCTTTGTGGTTGGGATAGCCCTTCTTAGTGAGATGAAGAGAAGTAAGCCAGGCCCAGGCAAATGATGCATGCTTCCTCTCAGACATAGATCACAGTCCCAAAATGCAACCTCCCATATAAACATACAGAAAGGTGTAGGCTTAAATGCACAATTTAGTTGGCTAAAGAGTAATTTCTACAGGGTGAATCTCCATGGAGTAAAGCTTTTGAACAATTAGCAAGCCGTTTAAGGAAATGAATATCAGAAGTTGCAATGAGAATGTGGTAGGAGAATGTGGCAGATGAATGAACAAGAGAACAGAGCACAAATAATATGGCCAGAGTACCCAATGCGCATGTGTGGTCAAAGGAGGGGAAGTGTGAAATGTGGGAGGGGAAGGAACAGACGGGAGGGGAGAGCAATGGTCGGCGCGACTCTGAACAGAAAGCACTAGACACTTAGATGGACATGTTAAATTGTAACTCCTGATACAACCTATTGAAGCCCAGAAAAATAAGTTGATTACATTTTTCTCAAGTTCTGATTAAACTCAGGTGGGACACAACATGTGTATGAACTCGCTTCTCAATTGTCTCTCCTCAAAGCAGCATTGCATGCTCCAACGGCTTTTCCTAGACTCACTGGCTAGCTACCTGCTCACAGGAACTCCATCCTCCTCTTGAGATTTCCATAAAACAGGAGGTTAATCTGACTAAATTATAATCTATGTATGTGTGAAGTACACACACACACATACATGTGTGTATATACATATATATATATATATATATATGATTTTATTTCTAGTAGTACTTGGAAATTTGCAAGTTGAAGTCATCGTAATTACTCCTGATGGGGAGCTTAAGGGCCCAGCAACTTTGCTGGGTTTCACATGCTGTAAATCTGAAGGAATATCATTCATCCATCTCACAGAGAGAGGGGGGGTGGCCAATACTGGGGCTCAAAACCAGGATGTCAAGGTCTCAAGCAGTTTTTTAGCTCAAGGCTAGCATTCCATCACTTGAGCCACTTCTCTACTTGTGGCCTTTGGTGGGGTAATTAGAGATTTTTTAAAAATCTCAGGGACTTTTCTGCCCAAGACTGGCTTTGAGTCATGATCTTAAGATCTCCGCTCCCTGAGTAGCCAGAATCATAGACAAAATTTATTAGTCTCATTTACACATAGGAATCAGGCTGGGGCCAGGAACATGTAAGATTCCTTTCATCTATACAGACCCTGAAGGCACCTCCTTTATCTCCAAAAAACTTCCAAAAAGCCCGAAGTAGAGCTGTGGCTCCAGTGGTAGAGCACTAACCCTTGAGCACAAAAGGTCGGGGACAATGCCAGGCCCTAAGTTCAAGCCAAAAGAAAGAGGGAAAGAAGGAAAAGAAGGAAGGAAGGAAAGAAAGAAGGAAGGAAGGAAGGAAGGAAGGAAGGAAGGAAGGAAGGAAGGAAGGAAGGAAGGGAGTGAAGGGAGGGAGGAAGGGAGGGAGGGAAGGGAAAGGAAGGGAAAGGAAGGGAAGGAAAGAAATTTATAGAGGTTGTCTATTTTTAATAGCTATTCCCAATCATTCATTGAGTTTATTTTACACTTTACTTTCTTTGTGCTGATACTGTTTGTGCCTGCTCAGCTTTTCCACTCAGGCTGGTGCACACACACTTGAGCCACACCTCCACTTCTGGCTTTTTGCTGGTTACAGATGAGTTAATGCCTTGACTGCCTTCAAACCACAAATCCTTAGTCTGAGCCTCCTGAATAGCTCAGATTACAAGCATGAGCTACAGGCTTTTTTGTAACTTGATTTCTAAATCAAGACCATAAGCAAATCAAACAGCTACTTTTTAAGCTGATTTTTTTTTTATTTAAACAGCATGGTAGGAGAATATGGAAACACAGACTGGATATCTTTTGTTCTTGCAATTTTACACCTTCCTACCCTCTCATTCTGAGTAAATATAATCTTTATGCTGTAGATCCATTGAGCAAGTGGCTTTCTCTAATGAACCAAACAAATGTAAAGTAATATAAAGACATCAGTTCTACATAACACACAGATTTAGTCCTTTTCCTTGTCCAATATAGTGTTGGTACTAACTTCCTTTCCCATATTATTTTAGAAAGCAACAGGGGAAGAAGAAGGTGTAAAAATTAAATTTTAATGAGTATATTTAATTTGAGCTTTGATTTACGATCCCTATTCAATGACAAAATGCACAGCACAAACACCAGGGAATATGTGTCTGGACCTACAAACCAAATAAATTGCTCAAAAAAAGGGAAAAAAAAGCACCTTCTTTCACTTCAGAAAATCAAAACCGAACCTCCGCCATCTCGTCATTTAAAACCAATTCTACTGCTTTCGTTCCCCCTTCAAAGGAGCTTAATTGCTAAGTGCTGCTTTAAGCGCTCGTGCTGATTTAACTGTTAACTCACATTTTTTTCTTACGACAAGGCTAACATTATAAACTATCTTTGCTTCTTGGCTTAGTCCATTCAGGCTTCTGTAACAAATTGCCACGTGCTGCATGCTTATGCTCAAGAGGAATTCATTTACCACAGTTCTGGAGGCTGGAAGTATGGCATCAAGATAGGCCCACAGCTGGTTCTGGTGAGGCCTTTGTTGTCAATAGCACACTACCATCTTCTAGATGCATCTTCACAGCACCCTTCAGTGGCCCTTTGTGATCAGGGCATTCAGCAAGGCCCCAACCTCTTGACTCCAGGTAAGAGAGTTGACTTGAGCAAAGCATGATCAACCCAAACACAACCCATCCAATATCAAACACCAGAACCACAGTTGATGCTGATAGATCTAGCCCCACCCTGACAGCGCTTATTTAAAAAAAAAATAGAAATGAGGCCCAGCAAACAACTTTATGCTGTACAACCTTAGTCAACACATCCAGACACTGAAGGTATTTCTCCTTCTTAGTCTTTTCTCAAGTATTCATGCAAAAGTCTCCACGAATCCTTTAGGAGGCCATCAGCCCCCAGAGTTGAGGACCAGGATTGCAGGACTGAATTCATTTCCAATTAGGGAATTGAAGCCAACGCTACAGGTGGAAGATGGTTTCATGTTAGAGATTCTTAATGAGTGTTCACTGTGTACAGACCTTGTTGGCCTCCTGGTGGGATGGCAGTTCGTCTGAGCTCATTTTCTGGGGTGCAGTGGGGGGGGGCGGGGAGGAGCAGATTGATTTTCTAACAGAATTATTAGCAGCTTATGTTTACTGCCCAACTTTCTACAAAGGAGTCCATTCCAGCATAGAAAAAAAAAAAAGCAGTGCGTTTCTCTGCTTCTTGGGCATCTAACTAAATGAGCGTGATACCTTGCAACCGGCAGACAGGCATTGATGAGAGAGTGAGCAACCCGCTGGTCCCTCTGATCCCATTCCCAATTATGTTTTTCCTGCAGCACCGACCACAGTGGGCTGCCCTCGCTGTCTCCTCTCCTCCCTCTCCCTTTCTCTCTCTCTCTCTCTCCCTCCCTCTCTCTCCTTCCCTCTCCCCTCTCTCCTTCTCCCTTCCCTCTCTCTCTCCCCTCGCTTTCTCCCTCTTCCTCTCCCTCTTTCTCTCTCTCCCTCTCTGACAACTTGTAAAATGTTTCCTTTACCTCTCTTCTTTGCTGAGATCTGATTCCTCCCGAGGAAGGATGCTTTCCTCTCCAACATTCTCCCAGGAGCTGCTTTTGTGTCTGCTTTCCTCTCACAGTCAGAACTCCTCAATCCAGGAGGTTTAGGTGTCTCCCTGGCTTTCCATACTAACTGCCACGCCCACACTCAGAAATCTTTCTTTCTGGCCTCACACGCTCTCGATCCCTACCAACAACCCTGAGTCTCACTGCTCTTCCTTGCTAATCTCCTGGCTATCCCTCATTAATTAAACCAGAAAGGTTGAACCTAATAGCATTGGTACCTGTTAGATAGGAAAGGAAAAAGGGAGTGGTGCTTTGACTCAAAGTGGTAGAGCACTAGCCTTGGGCAAACAAACTCAGGGACAGAGCCTAGGCCCTGAGTTCAAGCCCCACAACAGACAAGGAAATAAATGCATCTGTAGACCAGGTGCTGGTGGCTCATGCCTGCAATCCTAGCTACCCAGGAGACTGAGATCTGAGGATGGTAGTTCAAAGCCAGCCCAGGCAGAAAATTCCATGAGACTCTTATCTCTAATTAAACACCAAAACAGTCAGAAGTAGAGCTGTGACTCCAGTGGTAAGAGTCAGACTTGCGTGAACAAGCTAAGGGACAGCGCCCAGACACTGAGTTCAAGCCTGCGGTGCCAGCACACAAATAAAAATAGTGTATGTTTATGGATAATTCATAGACAAGCACTTTAGCTGAATCTCAACCATTAGTAATTCTTTTTTAGGTAATTGAGTATGCTCCGATTAGTAGAAAAGATTAAATGCTTTTCCAAAGCAGTTGTATGCCTCCTATGCAGAGTTTAAACTTACCCACATCGTCTGGGGAATTGCACTTGTTAAACAAAGGCCTCTAGATTGGAACCCTTTTTTCTTTTAAATAAGTTTTTTATTGTGAAAATACTGTACAGAGGGGTTACAGTTACATGAGCAAGGTAATGAGCACATTTCTTATCAAGCATTGTTGCCTCCTCCTTTGTTTTTCCCCTACCATCCCTTCCCTCCCACCTCCTCAACTACACTCTCCCCCCCCCCTCCTAAATTGTAAAGTTCATTTTTCAACATAGTGTCTTGTACATCTCATCGTTGTTGCAATGGGTCAAACTGTATCCCTATTAAACATTTTGTTTTTTCCCTTCCCCTCCCCAAATTATGCCAACATCAAAAACAGTGAAAACAGGGGTTATACCGTGGGGGAGAGACATACAAAGCAACAAAAAAAAAAAAAAAAATCACATAGTGCCTTATAAATACATTAGAAACAATAGCAAGAAAGAAAAAAACCACTTGTGCCCCTATCTTGGGGTTCATTTTGCTTAATATCATCTTATCTGATCTTTTCTGCTTGTCCCACACATATACTCATTATTGAAAATAAGGGAAACCATGGGACCTATGTTTCTTTGGGCCTGGCTTACTTCACTTCATATAATTTTTTCCAAGTTTTTCCATTTCCTAACAAATGGGGCAATGTCATTCTTTCTGATGGAGGCATAGACTTCCATTGTGTATATATACCACATTTTCTTGATCCATTCATCCACTGAGGGGCATCTGGGTTGGTTCCATATCTTAGCTATGGTAAATAATGCTGCAATAAACATAGTCGTGCTGGTAGCTTTAGTGTGGTCTTGTTTGTGATCATTCAGGTAAATGCCCCAAAGCGGGATTGCTGGGTCATAGGGGAGCTCTATGTGGAGTCTTTTGAGGAACCTCCATACTGCTTTCCAAAGTGGTTGAACAAGTTTACACTCCCACCAACAATGCAGTAGGGTGGAACCCTTTTTTCTTTAGTTTGTTTTTCAAGTAGGTCCCCAGACCATAGTCCTCCTACTTCTGTCTCCTGGTAGGTTGAGATACAAGTGTGTTCCTCCACGTCCAGCTTGGTTTTTTGGACTCTTGCAAACCCTTTGCTCCCAGACGGACCTCAAATCTTGATTTTCCCATCTCCCCCTCCAGCAGAGCTAAGATTACAGACACGTACCAAGGTGCCCAGCTCTGATTTACAGTTCTTTATATTCTAAATAGAAGGCATTTGCCATTCTCTTTGTTCTAAATCTCTCTCCTCACACTTGACTTTCAGCCTGAGCTGAATCAAAGTTCTTTAACAACTCCAAGTAGCTCTCCTTTCCTGTTTCTTTCATTATGAAGATCTGTGGCTCACACATTACTGTTTGCACGCCCACTCTACGATCCATGATCCATCTATAATTGACTACAGTGTCCCAGAGAAGTCAGAGACCCAGCGCCATTGTTTGAAATGATTTTACTTTGTTGTCACCTACCACAGATGGTATCATTAATCAATTAAGGGTAAGTACATTTGGGGTCTTCGGTTTATCCTGGAGATCAAATTGTTAGTAGAATTTGGTAGCTATATCAATATACTGCATTAGAGAAGTTTCATCAATGTTACTGTCATTTAGTAGGAGTGGTTCTTTCCAGTGTATTCTTTCAGAAAACTCTCTTGGGCTATTCAAGGACTTTTATCATCCTGGCCAAATTTCTGAAACACCTTGTCAAATTCTATCAATAATTGTAAGGGTGAGCTGGTTAAATCTATGCATCTTTTATGACTTTTTGGAGAAAAAAAAGAATGCCATGCCATGGTAGATCTCATCATTTCCTTTTGGCTTTCTGGACTTGCTCTCATGAATGTTTAATTGTCTTACTTTAGATGATTTATGTATCCTTTAGTCACTTTATTCTGGTGCTTCGTGTATTTATCATCAAAAATGTTTAGGTTTTGGTTTACTAATTGATTGCTGCTGATACATACATTATATATATACACACACACACACACACACACACACACACATATACACTAGTTGACTGACATTTTAACAAAAACACTACTGAATTTATTTTAAAATCCTATTTATCTGCATATTTATTTGAATTTCCTACATGCCCCAACAGGTCATCTACACATAATGATTTATTTGTTTCCAGTGTATTTTTTGTTTTGTTTTGTTTTGTTTCTTTGCCAGTCCTCAGGATTGAATTCAGGACCTGAGCCTTATTGCTCTGGTACTCTACCACTTGAACCACAGCTCCAATTTCCAGCTTTTGGGTGGCTAACTGGAGAAAAGAGTCTCATGGACTTTCTTGCCAGGGCTAAATTTGAACCACAATCCTCAAATCTCAGCCTCCTGAGTAGCTAGGATTACAGGCGTGAGCCACTAGCACCTGCTTAAATCCTGCCCTTTAATATGGTGCTGGTGGCCATGAGTCCATGAGACTCTATCTCCAATTAACCATGGGAAAACCAAAGTGGAGCTGTGGCTCAAGTGGGGCTGGGAAGGTGGCTCAGCGGTAGAGCACTTGCCTTACATTCATGAGGCCCTGGGTTTGATTCCTCAGCACCACATAAGCAAAAAGAAAAAAGCCGGAAGTGGTGCTGTGGCTCAAGTGGTAGAGCGCTAGCCTTGAGCAAAAGAGTTCAGGGACAGCACCCAGGCCATGAGTTCCAGCCCCACTACTAACTTAAAAAAAAAAAAAAGTGGGATTTATTGATTTATTGATAAGTTCCTCATTAGGTTCCTAACATGGTCAGGGATTTATCTATTACATTCTTCTTAGTCAACCATTAGTGTTGTTCATTCGCTCCCTGTTATGTTCATTGTTTTCTTTTTCCTTAGCGTTTAAGAAGTTTTGTTTTTTGCCTTTGTTCTGTGCTGTGTTGAAACAAGGTTGTCTCCTTATGTAGTCAAGGATGGCCTCACACATGCCGTCCTCCCGCCTCAGCCTCTTTTGTGTGTGTGGGGGGGGGGGGGGGGAGGTCGGGTCATGGGGCCTGAACTCTGGGCCTGGGCGCTGTCCCTCAGCTCTTCAGCTCAAGGCTAGTGCTCTACCACTTGAGCCACAGCGCTACTTCCAGCTTTTTTCTTTTTGCTTATGTGGTGCTGAGGAATCGAACCCAGGGCCTCAGGCATGCAAGGCAAGCGCTCTACCACTGAGCCACCTTCCCAGCCCCTACCTCAGCCTCTCGAGTGCTGGATTACAACTACCTGCTACCATGTTTGCTTGGCTTTCTTTCATTTTTTTTATTACAAATTTTTCTTTTTTCCCCCCCAGGGGGACAGAGGGGAATGAATGTTTTGTTCAGCTTCATGAAATGAGTATGAACACATCTCACCCAGTTCAAGTCTTTCCCATGGCGAGCTTCCTTCCCATATCCAGGTAACAGGCCCAAGACCGAAAGCAAGCTCTCATCTTTGCTTATCGAACCCTTGCTCTCTCTCTGGAATTTACGTCGATCTTAACCCAAAATGTTCTATTTGTTTGTCTCCAAGGGAGTGGTGGGGGGGGAGGGGATGGAGAGTGGTTGATTTTCAGTTTCTCTGGGCTTTTCGTGATGTGAGAAGTGAGAAAATGATTTCCAGTCTTTTTTGGATGCATTTTTTTCACGTTACTAGTAACATTATAAACGGAAAATCAGCTTTCCGCATTTTGCAGGAGGCACAAACACTGGATCAGGACAGTCTGGTACGTTTACAATTCTATCCTTCCACTTGTTTAGAAAAGTGTGAAAACAAGTGTGAATAATCAGTATCATTTCTATGATTTGCTGAAGATAAACATGTCTCAGGACACAAGCAACTGTCTGTAAAAAAAAATAATAATAATTTTGCTGCAGTGATGGACAATATTTTGCAGTACTGGCATCTGCTAATGTATTTGGTCAATAGTACAGGACTCAGGTACACAGCCCTGACAAAGACCCCCTGCTCTTTCTGACTGTACTCTCTCAGACAAAAATGACTTTCAAGTCCTTGAAATAATACTTTTATACATTCTTGTGTGTGTGTGTGTGTGTGTGTGTGTGTGTATGCACACGTGTGTGTGTGTGTGTGTGTGTGTACACCTGGCCAGGGCCTATGCCCTCTACCACTTGAACCACAGCTTCTAACTTTTTGGTAGTTTATTGAAGGTAAGAGTGTCACGGGCTGTCCTGCCCAGGCTGACTTCAAGATCCTCAGATCTCAACCTCCTGAATAACTAGGATTACAGGCATGCGCCTCCAGCACCCAGCCTTATACAAACTCTTTGATATTTATAAATTCCCGAAATATTGCAATGTCTTCATTCTCCTTCTTTAAATCTATGAAAGGAGTTTTGGTCATTGTAAAAATACTAGAGATAGTATAGGATAATAGAAAAAAATATCTGATGATATAAGTCACCAGTCCAGTGAGTGTGGACCTTACCATCATGTATACAATATGAAAATTGATCTCTGTAACTTGAGGATAGGGATGAGGGTAATTTTGTCAAGCTGCATTGTATTCATAATCTGACTTATAGAATCATAACTTCTTTGTACTACTCAATAAATAATTTGTTTAAGTCACTGGGCTCTGATAGACCTGGAGAGATCATTTGTCAGATTTCTACCTTCTAAAACTTTCCAAAAAGCTGAGTTGTTAGTGTTTGGGGTTTTTTTTTTTTCATATTTGTCTCAAATGATGGAATTTTCCACTCTCCCTAAGAAATGTATTCCACTTTTAAAAAATAAGGGGAGAGGTAAAATTCTTCTTACTTACATATTTTTTTAATTCTCTTAGGTTGTATTCTGTGATTTCTACTTAGAAATCCATATGTTTGGGTGTGGCTTTTTTTAGTTTTTATTTTTGTTGGTTGTGGGGCTTGCACTCAGGGCTTGAGCACTGTCCCTGAGCCCTTTTGCTCAAGACTAGTGCTCTACCACTTGAGCCACAGGCCACTTCTGGCTTTTTTGAGTAGTCTATCGGAGAAAAGAGTCTCACAGAGACTTTTCTGCCAAGGCTGGCTTTGAACCACGATCCTCGGATCTCAGCCTCCTGAGTAACTAGGATTACAGGCGTGAGCCACCAGCACCTGGCTGAAATCAATGCTTTAATTGAGTAAGCATCTTAACTTCTAGACAGGCTATAAGCAAGCCAGCCAACCCCGGGTGTATGAGTTCAGGTCTATCTAAATGTATTTCTATTTCATTGAAACCTATTTTTAAACCTATTGCTACAAGTGAACTTCCCTAAATGCCTCTTTCCCCAAACTGTGTTTTCATTCCAAGGGATCCAACATACTATAATTAAGAGTCATTTATTAAAGTGTCTTTCTGCCAGCACACTCAAATCTATCATTTTATCACTCATTACTGCCTAGTAATCACCATATTTAATGTATTAGCAAGCCTCGTACTGATGAGAATTTTCAGAAATGGAATATAAACAGATCTTTCATCTATTGTCTCTGCCTAGTCTTCAACTTTATTAACTCTGTTTGGTTCTTGCTCTTCCTAATTTAATTCCTGAATTGTTTCCTATACCGCAAGAAAACCTACACTACACCTCCAAGTTCATCTGATCCATGGAAGGGAAGGGGAAATCACAGAAATAGCGGGGCAGAGGATGAACTAATGCAACTCACTAGTCACTATGTTGAAAATAAACTTTATAACTTGGGGTTGGTGGGGAATGGGGAAGGGAGAGAATGAGGGAGGGTAACAATGTTTAAAAAGCTTACTTATATAACTGTAACCCCCTGTTCATCACCCCTACAATAAATATCTTTAAAAATAAAATTACTTTTAAGTCCTTCATATCATACTTATATAATTCTTAAGGTCTTTTTAACCTCTTCACTCTTGTTGAGTCATAAGGTAGCTGGTTTTATTTTTTAACTAACAGATAATCCATACCCAATCAATATCATTGATTGAAATATTAAACAACATATCCAATGTGCATGCAGCTCCTCTAGGCTGGGTGGGGGAGGGGTGATGCATTTTCTGCAACAGTTTAAGACCTTGACTAGCATTCGATTCATAGGCCATAAGCTTTGCCCATTTAAAGTACACATGGTTCTATTTTTCTAATAAACTTAGAATTGTGCAACTGTCATTATAACCTAACTTCAGCATATTTTTAATATATTTATTGTAAAAATGCTGTACAGAGGGGTTACAGTTACATGAGTAATGAGTACATTTCATAGCCAGCATTGTTACCTCCTCCTTTGTTTTCCCCCTACCATTACTTCCCTCCCACCTCCCCAACTCCTGCCCCCCCCAGTACCCGGACATTGTATGGGGATGCAGGCTGACCCACTGTGATGACAAGATGCACATGACACTATGTAGAATATTTTTCACTCTCCAGAAATCGGGGCGCATACCCCACCTGCTCCATCTCTTTTCACCCCAAGCAACTGCTGAAGTACTTCCTGTCTCTAGAGAGTCAGCATTCCTAGAAATGTCTGATTATGAGATTATATAGCCTTTGATCTTCTGTGACAGGCTCCTTTCACTTTGTATAACGTGGTCAAGGTTTCTGTGGGCGGTGCTGTGTTTCAGCACATCGGTCTTGATGGTTCTGTTAATACAAAACTTGACTGAGCCAAGTATGGGTGGCTCCCGCCTGTGATCCTAGCCACTCAAGAGGCTGAGATCTGAGGATCAAGGTTCAAAGGCAGCTCAGGCACAAAAGTCCCTGAGACTTATCTCTAATTAACCAGCAAAAAGCCAGAGTGGCTGAAGTGGTAGAGCACCAGTCTTGAGAGGAAAAAGTCAACTAGAATCTCAAGGCCCTGAGTTCAAGTCCCAGTACTAGAGAGCACACACTCACACGCGCACACACACACACACACACACACACACACACACACACACACACAAATGAGGTGTTTCCATTTGTGATTATTAGGTGAGAGATTGTGCATGAATAAATATTTTCAATCCTCTTGAGCAAGCGCATCAAACATGGTAGCTTTATTTTGAGGAACTACCCAACTGTTTTCCTAACTGGTGCATCAGCCCTCGTTTTCATTCCTAGGAGAACGCCAACATCTCCGCATCTTTGACAACACTTCTTACTGTCGGACTTTTCAGTATAACCATGCTGGTAGTTGTGAAATCACATGACATGAATTCTAGCATGCGTTCCTTAATGATTACTGACATTGAGCACATTTTTGTGCTTTTATTCAGTATATGCATTTTCTCTATAGAAATGTCTTCCTAAATCCATTATATATTACATAATTCCATTTTTAGTATTTTGTTTGAAAAAGTTATTTCTATTCTAAGTGGTCCCCTTGTTACACAGATGCTTTGCTACTGTTTTCCCTGTTCTTTGAGTCATCTGTTTTTTTATTGTGTTCTTTGAAGCATCAAAGTTTTTTCATTTTGATTAAGCTTAGCCTCTCTCTGGTTGCATATGTTTTCAGTGTTATAACTGAGTCCTGTGTACCTCATTCAAGGCTGTGAGATTTCTTATTCTTTTAAGAATGTCATAGTTTCCCCTCTTAAAGTTAGGTTTAGGACTTGTGGTTTTTTTTTAATTTAATTTTGGCATGTAGAGCAAAAGAAAAGTCCAAATTCATTCTCTTATATATAAATGTCCAGTTATGCAGCCATTCTTAGAGTAGAATTCTTTTTCCTCCAGTGAACTTTCTTGTCGTCTTTGCTGAACTCAGTTGTCTGTGTGGATGTAGCAGTTGATTTCTGGGCTCAATTCTGTAGAAATATTCTGTCTACCTGTCGCCACACCAGTACTACATTCTCTTTAGCAATGTTATCTTGTAGTAAGATTTGAACCTGGAGCCTGTGACTATTCCTTCTTTGCTTTTTCAAGGACATTTTGGCAAGCTAAACTCCCCTACACTTCCATATGAATTTTTGTTTTGTTTTGTTTTTTGTCGGTCATGGGGCTTGAACTCTGGGCATGAGTGCTGTCCCTCAGCTCTACAGGTCAAGGGTAGTACTCTACTACTTGAGCCACAGCACCACTTCTGATTTTCTGATGGTTTATTGGAGATAAGATTCTCATGGACTTTCCTGCCTGGGCTGGCTCTGAACAGTGATCCTCAGATCTCAGCCCCATGAGTAGGTAGGATTACAAGCGTGAGCCCCAGGTGCCAGGCTGAATTTTTGGATTCGAGTAACAGTTTTTACCCCTCCAAAAAAAAAAAATCATCATGGGCTGGGAAGGTGGCTCAGTGGTAGAGCGCTTGCCTTGCATGCATGAGGCCCTGGGTTCAATTCCCCAGCACCACATAAGCAAAAAGAAAAAAAGCTGGAAGTGGCACTGTGGCTCAAGTGGTAGAGCGCTAGCCTTGAGCTGAAGAGCTGAGGGACAGCGCCCAGGCCCAGAGTTCAGGCCCCACGACCAGACCCCCCCAAAAAAAATCATCATCTAGGGCCAGGCACCAGTGGTTTTGGTTGGCTGCTTGGTTGGTTGGTTGGTTTCTTGGTTTGGTTTGGTTTTTTCATGGTGCTGGGCACTAAGCCCAGAACCTCACACTCTGAAAGAAGCAAATCCTCTACTCCTGAGCTATGTCCTAGTCCTGAAGGCTTGAACACTTAACACTTCCCTTTATTAAGTTTGCTCTCAATACTTGTTCTTTTGATACTTTTGTAAGTAGACCTTTCTTACTATCTATTTCCAGTGATTATTATTACTAGTATATCAGAAGCAGTGGCATTCCTTACTGATCTTGTCAATTCTGAACCCTTGATGAACTTGTGCATCACTAGGAACCTTGTAATTTTAAGAAGACCATTTCATGGATGCTACCCGAAATAGGAAAGGGGAATTCTAAGAGTCAGAAAAAAATGGGGGGAAAATACTTGATAAACAAAGGCAGGAAGCTATAGAGAATATAAGCAAATTGTTCACGTCTCGCATTGTCATGTGCTACCAGGTGCCTGTAATTCTGCCTTCATAGGAAGTTGCAAATAGGAAAACAGTAGTTCCAGGCCAATCCAGACAGAAAAGTCCATGAGCTCCATACATGGCTGGGCATGGTAGTGCAGACCTGTCATCCCAGCTACTACAAGAAGAATAGCTTTGGAAAGCAGTATGGAGGTTCCTCAAAAGACTCCACATAGAGCTCCCCTATGACCCAGCAATCCCACTTTTGGGCATTTATCCAAATGTTCACAAACAAGACCACACTAAAGCTACCAGCACGACTATGTTTATTGCAGCATTATTTACCATAGCTAAGATATGGAAACAACCCAGATGCCCCTCAGTAGATGAATGGATCAAGAAAATGTGGTATATATACACAATGGAATTCTATGCCTCCATCAGAAAGAATGGCATTGCCCCATTTGTTAGGAAATGGAAAGACTTGGAAAAATAATATGAAGTGAAGTAAGCCAGGCCCAAAGAAACATAGGCCCCATGGTTTCCCTTATTTGCAATAACTAGTATATATATGTCTGAGACAAGCAGAAAAGGTCAGATAAGTTGATGTTAGGGAAATGAACCCCTAAATAAGTATTCAAGTGTTTTTTGGTTTTTTTTCCTTTCATGCAATTGTTTCTATCATATTTACAAGATGATTTCTATGCTGCTTTGTATGTCCCTCCCCCACAGTATAACCCAAACTTTCACTGTTTTTGATGTTGGTATAATTTGTGGAGGGGAAGGGAAAAAAAACAAATCGTTTAACTAGGGATACAGGTGGACCCATTGCAACAATGAGATGTACAAGTCGTTATGTCGAAAAATGAACTTAACGTTGGTGGGGTGTGGGGGAAGGATCGGGTGGGGGAGGTGGGGGGAGTATGGGAAGGGATGGGAAGGGGAAACAACAAGGAGGCAACAATGCTTGATAAGAAATGTACTCGTTATCTTGACCATGTAATTGTAACTCCTCTGTTTGGTATTCTCACAATAAAATAAATAAATTAAAAAAAAAAAAAAAAAGAAGAAGAAGAATAGGAGGACCACAGTCCAGACAGGTGCTTGAGCAGAAAGCAAAACCTTCTCTGAAAAATGTAAGCCAGGCACTGGTGGATCATGCCTGTAATTCTAACTAGTTAAGAGGCTAAAAGCTAGAGGATCACAAATCAAAGCCAGCCCAGACAGCAAAGTCTTGTGATACTCCATCTCCAATTAACTAAGAAAAAGTCGGGCTGGAGGTATGGCTCTAATGGTAGAGCTCCAGCCAGCAAGCATGAGGCCCTGAGTTCAAACACCAGACCCACCCCCTCAAAAACAAATTGTATACTCTTTTAAGATATCCTGTGAATAAATCCTGTACCAGTTTGTCTACCTGAAGTGTGTCACATGCTTATTTTACTGTATAAACCTGCCAAATGACAACCAATTTGGCTGTTCTAAACTCAGTGTTTGTGACATTACTCAAGAGTAAATACTGTCACCAATGTCGTAAAGCAAAACATTTTTCCCACAATTATTTTTGTCTCTTTGAATGGGATAATAAGAAATAATGCTTGAAAATAAGGTTTTAAAAAAAGAGGGAATGAAATATTAAGCAACATGTAGGTACTTCTTAATCTGGTTTTAAAAAAAAATTCATTTGCTTCCAATTAAATGATACATACCAGAGCAGTTTATAAAAATGGGCTGGGGGCCGGCCAGAGGCCCTGAAAATGAATAAAAGCACAAATGTCAACTTGATTAGAAGTAAACAGAACTTCTGTCCCCCTTCCCATTTTTATTTCAGGAAACCAGTCACCCCAGATTCTGAAACCCAACCCAGGGAGGAGGAAGAGACTCTATAGGGTAATAACATCAAATTCAAGTGATTTTGTATTTCATTGCACTCCGAGAGCTTTCACAGCCGCTCGTTCATCTCAGAGCTGGCTCAGGAAAAGATGAGGTGCCATCACTCAGAATAACAAACAAATCCCTTGGCTCTATCTATTTCCACATTGTGTGTGGACCAAAGTCCCTTGGAAAAAGTCAATGTGCTACATTACAATTTCAAAACTAGCCCGAGATTTGGAAATTAATGCATCAAAGAGCACTGCTGTTTTGGCCTTTTGTCTAAAGGGCAAATGCAAACAAATGGAAAAACTTTGAGCTGTGAGAGAGAGAAAGAGAGGGAGGGAGGGAGACAGAGACAGAGACAGGGAGAGAGAGAGAGAGAGAGAGAGAGAGAGAGAGAGAGAGAGAGAGAGAGTACTGTTTCCTTCTCAGATCTCAAAAAAAATAGTGCATTCAAATGGTAATGAAGAGAGAGCCTGGGTGTTGATAATGGTGTATTAAACTGGGATGAGCTAATTGTGCATTTTCATGTGAATCAGCCTCCTGCTAAGTCTCATTAGGAATGCACATTAAAGATATAGACAAGCAATCCGCCTTTTAATCAAGTGTCTTATTTCTACCAACGCCATTCCGATTGTGTGTGTTTTGTTAGGTGGAATTTTTTTTTTGAGGGAAATTTAATTGTGCAGCCTGGAAATCTGATTCTGTTTCGAAGCTGTAAGAAAATCTTCCTGGGCCAGGGGCACGCGGGAGAAGTCGGGCTGGGAGAGTCGACTGGAATATGAATTGATCCATTACTGGCCTTTTTCTCTTTAAGAAAAAAAAACTAAACTAAATAAGCTGGTCTGTGGTGATGAATCCTTATTTGGAATCCACACAAATCCCCCCACAACACGTCAGTCCACAGATGGCAGGGGGAAATGACATCCATAGCCACCGCAGTGAGACTCGAGGGAACGGGAGAAGCTTCCTGGGAGAGGGTGATAGGACAGAAGGGCGCCCAGAGCTCCTGCCATTGCATCACGTGGAGCAAGGGGATGTACAAGGCACTAGGCATGCAGAACAACAGAAAAAATACTCATATGATTACCATCAGCCAAGCAGCAGGAGAGCACAATGGAACTGAGATCATGGAAATTAACATCCAAATAGGCCAGCCTTGACATTCTCTATTTTCTCACAGAAAGATGTTCTTTTTGATCCTATATGATTTTTTTTTTTTAGTTTCTTTCTGAGCTTGTTGTGTTTCGGGGTTTGGTGCAGGTCCTGGGACTTGAACTCATGGGCCTGTAGTTGTCCTTGAGCTTCTTTACTCAAAGCGAGCACTCTACCACTTTGAACCACAGAGTCAGGGTGGTTTAATGGAGATAAGAGTCTCACGGGCTTTCCTGGCCAGGTTGGCTAAGAATCACAATTCTCGGATCTCAGCCTCCTGAGGAGCTAGGATTACAGGCGTGAGCCACCAGCACCCAGCTTGGCTGGTTATGTATTTTTAACCTATCTTACGAGTTCCTGCAAATGTGGCTTTTTGGCCACAGGAAGGAACATGGTGTCTTTTGCCGAGCAGATGCCGGGTTCTGAGTGAAGAGCTTCACGCTGTGGCAAGAAAAGAATAAGCAGAGCTATTGAACCCTGGGGAGATGGAAAAATACAGAGAAAATACACTTGTCCTCTAGGGAACAATGCCATCTTTCCACCCCGGCCTAGCACAGGCAACCTGCTTAGGGTGGGCAGCGGCATGGTAAGGGTTAAACACTGAGAGACTGACAAGGGATTCTTATTTACCTTTGCTTTGAAGCAAAAGTGTTCTTCATTCAACTATGAGCACACACAAACACTTCCCCTGTCAGCTCTCTAGGTCTGTTCCACGGCGAATGACTGGCACAATTACATCATTGAAGAGGGCAAGACCTTTCCTTCCAAGATCTGATTGGAATCACTGTAACCCTTCAACACAGGAGGTTTGGGCTGACTTTCCTGGAGATTCACATTCTTCAATGCATTTCTCCAACGACGTCGCAAGATGTCTCATTGAGCAGCTGTTTACTGTCATCTATGATTATACTGATTGAAAACTACCCACACGTGCTCTTGCTCAAAACATATGTGTATACACAAAAGCACACACACAAAAACTATGTACTTGGTAGGTATACCACTTGTGTCTATGTTCCTGGAATAGGGCTCGAACTCAAGATCTTGCTTAAGCTTGTTTGGGTCAAGATGGCATTCTACCACTTGAGTCATAAACCTACCTCCAGCTTTTTCCTGGTTAATTAGAGATAAGAGTCTCAGGGACTTCCCTGCCTGGATTGGTGTCAAATTGTGATCTTCAAATCTCAGCCTCCTGTGTAGCTAGGATGATGGGTGGGCATGAGTCACCGGCGCCTGGTGTGGTGTCCCTTTAAATGGGCCACCAACTTCCATTTATTGTATGGATTTGCTGACTTTGACGGGGATTTCTGTAATATTCTCCTCCTGTCTACAAAGCTTATTGCGAGGCTGTTTTATAGTAAGTGTCTCCCTGGTGCAGTCTCATGTATGATCATTTAGTTCCTTGGTGCAGCAATATGTTAAATGTCCCCCTGATGGTCATAAGGGATGGGGAACGTGTGCCTTTAAGTATTAAAGAACCCGTGTGGAAATCAGTCACTGAAAGTATGGAACATTTTGCTGTTCGCTTAGAGACTGTTTACGTACCACATTTAGAAAAGTGCCTATTATTTGAAAAAATCCATTCTACTGAAAATGGTCTATTCTTGAGCTCAGCCTATAGAAATCAAAACACTCTGGAAAATTGGAAAAGTGTGGGTTAAGAGGACATGGAAATTATTTCAGCTGCTGGAAATTATTCCCAGAGAGAGAGCGAGGTTTCTGCTTAGCCAAAGCATCAGGTCTGCCCACCTGAAGTCTCCAGGTGATCTCTGTCAAAACTCCTCATTTCAACTTAAACCCATATTAATAAAGAGATGGAATAATAATACATACGATCATGATTTAATTCACAACACTTAATACTAAAGTCTAGTTTTTAAGTTTTTAAAAATGTATAAGTGAATGAACAAAGGGGGAAAAAGGTAACATAAGGTATCAAACAGAGGAATCCTTAAAACAGAAACTATGCAGCCAGAAATGGAGCCATGACTCAAGTGGTAGAGCGCCAGGCTTGAGAAAAATAAGCCAAGCAAGAACCTGAGGGAGCGAGGTGCTGGTGGCTCAAGTTTGTCACCGAGTTACTCAGGAGGCTGAGATCTGAGGATTGCAGCTCGAAGCCAGCCCAGGCAGGAACGTCTGTGAAATTCCTATCTTTAATTTACCACCAGAAAACTGGAAATGGCACTGTGACTCAAAGTGGTAGAGCGCTAGACTTGAGTGAAAAAGCCCAGGGACAGTTCCCAGGCCCTAAGTTCAAGCTCCATGACCGACAGAAAAAAGAAAAAGTATGTGAGGACGTGAGTTCACGCCCCAGTACTGGCACATAAAAAAAGAAAAGTGCTTATACCGAGTATGATAAGATTAAGAGGTAAACAGTTGATACAGCATTGTAAATAGAATTTGGAGAAATGTCCTCTCAAGCTTCTGAGAATTAATTGATATAAAGTAATATCCCATCCAAGAAGCTGAATAGTAGGTCTTCATTGATGGGAACACTTTGTATGTGGTGCTGGTACCAAGACTTGAACTCAGGACCTTGCACTCTTGATCAACTTTCTTGCTTGTAGCTGGTAAAGACCACTGAGCCATGCTTCCAGTCCAGCATTTTGCTGGAGATGGAGTTGTCTGGGCTTTTCTGCCCCGACTGGTTTTGAATCACAATCCTCCAGGTCTCAGCCTCCTGGGTAGCTAGAATTACAGATTGAGCCACTAGCACCTAGCTTGATGGAAATACTCTAAGGTTAATCTCAAGTCTCAACAGAACCATAGATAGACATGTTTACAATGGGAATTGTTTTATACTACCAAATGGGCAGTTTTCTACAGAGTCCCAAGACAATTAATACAAGACTATGTTGCTTTAAAAAATAAAAAACAACAGCCCAGAAATTACCAGTTACTTGAAGAAAACATTCAGGATAACAATATCTTTCAGTTGTCCATCCTGTAAGCAAAGTTCTAGTGCAAGAGAAAGCAGAATTAACCTTCTAATCTTCAGTCATTCCATCATAAATAATAAAGGCAATGACTGTGCTCAAAACTTCCAGCTCTTTAAAAAACTAAGTGCCGATGGCTCACACCAGTCATCTTAGCTACTCAGGAGGCTGAGATCGGAGGATCCTGATTTGAAGCCAACCTGGTCAGACCAACCCAAGGGACTCTTATCTCCAATTAACCAGCAAAAAGCTGAATGTGGAGATGTGGTTCAAGCAGTACAGTGCCAGCTTTTAGTGAAAAGGCTAAGTGAGAGCATAATGCCCTGAGTTCAAATCCCATCACTGGCACGATAAATTAATTCGTTGACTAATTAATTAATTAAATGTGGAGTAAAAAGGCCTGGGAATGGTCAAATGCAGAAAGAAAAAGAGAGAAAGAGGGAAAAGGGAGGAAGGAAAGGAAAGGAGAAGAAGAACAGAAAGACAAGAGGAAAAGAGGGAAGGAAGGAGAGAGGACAAAAGGGAGGGAGGGAGGGAAGAAGGTAGGGAGGGAAAGAATGAAGGAAAAGAAGACAAGGAGAATTCTAGAAGCTTCTGCCAGATGAGACGGAACTGCTACCTGACCGTGACAGTCTGGGCTATGTGGTCCCCTAGTGTAGCAGCAGCCTTAGGGGTCACTAGATAGTTCTGGAAGACATGTAGAACCCATCAGAATAGACTCTGCCAGAAACAGAACCGTTGGAAATCGAATGAGCACAATCCCTCGTTGCTCAGTGGTCTCATTGCACAGCTGGCCTCTTCTCCAGGCCCATGCATGGCACCCAGGGCAACTTTCCAGCTAACTGGCCATGGGAAGAAGCAACAGTGTCCTCTGAATGTCATCCATGCTGCTCAGGAGGAATCCGTACGGATTCCCAGGCCTGAACTTGCTCCTTTTTCTAATCCTCCCTTCTCAGAACATCTCCGTGCCTGACAGGGCTGGTCACTTGTCTGGGGTGAGGGTGGAAGGCGGGCCCTGGACCACAGCTGTCTTTCTAGTCTTTCTCTGTGAGGGGGAGAAACCAGACAGAGGCATGGACTTTGATCAACGTCCTTGGGTCCTCCTTCAATAAAAGCTTCAGTCCTGAAGCCTCAGAAAACACTCAAAGCTAGCCTTTTCTTCATGGGAAAAATTAAAAAAAAAAAAAAGCAAGCTCCCTCTCTGCCTTGAAGGTGGGACATTTTTTGTCCTCCGATCTTTGCATGCACAGGTAGCAAAGGCTGCCCGAGCTCTAATACACCATTAAAGGGGTGGTGATGCAGTCAAAACAGACATGCACTATCTATTCTCCAGTAAGATTGGCTACTTACTGTCCCTATCTGGCAAAAATAAAAGATTCAGCAGCAAATATTCAGTAAGACAGACTTGTTGAAGCAGCTGGCTAATTGTGGACTTTGCAATTATTAGATTTTCATTGCTGGCTCTAAAAGGAAAAAAAGCAGCACTTAAAATGAATGAAATATGCCACAGTGCCTCTAGCAGTGAAATTAAGCCACCTTATTAACTGTGCAACTTTTTTATCAAAATTGCAAGAAATGCTCATTAGGCTTTTTCTGTGAATTCAACGTCATCTTCTGCATCTCTGAATTCCTAGAATATAAATATGTAACTCAAACACCTCTGTTTTCACTGAGAGATAACGAAACAAGACATTTGGAGATTCTGCAATTAGAATACACATTAAAAAAACAAACCAGATCAGGATTAGCTATTTCATATTGTATTTAGTTTACTCCTTATAATGGCTACCTTATTTTTTGCTATTATTAGCATCATAGTCAAATCATTATGCTAGCCAAATTGTACCCTGTATCATTAATACTTTTTTTTTCTTAAATCAGGTGAGACAAGAATTAGCATGGATTTGTTAAAAATGACTTTTCTGGATACAATTTACTTTCTTAAGCTCCCACCAGTAAGTTGCTATCAAAGGCTATATAGGAAACATTCCAAAGTACATGTGTACCAACTCAATCATATTTTTCATATACAAACTTGTCAAGGATCAATGAGAAAATGCATAATTTATATCTCACTATTATAGGAAGCAATCTAATAAGACAAATGTAATTTGAGACATTTTCATTAAAGGTTAGCTATGGTTTTATAAATATTAATCTCCAATTATTAAAGTCTCTAAATGCTTCATAGTAAAAGCCCACTCATTGGTTCTTCATCTTTAGGAATAATCACCCAAAGAAATAGTCATAAAATGAGAAGATGATTGGAAATTTTTTATCACCAGGGTTTTAATCACTTCAAAATGATATTTGGCATTCTCAGCTAGGAGAATGGGGCTAGATATTCAATTGGTGAGATTATGACTAAGAGGATTAGCAATAAATTCACAGGAAAGGAAAACAGCTACCTAGAAATAAGTGTTTGAACTCAGGGATTTTTCTACCTCTTTCCCAGCCAGCCAAGTAAAACCAGAAGAAAAAGAAAAACAGGAAAGCAACTGCCTATACCAATTAAGTAAGAAAAAAACTCCTTCCTTATTAAATCAGTACTAGTTAATTGGTCTATGTCATATTATATCCATCTTGATTTGAAAAAAATCTTCTGAACATCCAGACAGCCTTTGAACCCATAAACAGTCAACAAGTTGCACACAAACAAAGCAAGCTAGGTTTATACCCCCACTACTAAGTTGGTTGATTTAAGTTAACTAAGAGATGGACAACATATTCATTTTGGATTCCATCATCTATTCAAATACCCATATTTATTTAGTCATAAGCCTGTATGATCCAACAAAGTTACTTACAAAATCCATACAAAGTGCCAGGCACCAGTGGCTTATGCCTATAATCCTACCTACTCATGAGACTAGAGACCTGAGGCTCAGGACTGAGGTTCAAAGCCAGTTTGGAGAGGAAACTCCATGAAATTCTTATCTCCAATTTTCTGCCAAAAACAAAAAAACTGGAAGAAGAGCTGTGGCGCAAGTGGTAGAATATTACCCTTGAGCACAAAAGCTCAAGGACGCCACCCAGGCCCTGAGTTCAAGACCCATGACCAGCACAAAACATAATAATAAATAAAATATGAAATTAAAACCTATGCCATTATAAAAACCAGTAGAAATAATGGAGAAGTAGAATTTAGTCTTAAGAGGCATTAGCTATAAACCTAGGGGAGATTGATATAATTGATCACTATTTTCCTTTTTGAACATGTATGATTGACCATATCTTTAAAAGAAGGATTCAAGGTTTGTTTGTTTGTTTTTTTAAGATGAATCTAATACCTAAAGAGGAAATTAAGGGCTGAAATCTAATAAAAGCATTTAGTCTATTTCAACATGAAATGCACAAATAGATCAGTTTATTCAGATCCAACTTGAATGGCGACCAAATCTCTAGAATGTTTGCTCCTCAACATTAGTGGAAATAATCATGTCAAAAAGAATTCCCCATTCCAGATCAAGCAGGAAATTTCACAGACCAAGTAAGTTGTTGTACAAAAGGGTTTCAACTCTACTTGTCAGTTTATGGGTGCAATGCATCTTGATCAATGTACCCTTCATCATTTTCCTCCATATCTCCCAACCCCTCTTATCCCCTCAATTTCCACAAAACGTTTTAATAATTATTTATACCTGCCTATGTAGGCAAGAATAAGTGAACGGTGTGAGTAAATACCTAAATATGAATGTGTGCAGGTGAATGTGAATGAGGGTGAACTGATATTGTGTGTGTGTATGTGTGTTTATCTGTGTTTGGGAGAGACACAGACATAGAGATCGTTGTGTTGTTGTTGTTTGTTATTGTTGTTTTTGTGCCAGTCCTGGTACTTGAACTTGGAACCTGGATGCTGCCCCTGAGCATTTTTTTGCTCAAGACTAGTATTCTACTACTTGAGCCACAGCTCCACTTTGGGCTTTTTAGTAGTTAATTGGAGAAAAATGTCTCATGGGCTTTCCTGCTAGAGCAGTCTTTGAACCATAATCCTCAATTCTCAGCTTCCTGAATGGCTAGGATTACAGGCATGAGCCACCAGCCCCCAGTAGAGGTAGATTCTTTATATGGCTTTGTAGGGTATGTGGGTAGGAATGCGTGGGGCATATGTGTTATAATTTATAATGTGTGTTTAAGCAATATGTAAACTCCTCAAAAGTAACTCATTCTTCTTAAAGTGTTCCACTTCATAAGAATTCCCCACCAACAATGAGTTCTTCCTGTTCACATGTACATAGCAATAATAATTTCTTACTGTGTACATAGCCACTGATTTTTTTTTGGGGGGGGGTCCAGTCGTGGGGTCTGAACTCTGGGCCTGGGCACTGTCCCTCAGCATTTCAGCTCAAGGCTAGCGCTCTACCACTTGAGCCACGGCGCCACTTCCAGCTTTTTTCTTTTTGCTTATATGGTGCTGAGGAATGGAACCCAGGGCCTCAGACATGCAAGGCAAGCGCTCTACCACTGAGCCACCTTCCTAGCCTGCCACTGATTCTTGATAATTTATGAAAATAATTTTAGCGAAACATGAAAAGATTTGAGGATTTTACCACATATCTACAAATGATACTCATTTCTCAAAGAGTTTTGCTGTGGACTAAGACATAGAACAAACAGCCTAAATAACCTAAAAATTAAATAATATAACTATGATCTCTATTTTGCATACAAGATTAACTGTTTTATTTGGTCCAGAAATGTAACTTCTCAAATAAGATCATAGCAGCATTAAGTCCAAAGTCAAACTAACATAAAAGGAAAATGACTTGACTCATTTTGCAAAGATGAAATGCTTTGAGAAATGACAAAATTATTATGTGACTCGTAGGGCAGCAATGAGGCTTCTCTAATTTTTCAATGGTTATTGGGAAATTAGGGAGTAAGATGTTAATGGTCATAGTAAATCCATAATGAGGAAGGGAACGATCATATTAACACACACCATATGTTTACAATCGCTTTGCTATGGTTACTCAGCCATCTCTTAAGGGAAAGGAAAAGTTCGATTTGGACTGGAAGAAGAAATAAAAGTCTTCAAAGGCTGAGGCCAGAAAGATAATCAGGCCAGGTGCTGTGGCTCATGCCTATAATTCTAGCTATTCAGTAGTCTAAGATCTGAGAATCTCAATTCAAAGCCAGCCCAGGCTGGAAAACACATAAGACTCTTACCTCCAACTAGCCACCAAAAAGCTAGAAGTGGAGCTGTGGCTCAAGTGGTAGGACCCTAATTTTGAGCACAGAAACTCTGGGACAGTACCCAGGACCTGAATTCAAGACCCAGGAACAGTACAAAGAACAAAAAATTTTTTTTAAAGATACTAAGTATTGGAGATATGCCTTAAGACATTTCATGGTAAATGAAGTGATTTTGTTACTAACAGATCTGCCCTACAAAAAATTCTCAGTGGAGTTTTCCTTCAGACCAAAATTAAGGAGTTATACAGGTTGAAGCAAATGCATATTTAAAAAAAAGAAATATAATGAAAGTGGTGTTCTGATCATCATAAGTATCTCAGGCATCTGATCTAGATGCCTCACAATTAAAATTAAGACACTTTATTATTTATTTATTTATTTATTTATTTATTGCTAGTCCTGGAGCTTGAAGTCAAGGGCATAGGCACTTTCCCTGAGCCTATCTGTGCTCAAGGCTAGTGCTCTACCACTTGACCCTCAGCACCACTTCCAGCTTTATCCGAGTAGTTTGTTGGAGATAAGAGTCTCACAGAGTTTTCTACCCTGATTAGCTTTGAACCACAATCCTCAATACATTATTTTTAAAAGAAATTCAAATAATACGCACTCTCTTGGATGTCTATAAATATTAATACCCTACCTTTAGAACACTCCATGTATATACAAGAAAACTGAAGACAGCTACAGAAGTAATTTTAGTTAAAATGTATTGCTTAATAGGTTATGCATATGTGCATAAGTATCTATATTTAAATAGATGAAGGTATGTGTGAATATATATATATATATATACATATATATATATATATATATATGCTTCTAAATACCAGATAAATTGATGAGTTGATTTTCTTCGTAATTTCCATTTGGTGGCAATCAATGAATTTCCATTTTATAAAAATGTATTCAAGTAATGAAACATCTGGCACTGTAGAATCATCCCTTAGGCAATAGTGTTCATAGATGTAGTTTGCAGAACTATTTTATTATTTGACAATTTAGAGGAAAAGTGACCTCGTGTTCTCCAGAAGCTTCACATGATAATATGCTTCATTTGTGTCCTGCACCATTTTCACAAAGCATGCATGTTGGAAACTATTAGTTCCCATCCTAGGCTAAAAATATACATCATAAATTGAAGATATATTTCTATACTGATAACCTGCTCAATTCAAACCCTGAAAGACAAGAAGCTATACAGAAATATCCACAAAACACCACTCCAGCATGGCTACTTACCATCGCAATTCAAGAAACATCTTCTCTTTGGTTAATTTCAGAAAAATGCCCGTCACCTTTGCATGTTGCTTTTACTCATGTATTACCTGAAATTATCTCTTCCCTTACCTCCTTTTCTTCTTGTAGAGGTGGCCTACCTGAGTCACTGTTTCAAGACACATTCTCTAACGCTTCCTAGTGGTCAGACCCTCCTGCCAGGACCACAGCTGGACCTCCCAATGACTTGTCATTCTCCTTTCAAAGAAGCTGTTGTTAATGGTGCTGGAATGTTTGTATGTGAAACACAGGTTAAGAGGAATAAATCAGGGCTGGGAAGGTGGCTCAGTGGTAGAGTGCTTGCCTTGCATGCATGAAGCCCTGGGTTCCACATAAACATAAACATAAACATAAACATAAAAAGCCAGAAGTGGTGCTGTGGCTCAAGTGGCAGAGCGCTAGCCTTGAGCTGAAGAACTGAGGGACAGCTCCCAGGCCCAGAGTTCAAGCCCCACAACCAACAACAACAACAAAAAAAAAAGGAATAAATCATTTCAATGGTGTCTTGAGAATCAAGATCATTTGTACAAAAGCAAAGAGACACATAAAGCTTGAATCCTAAATTTAAGTTGGAATGACCTGTATAACCCTTTTTATATATTCTGTCTTCCAAAAAATGTACTTCCTAGTGCTGCTACTATAAAAGAATAGAAACAATTACCAACATGGCATCAACTTAATCAATACCCCAACTAGGCAGGTTGTGGGATACTACAAGTCACATTAGCTTGATAGAAAAATAGCTAATTTCAGGTAAGAAATAGGAAGTACACAGAAATGTACCTGAAGCATCATTTAATAGAAAAATCATAAAATCTATCAAAGAATATTATGAATATATCAACCATAAACCAGCAGGGATTGGATCCCTGGGCCAATGAGGAGATAATTTACGCATCAGTAAAGACAACTGTAATTAAGTGCCCCATTGTTTTCTGGCTGGTAGAGTTTCTGATGAGAAATCAGCTGTAAATCTCACTGATGAAATCTGTTCCTTCCTAAGTGCCATCAGGAGTTTCTTTTAATGCTGGTTGTCAGCAGTTTGACGCAGTTTGAGTCTAGATGTGTTTCAGGTGGTGTTCATGTTTTTTATTCGTTTAGCATGAGGGATTCTAAACTTCTTGTACTTGTGCTTTAATGCCTTTCATTAATTGGGGGAAAATGTCTACCATCATTTCTTCAAACATTTCTTCTTCCCGTCTTCTCTCCCTTTTCCTTTGAGGTACCCAAATTGCCTAAGTTTTATTCATATTATGCATTACCAAAGAACTTAGGTGTTCGGTTTTTCCTTCTTTTTTCCCTTTGTATCTCAGTGTGGATAGATTTTACTGGTCTGTCATTCAGGTTCACAGATTCTTTATTCTGCTATATCCTGTCCTCTGATGAAACTACTAGAAAATTCATTTACCACTTGACACCTTCTTATAGCTGCCGGGTTTATAGATTACAAACTCCAAATCTAATTGTACACGTGGTGAATCTTTTCCACCTGATCCGTTACCCCTGGTCACATTGAAAGTCCCTGTGTGGTCATTCTAACCGCTAGGCTGGAGAAAACCTGTTAACACTAGGGAACAGACAGGAAGCTAAGAATATGTCAACAAGAAAGACAAACGACCTGGCCAAATATCAGGGGGACATCGGATGACAAGATAACATTATTCCTTGGGGTATGGCACCAAAGAATTTACTGGTGATAGAAGAAAAGAACGTGTGTTGGGTGAGAAAGGGTGAAAGGTAGGTTGCAGCTAAGGAGAGAGCATGGGGTGAAGTTGAAGAGTCTGTGGACTTTTCACGATGTAGAGCAGAAGTAGGATGTGACTATAGCTAAATGTGGGACAAATGCCTACGCAAAGGGGTAAGAGCAGAGGAAGGAGCTAAAGATAACAGCAAGGGGAGAGGTCTGAAGAAACCAGGTCCTATAAGAACTAGAAGGAGCCATGTGCCAATCGCTTACACTTGTCATCCTAGCTTCTCAGGAGGCTGAGATCTGAGGATTCCATTTTGAAACTATCCTGAGCAGGAAAGTCCATGTGAGTCTTACTTCCAATTAATCACCATGGGCTGGGAAGGTGGCTCAGTGGTAGAGTGCTTGCCTTGCATGCATGAGGCCCTGGGTTCGATTCTTCAGCACCACATTAGCAGAAAAAGCTGGAAGTGGCACTGTGGCTCAAGTGGTAGAGTGCTAGCCTTGAGCTGAAGAGCTGAGGGACAGCTCCCAGGCCCAGAGTTCAGGCCCACAACCGACCAAAAAAAAAAAAAAAACAACCAATTAATCACCAAAATGCTGAAAGTGGAGCTGTGGCTCAAGTGGTAGAGCACTTGCCTTGAATGAAACAGCTCAGAAAGAATACAGAGGCCCTGAGTTCAAGCCCCAATACCAGCACAATTAAAAAACTGAATTTGAAGGAAAAAGAATGAATTGGCCCTGCGTGTACAAAGAAGAAATAAGACGATGGTAGAGATAACAATATTACCATAAACACATAATCACTCTTAAGATTAAGGATTATATTATCCATGAAAATATGAAATTATATAAACATTTTATCCTAACTCCTTTTGTGGTACTTCAGTTTCCAACTCTTTTCCACTAGAGGGATTGGATTATACCATTCAAGCCAGAGAGCCAACTCTGACATTCAAAAGATATATGTCCAAGTCATCAAAGCCAGGTAACAAGTCTCAGGGCTAGGCAAATACTGTATATACAGAATGAACCCTATTAACTGTCATGAAGATACTTATGATGCCCGGAGTTATAGCTCAAGTGGAAGAGTACTTGTCTCGCATATGCAAAGGCCTGGATTCGATTCCCCACCACTACAAATTAAAATAAAATAAAAATAAAGACACCTCCAATGAAAAAACATCAGTGATAATTCTATAATGACAAAAAGCAACCTAATTCCTTTTCCCAAGGCAGGCTCAAGATAAGAGACAAGAACAGCTGAATGACTTACAAATATTTCCTAGACTTTAAGCCCAAGCTACAGGGATTTTGTGATGTAAAGCAGGGATAAAGTCTACAGTCTTTGTCATCTCATTATAAATCGCTTCTTGGACTATCAAACATTTCAGTTTAGTATTTATTTTTCATTCAATCGCCTGAGAATATATTTATTCGCTTATATCCTTTTCGTGCCAGGTACATCTCCTAAATAATAAATAACATTTTTGCATCTTCTCCATCCCACTGCTGAGGGAGACAGAGTTTGGTGATAAGTGCCAGATAATTCTATCTGTTGTAATTCAAGGTTTAAGTCACACACGTTCGGGGATTTTTCCACAGAATGCAGCTTTGCTGTCTCCAAGTATTTAAGAATAAATACACTGAAGATAATACAAATTCAAATACATAATTTAACTTAGAATACAACAACAGGCGAGCTAAAATCTTATGCTCAGTGGCAGATTCTTTTTACCTGGGCTGTTTCAATTTCTTGTTTTGTTATAAAAGAAAAACAAAACAAAAAAAGGCATTCATATCCATGCTATATATGTTTCCACTATTAAACTTTTAAGTCTTCAAAGTGATGCATGGACTTTCTGCCTTCAAGGAAAGTTGAGTCTAGATCAAAAATGAGCCAATTTGATGTGTTATACTCTTAAGATATTATTTGTGTGTGTGTGTGTGTGTGTGTGTGTGTGTGTGTGTACAACAACAACAAAAAAAAAGGTCTTTGGAAGATATATGAATAACACTCTCTTTTCCAATTTTTTTTTCAGTACCTGTATGTGAGGATTAATTTTGGTTGCCAACTTGACTAGACTGAGAATCACCCAGAAGATTAGTAAACTCACACTTCTGGGTACATCTGTTAAGGATATTTCCAGAGACATTTAACCAAAAGAGGCAAATTCAGGTGAGTGTGGAGCCTCATACCTGCAGTCCCTGCCACTGGCAATGATCAGAAAGGTCATAGTTCAAGGCCAGACTAAGGAAAAGGTTATCAAGGTCCTTATCTCAATAATAGGGTGGGGCATAGTAAGGATTAAGGTCTGAAGCAAAACTCCAGACACTTTTTGAAAAGAGAAGCAAATAAAGGCTGGGTGGTAGCATGCCTGCCTACCAAGCACAAGGCCCTGGGTTCAAACCTCAGTAATACCAAATAAAGAAAATACAAGATGGAGAAAGATGAGTCTCAATGTAGGCAGCCTGGCGCCCTGTACTCCATGGAACAAAGAGAAGGAAAGAAAAGGAACACTGAGCCCGGGCATTCATTGCCTCCCCAGCTCCCTCCTTTCCCTCATCCCCCCCACACACACCCCACCAGCATGAGATCTGTCCTGCTGGCTCAGGCCCTGTCCTCCACAATACACAATACACTCAAACCTCTAAACCCTCATCCACAATAAACCTCCCTCCCTTTAGGTTGACTTGTGTTAAGTGCTTTCTCACAGTGACAACAGCCTGGTTAACACATTGTGATACTGTCAGCTATGTGTGGTGGTTGTTGTTGTTGTTTAATTATGGTCGATTTTCATAATGAAATATGCCACGAGTTTTGCGTTTTCTAAAGGCCTGTATTTGTCCTCCTCACTGCTGACTTTTAGTATTTCCTTAGCTGTTTCCATCTCTAGCTGCTACTATATAGATATATATAGTTTGTTTTTTATTTTTTGGAGTGGATCACACCATTGTCTTCAATGCTTCTGTTAAATAGCTGGTGTCTTTATTATGAGGATTTCTTTTAATAATAATAATTTTCTCCAAATAAAACAACTGCTCTGTCACATAAGCAATAATGTGAGCTGTTCCTCTGCAATTTTCCTACATAGACTATTTGTGATATTTTATGTTTCTCCTTTAATTGAGGGTTTATGCTTTTATATTATAAGTAGGTAAGGTTTTGTAATAATTACACTATTGATTTCTATTTTTATTGGCTCTCATTAGAAGGGTGGCCTATAAAGGCTCTGAATTTTAATGCATTATGATCTTACTCATTTTTTTATAATTACATATGCCTGTGAACCAAAAAAAGAATGCTTATTCTTTGCACATAGGCTTTTAGTCCATATTGCTTTGAGCTTTTAGTTGCATGATTTAAGGGTAAAGAAGCCTGGGTTGTTTTGTGTAAGTGTGTGTGTGTTTATTGAATTGCTCATTAGTAGTATTCTCATGAACGTTATTAAAACTTATGGCAATTGTCCTTTTAAGTAAGCCCGGCGCAAAGACACATAGGTCCCCTGGTGTCCGAGTCATTCCTGTGCAGTCTACAGCAGTCCCTTTCATCCACCCTCATGGTCATATGACTGACCCAGAGCCAAAGCTCCACCCCACCCACTTTGTCTCCAGCATACCCCACAATACAACTGTAGCTTGGGGAAATAACAAAATGCGATACTGCTATGCAAAGCTTGATTTCTTCTGAATGCTGGAAAAGCAGAAGAAAACATAATCAAAGTATTGTAAGCTGGGGATTTCCTATGTCCAATTCTTACTATCCTCCCCCATTTAGATGACTCCACCTTTCCATTTTACTTGAATCGCCTCTTCTTATGACAGGACAGACTGCTACAGCATCTGCATCTTGTATTATTCTCCAAAATATTTTTGTTCTAAGAGAATAATGATCCCTTTGCTCTATATAGGATTCCAGGAGTTTTGTCATTGTGCTCAATCATCTATGATAGTTGCACTGATATCTTCCATTTAATTTGAAAGCTTTAATTTAGGTACCAAATGAATGGAATATCAAACCCATTAAGTCTTTATTCATCTTTCTTCCATCTAAAGAAGGGCACCATGATTCCTTTCTTTATTATCCAGTCATCTGCATTGAAGGGATCTTCAACTTGGATTTTTACTTCCTTTTATTTGTCTGTGTCATCGGCTACTTACGTGTGGGATTTTCAAGACAACAACCATGTCTTCACCAGCAATGTCTATTTTTAATTCTTCAATGGATTATAAAGTTCAGAAACTTTGTTCAGAGGGTAGTTGTTTCATGATGGTTCTAGTACATCTGACCTGTTGTTGTTGTTGTTGTTGTTGTCTTAATGCTCTGGATAAACCTCCATTGGTGTTTTTCCCTTCAAATTCATCACCTATTTTACTAAGTCGTAGGCAGCCTGAGTCCCACCAAATGCGTAATCTGCAAGCTCAGACTAACATCAGAAGCACATGCAAAGACTTTAAGGCACATGCGTGCCATGGGCCACAGCCCCGACTATTTTGATGGAATTGCTCCATCACATCCCAGCATGAAGACTTTCGGTTCTAGCATGCATTCAAACATTGGCGTCCACAGTCCTGCAGGAATGGCAAGAAACATTCACACCATACCCTTCTTTTCTTCTCTGTGCTGAGGCTTGAACTCAGAGCCTCAGAGTCACATTTGGCCTTTCCGCTTACAACTGAACCATGCCTCCACTTCCAGCTTTTTACTAGTTAATTAGAGAGGAAAGTCTCATGGGCTTTCCTCCCTGGATTGTATTCAAATCTCCATCCTCAGATCTCAACCTCCTGAGTAGCTGGGATTACAAGTGTGATCCATGAGCCCCTGAATCATGCTGTGTTTTTTTTGTTTTTTGTTTTTTGTTTTTTTGGGTCCGGTCGTGGGGCCTGAACTCTGGGCCTGGGCGCTGTCCCTCAGCTCTTCAGCTCAAGGCTAGCGCTCTACCACTTGAGCCACAGTGCCACTTCTGGCTTTTTTCTGTTTGCTTATGTGGTGCTGAGGAATCGAACCCAGGGCCTTGAGCATGCAAGGCAAGCGCTCTACCACTGAGCCACCTTCCCAGCCCCATGCTGTGTTTTTCTGTATCAGCCACACAGTCTGACAAGTACCTCTGGGCCACTGGCATAAACCACCCAGCAACCACTCTAGAATCAACAGGAACGTTCTTCTCTCTAGAAAGACTTCATGGGATCTATGGGGGATGGGTGGCTCTTTCTAGACCATGGGAAGGAGAGTGCTTGAGGTGCACAGCTCCAGAGTTAAACCAAGAGGCCTATCCCATCACCAGCAACATGGCCCCATTTTCTGGCAAAAGAGAGGCCTGGGCCCTCAACACCCCCCCCCCCAAGAAATGGAGTCCTCTGTACAAGACAGCTGGATTCTGGGAAATCTTGCATTCTAAAGGGATCTTTGACTGCCTTAAGAGTACCTGCCTACAAATCAATTGTGATTTAGAAGTTAATTCTGATACTTCTTGGTTTATGAATACTTTTTTTTTATAAGTCATGGGAGCTGAACTCTAGGCCTGGGCACTGTCCCTCAGCTCTTCAGCTCAAGGCTAGCGCTCTACCACTTGAGTCACAGCGCCACTTTCAGCTTTTTCTGCTTATGTGGTGCTGAGGAATCGAACCCAGGGTCTCCTGCATGCAAGGCAAGCGCCCTACCACTGAGCCACCTTCCCAGCGCCTCTCTCTAGTTATTACAAACTGGGTTTTTTTCTGTTTAAATGCTGAGAATTTCCACTGTGAGGGATTATAGCCAAACCAGAACCTTGTCATTATTGAGAATAGCCACCACTGCCTGGCATATCAATGGTCAATAAATAATGGACAACTAAAGTACACACACACACACACACACACCCCACATTTTCTTTTTTTTTTTTTGTGGGGGGAGTCCAGTTCTGGGGCCTGAACCCTGGGCCTGGGCGCTGTCCCTCAGCTCTTCAGCTCAAGGCTAGCGCTCTACCACTTGAACCACAGTGCCACTTCCGGCTTTTTCCTTTTTTTGCTTATGTGGTGCTGAGGAATCAAACCCAGGGCCTAAGGCATGCAAGGCAAGCGCTCTACCACTGAGCCACCTTCCCAGTCCTACACACCACATTTTCTTGATCCACTCACCCACTATAGGGAAAAATTATGTTAAGACTCAGAGAGATGTAAGACACATTTTCTCTCCTCTATGGATGGAAGTTAGATCTAAATGTAAGCATATATGACAATATATCCAAGCACGCTGACTGAAGTATGATGTGCATGCAGGGGAGGATTGAAGTGGTGTAAAGTCCCTTGAACAACTGACAGTTCTTACCAAGTGAATACCAGCAAGCTGAAACGAAGGCCAAGGGGTAGATGGAGGGAGGGAGGAAGGGTGGGCGAATGCTGTCCCCATATTCAAAGTACTGAAACTGAAAACTGAACCGGGTAACTTGAGGAGAAGGGTGGGGTCTGAGAGGGTGGGAGAGAATAATGGAAGGGGTGACACTGGCATGTCACACACCGACGGGCGGAGTGGGAACTCCTTTGTACAAGATAATTTTAAAGATAACTTTAGAAAGAATGCTCTTTTTCACGCTCCACCTTCTCTTTGGGGCACTGAAAGATTAGCTGACGAGTATAAAATGCTTAATAGAGCTTTTTCTGCAATTAAAACCAATCACCACTCTTAATTCACTTGATTCAAAGTCCTGCTTCTTTCAAACAGACCTAAATATTTCATAGCTTCTTCTCTGCTCTCCATCTTGCATTTCAATGATGAGAATTAATATCAAATAAGTGCAAACTTGCCAGGCATGGAAGTGCAACCCTGTAATCCCAGCACCCAGGAAGTCAAGGTAAAGAAAACTCCAAGTTTCCAGCCAACCTGAATTACCTAGTGAGAACCTATCTTGAGAAACCAATGGCTCGAGCAGGGGCTTGGTGGCTCATAGCTGTAATCCCAGCTACTTGAGAGGCAACCCTGTCAAAACAGTTAGAGACATCCTCCTCCACCGCCATCTCAACCAGGGGCTAGGAGTGGTGGCATGCACCTACCATTCCAGCATACTGGCCATCCCAGTGGAAATGCAGGATCACCATCCAGGCTAATCAATGGAGAAACACAAGACCCTCTTATGAAAATAACATAAGCACAAAAAGGTCTGGATGCATGGTTCAAGTAGTAGAGCACCTGCCTAACAAGCCTAGGGCCCTGGATTCAACCTCCAATACTGACTGCCCCAAAATATTTTTTTTAAATAAAAGAAAGGGTTTCAATGTAATTCAGTGGTAAAGTGTTTGTCTAGTATGCACCAAGATCCTGGGCTAGCTCCACAGCACTGTGATATGATAGATAGACATAACAGATATAATTTTATTCTTTGCCAGTACTATTCTCTCTTCCCCAGCTCCTTCTCAATACTTTGTGTAAGGGTAATATTGTCATTTAAGGAAAGAATGGTACTTTGCACTTCCATGCCACTTATTTTTTTTTTTTTTACACAGTGGTTTCTAAATTATCCAGACGTTAAAAAAGAATGGCTGTCGGATTACACCACAGAGAACGCAAGCCACCACCCGTGAACTGTTCTCTAGAAATGCTGCAGAAGACAGCGTTCCCAACGTTGAACATAATTAGGTAATTCCCGAAGCTTACTCTGACTCTAAAAGCTAATAAATGCCTCTCAAACTCCTGTATACTTCCACGTCCCACACCACGGAATAGGGAACTCCAAACTATTCAAACTAAAACCAATGTCATATAATAATTCTTTTTTTAAACACTGGTTTTTCTGTCTGCACACACATCTCCCTAGAAATCTGGACCCAGAACCAAGACAGCTGACTCAATTCATTGACGTTCAAAAATCTCTCACTGGTGCTTTGGGATAATTACCTGAAGAAGTACTAATGGCGTTTACATTTTATTTGGGTATGACTGGGCTTCTTTTAGAGCAAAGGCTCTAGGTTCTAAAGTGCCTTATGAAGAATTGATGAGCCCCATTATTTAGGAGGTAAGAACCAAAAGAACTCGGTTCACTCTGACTAGCTAGTGCCAATGTTTGTGCTTACAATTAAGGAAGGAAAAGGTCAAAATCTCAAGTTTAATGGGAGTTACCCCCCTGAGGGGCTCTGTCTCCAAAAATAATCATCGGAGAGAGGAGCCCTTCAAACACAGGAACTGGATGGAAATATAATTCAGTTCTTTCATTGTATGCGCCAGTACTGGGCTGGAACTCCAGCTGGAACTCTACCACTTGAGCCACATCTCCACTTCTAGCTTTTTTTATGATTAATAAGAGTCTCACAAACTTTCCTGCCTGGGCTGGCTTTGAACCATCATCCTCAGATCCTGATTGGCTAAGATTACAGACGTGAGCCACCAGGCTCTGGCTATGATTCCACTCTTAAAAAACCTGAGGAGGTTTGAGACCAGCTTGCTTACTGGAACACAAACACAACAGCTGCTGACTGTTGAGAGGTAGGGCTGAAAACAAGAGGGCCTTCCCCCAGCCTGTCCACGAGGACTAGTTGTGTTAAGGATCATCAGACCCTGCCTCTCTGACCAACTTATAGTCTAGAAAAAGAAATGGTATTTTGAAGAAGTAAAAATAGAACCCAATCTAAGCCTTAATAAAGATACTTAGGACCCCCTAAGAAGAGGACCAAGAAGCCTAGTGATCAGAAAGTGGATTTAAAGAACTAAACTCCAGCACTGAGTTTGGAGACGGTTCAATTCAGCATAGGGGTAATCAGTTAATACAAGCTCAACCTGATGGCTGCGTGTGTCGCTTTTCCTGACAGACAACTGATGTCTTCAAGCCCGTTCAAGGGTTACCTTTGCCATGTTTACATCCAATGTTTACCCAGAACGAGAGGAGGAATGATGATTCACTAACAAACTTCAGCGATGCATTCCTAAGTTCCTCCACAAGAAGGCAGCAGCTTGTATCTCCTAGGCCTGGCTGAAAACAAAGCTGGATTCTGTGAAATTAAAGGTCTCTGATTCTCTGATATTGCCAGTCTGACCCTTATCGTTCATGAATTTGGCCCTGGGGGGTTGTCAATAATGAATGATTCAAGATGCAAGTGCAGGAAAAAAAATAAACCAGCCTACCTCCCCATTCCAGTACATTCCAAATGCTGAAAATCGTCAATCCAAATGAGAAGCCTCTTGGCCCATTTGCATTCATTCCCCTCCTAAGCATTTGCTCTATACAATGATCATAAACTTAGTGACTTACAGTTCCGCAGATGGGAAGTCTGACGCAGGTCTCCTGAGGCGAGCCACGCGGGCAGAGGCCCAGTTCCTTTCCCCAGGCTTGGCTCCTTGCACTGAGCTTTGCTCCCCGCCTCTGAAAGGTGCGTATGGTACCCACAGCCCTTGGCCAATAGGCCAAGAGTTAGTCTGCCCCTTAATAAAGATCAGCTGTACCATTCTAGCCACGCAGCCCCTCGGTCTCTCCCTCTCCCTCCTTCCTTCTCCCTTCCCCTCCCTCTCCTCCCTCTCCCTCCCTCCCTTTTTCTCCCATTCTTCCTCTCCCTTTTCTTCCTTTCCCATCTCTCTCCATCTCCCTTCACCTCCTCCTCTCCCCCTTCCGTGTGTGTGTGTGTGTGTGTGTGTGTGTGTGTGTGTGTGCTGGTATTAGAGTTCACACTCAGAGCTGCCCACTCTGGCTCAACTTTTTCATTTAAGGCTGGCACTCTACCACTTGAGCCACACCTTCCGGAACAGCTTTTCAGTGGGTAATTGGAGATAAGAGGCTCACGGACTTTTCTGCCCAGGCTGCCTTCGAACTGCCATCCTTAGATCTCAGCCTCCGGCTTCCTAGCATGCCCAATGACCTTGGGTTTTTTGTTTGTTTGTTTGTTTGGAAATAAAAATGCTCCTAGGCCCTCTATGCTTAGATGTGATCACTGTATTGACAGATGGAGCAAGTTCCCTGCCCCGGGTGGGGTGGGAGGCAGTGGGGGGAGGGGGTGAAGCCCCCCATTGTGGGTCTTCTCCCACATCTGGAATGCAATGATGGAGATGTGCCAGGCACAAAGCCGGGACTCTGGCTTTGAAAGAGTCGTTACTCTTAGAACGTTTTTATTTGGATCCTTTTAGCCTCAGGGGGGAAAATGTTTATTTGATTTCTTATTTTTTTATTGTCTACATACCTTTGGTGACTCCGTTCAATTTTCTATCCCTTCAGGTGAACTAAACATAGCAACAGCAATGACCCTGGAAATCATGAGTAAAATAGCCACAGGTCACATGCGTGTGTGTGTGTGTGTGTGTGTGTGTGTGTGTGTGTGTGTGTGTGTGTGTGTGTGCTTGGCCTGAAAAACAACCCAGGAAATCAAGTACCAAACCCCAGACCCACCTCCAGGTCTGGGCTGGAGCTCATAAGCCTTGAACTAACTTCCCAGAGGAACCCACAGCTCTGGGGCCTGGAGTAAATTCTGCATTTCTCAACCCTCACTAATCTGCATCATGAACATTCTCTACTAGAAGGATTAAATGCTTCTCTCCTGGGTAACATCCATCCAGATGCATTGTATTCTTTTTTTTTTTTTTTTTGGGGGGGGGGTCCGGTTGTAGGGCCTGAACTCTGGGCCTGGGCGCTGTCCCTCAGCTCTTCAGCTCAAGGCTAGCGCTCTACCACTTGAGCCACAGCACCACTTCTGGCTTTTTTCTTTTTGCTTATGCGGTGCTGAGGAATCGAACCCAGGGCCTCAGGCATGCAAAGCAAGTGTTCTACCACTGAGCCACCTTCCCAGCCCAGATGTATTGCATTCATAAATGGCTTTGGTAAATGGCAGTCCTTTGTACAACTACTTAAAGATAATAACTTTTTTAAATTAAAATAATTGTTTTTTATAAAGCTTCCTTCCAGCCTGAATACTCCAAATTTTCAGAATTTATATTCTAAATTGGGGGGGGGAGGGAATTTGTGATTTTTAAATTAACATTTCTAGGTTAGAAAGAAGAATCAATGATTATCTTTGTTTGTTTTGTGCCGGTTCTGGGGCTTAAACTCAGGGCCTGGGCACTGTCCCTGAGCTTTTATGCTCAAGGCTGGCACTCTACCACTTGAGCCACAACTCCACTTCTGGCTTTTTGGTGGTTAATTGGAGATAGGAGTCTCTCAGACTTTCCTGCCCAAGCTGTCTTTGAACTGAGATCCTCAGATCTCAGCCTCCGGAGTAGCTAAGGTTACAGCTTAATGATGATCGTGTTTTAGGTTGCAGTCAGCATCTGCCCTCCCGTGAGAGAATGATGCGTGGGAACTGGAAGCATTGTGGATAGAGTTCGACCTAACCCAGAAGCAGGTTGTACTTTTTTTTCCCCAAGATGCTATCTTAAGGTCCACTCCACACTTTCAATTCAAGAATAAAGAGAATGACCGATGAGCATGGACGTGTTTCAGCTTGTCACTCTCTCCACAGATAAAAGGCAGACCTGAGCCAGGCTCCCTGTCAAGGCTCCTGCCCACACAGCCGCAGGAATTAATATGTCTCATTTCTGCCATCCTTTGCTGTACTCCAACCTGGCTCCATGATGTGTTGCCTGGCACAACCACAACAGGCAATGAATGACATAGTCATCCAAGGATTCAGATTCACCTAATCTGAATCCTGAAAACACATTTTAAGACACAATTCACAATGCAATACACCAAGGACAATAATTAATAAATGCTAACACAAGAATTGTAAAGATCAACCTGGGTGCCCTGTGGTTCACACCTGTAATCCTAGCTACTCAGAAGGCTGAGATCTGAGGATCTTGATTCAAAGCCATCTGGGGCAGGAAAGTCCATGAGATTCTTTTCTCTGACTAACCAGAAAAAAGTGATAGAGTGCCAGACTTGAGCAAAAATAGTTAAGGGACAGAGACTAGGCCCTGAGATTGGCACAAAATGAAAGAGAGAGAGAGAGAGAGAGAGAGAGAGAGAGGAAAAGAAAGAACGAAAAAGAGGGAGGGAGGGAGGGAGGGAGGGAGGGAGGGAGGGAGGGAAGAAAAGAAAGGAAGAAGGAAGGAAGGAAGGAAGGAGGGAGGAAGGGAAGGAAGGAGGGAAAAAGAAAGAAAGAAAGAAAAAAGAAAGAAAGGAAGGAAGGAAGAAAGGAAGGAGAAAGAAAGAAAAAGAAAGAAAGAAAGAAAGAAAGAAAGAAAGAAAGAAAGAAAGAAAGAAAGAAAGAAAGAAAGAAAGAAAGAAGGAAAGAAAGAAAGGAGAAAGAAAGAAGAAAGAAAGGAAGGAAGGAAGGAAGGAAGGAAGAAAGAGCTAAAGGAGCAAGAAAGAAAGGGAGACAGAAAGAAAGGAAGGGAGGAAATGATCAAATGAACTCTGTGCTGTTACAATGCCTGGCATTTTTAAGGAAATAGTTTCTCCATATAAAACCAGACAGTGAAAGAAGATAAAATTAACTGCCTCTAAAAAAGCTGACATTGAAGCAGGACTGAAGCTTTGGGGCTAGATAAAGACATCAATTTGTCCACTCTTCATACGTATGGTAAAAATCATGATGGGATGTAAAGGGAAATAAAAGTTAATGATTTTGGAACGAAGCCGCATGACACAAGTGCCCCACTGGGAATAAACAGACCAAGAGCCAGTTAGAGGGCTCCGTGAGATGAAGGTCAGTTTCCAGACCATTCTGCACAATCGATACGATGCCTTGGACTTGCAATAGGTTTCATAAGTCACAGATTGACTAGGTCATGTATCAACTTCCAGCCTGCATAGTTCTTGATGCCTCTCATCAACAAGCATTGCTGAGCAAGAAAGAAATTTGTGATCAGAATCTTCATTTGGAGTGGGCCACTGCCCACAAGGAGGGAAAAGAGGATGGGGGTGGTGGGCAACCAAGAGCAAGCAGAGTGCCACCGCTTTCAGACAACCATCTCTGCCAATTCCAGACTTGGTTTCCAAAAACGAAAGCTGAAATTGTCACCTGAAGCTTTCCTCTGACTGTCCATTTCATTGATGAGGTTTGTCACTATAAAATAACATCAAACTGGGCACCGTGGATCAAGCCTGTAACCCTAGCTACTCGGGAGACTGAGATCTGAAGATTGCAGTAAAACCCATGAGGCTCTTATCTCCAATTCACCAGCAGAAAGCCATAAGTGGACCTATGGCTCAAGGGGTAGAGCACTAGCCTTGAGCACAAACGCTCTGGGACAGCACCCAGGCCCAGAGATCAAGCCCCAGTACTGGCACAGCAAAAAGAAAAAAAAATTCCACAGCAGAAAAAGTTCAGGAAACTCTTCTTTCTGATATGACTTTCTTTGTGAACAAGAAGAACTATTTCTTAAAGAAGGAGGCTACAAAACAGAGAAAGAACAGTACATACTAAGAAATCTCACTCGCTCCTTGTGCATGTACTGAGTCAGGCATTCTTCCTGGTGCTAACGATGAGAAAAATACTCAAAAATTCATTCCCTCCTAGAGCTCCTACTGAAGGGAGATAGAAAATACACAAGTACATAAACATGTCTTCTACAGTATCCAAGAAGGCAAGTCACACACTGGAGAAAACAAAGCAGGAAAGACAAAAGTGATATTTGTAAGAAAGGGGTTTCCAGGGGCTTTCTGGTTCTGGCCACGCCCACTGCCCAGGCAAGTAGAAGACAAGGACTTAGACTTCACCCCAGCTCCTATTTGTAGGTTGACCATTTTGAGCTAGCAATGAAGAACTATGTAAAATAGGCAAAGTCCAGAAACAGTAGCACACCCCCGACTCTATCTAGCAATTGATCTGCTCAACCAGAAAAAGAAAACTCTTAACTCTGAGTATAATAATCAGTCACCCTAACTCAACACTGGGCCATTTCTATAATCCAGACATCAATCAAGCACTGCACATGGAACTGATTCCATTCTCATGCCACCTCCATAAGGCTTGCTTGTTATCAGCTGTCTCACAAGTGGGGAAGACCAAGACAGTACAACTCATTCTTTGAAGAGTAGGCATCCTAGCTCCAAACACTGTGCTGTTAATACCCACTGCACAGCCTCAACTAAGAAACTGTACCCTCTTGGACCACCCAAGTGATCCACCACTCTGCATCTGAGAGTCTAGTTGAAATCTCCATGCACACAGCCGCTGGGTAAGGGGAAACTCATGCCTTCAGTACAAGACTTAGTGCATCCTTTAATACATCCGGCTTCCTATTTTCCACCTCTGTGCACCTGATCTCTATCCAAGCTTCCAGAAAAGTCTATAAATAGCACACCATTTAAACAGCTGCTTAGACTCAACACTTAAGCTTTGACTCGTCTCATGGCCTTCATCGGATCTGCTTGAAAAATCCTCCAAAAAATTCCCAATTCCACCGCCAATCCCATTCGGGCTTCTCTCAGGTTTTCTTTCAGGAGCACAACAACCTTGTGGCTAATCTCCCCATTCCCTTTGTCCTCCAAACACCAATTTTCCATCATAGTGGTTGGAGAGATCTTTAAAAAAAAAAAAAAAAAAAAGCAGGGGGTGGGAATAAAAGTAAATGTGATTCTACCACACACAGACTGACACACCTAGCCTGACTCCTTCTCTATTAGTCTGCAGTTTTCAGAGAAACTGTGTCATAGGACACAGAGACACAAGATTTAAGAAACTGGCTCACACTGTTGTCAGGGCTGGTGAAAATCCAGGACAGATCAGTAGGCTGGGAATACTAGTCAGAGTTAGATTCCAATGGCAGCAATTCTATGTTCCACTCTGAAAGCATAATCCTTCCAGTTTGTGGGCCCTCAGTCTTTTATGGCTCTCAGCTGACTGGATATGGTCAATATTGTGGAAGATAATCACTTCCTTGGAGTTGGTTGATTTAAATGGAAATCATATCTAAAATATACCTTCTCAATAGCAACTAGATGGATCCGACATTAGGCTCCACAGCCTGGTCAGGTTGTCAGGTAATTAACCTTCCTGGCTTTCTTTTCTCATTACAATCAGAACAAAGCCTTGGCCTTCTGCACACACTTGCTCTGTGTTCTTGGTTACCTGGCCTTCTTACCATCATCCTAGGTCTTTAGATCTATGTCTCCCAATTGGAAGAAAAAAAAGTGGAGGCTTGTTCACCTAGAATGTTCTTCCTTCACAGACCCTCACGCTGCCCGCTCTCTTACTTCATTTAGATCTTGGCTGTAATGTCACCTGCTCAGAGAGGCCTTGCCTGGCTAGCTGATCTCAAACAGACCAGGACCTCTCATGGCTCTCTGACCCTCCCCTCTGCCTTCATCCGACCCACCAGTCCTGAGAGTTGTTATTCATTTGTGTACTGTCTGAAATGTTAGCTCAACTTTTGTTCCTTGCTGGGTAAAATTGTAGGTGTCAAGAAATGAGGTGGAAGGGAGGGCCTGGTGAAACTATGGCTTTTAATCCTTTGGCAGAAAATAACTGTGGAATGTGGTGTGAAGGAAACAGTTCCTTATTTGCTATGATTTATAATCCATGTCATCTTCTTTTTTGTGTGTTTTTCATCTTAAGCTTCTTGCTAGTCCTCTGTTTGGGGGATTTTTAGGAGGTTAATGACACATTAGCCCAGTTTTCAAGGACTGGCCACTTCCATGTCTGCAGACTCAAATAGAAGCTTGAGGTCTCAAGTCCCTCTCCCACCCCCGTCCAGTGCTTGACCATCCCACCCCACTGATGCCTCGATTTCACGTTGCTTTATTTAATAAACCTACTCCTGCCTAACTCTTGCATTCTTTCTCCAACAAGAACAAGAACTCTCTGGCCCCCAGACTGGTAACCAGGAACAGCTAACAAAGCCAGGCTCTGGTGGAAGAATAGAAAAATGAGTGGAGCCAATAATAACATTTTTTTACATATGGATTAATAAGGAAGTTGCTTATCTCTTAGTTTCTAATGTGACTGATCCAGAAGGATCTTGAATGTTCTTTATTCCCAGTTGACAAATTAAATGGCCAAATAATAATAACAACAATTAATAATAATAATAATTCCTGCACTGTGTCCAAGAAATAGGTTCAGGAACTCAGGGCCCACTAGTGCAGTTTTATTGGTGATTTGTTCTAGGTTTTGAAAGAGGAGCCCACGGTTGGGTTATTTCATATGCCATCTATTATTTTATTCCCTACACTATACAGAGTCTGAAAGTTCAATGTCTGTCCTGATAAGAATAGTCCTTTGCATAGGTAAAATTCAAAGCCAAAATGTTGTGGCTCCAAGCAGTGTTCTTAGTGGCCTGGACTTGCTGGGTTCCCACCGGGGCCTGTACTACAAGCATCCCCAGCACCCCAGTGCAGCCCCCTGCAGGATGACTGCAGTAGTGCAGTCTCTAGAGGACCAGCATCCTTCCTACCAGCCGTCTCTCCCATTCCCAATACCTGAGGCTGGGTTTGCTAAGCCCTCACTCCAGGCCCCCCTCCGCGGCTCACAGGAGAATTCTCACCTCTACTATGTCACGGTCCCAAGTGTGCTGTGAATATCATGCTTTCATCGTTCTTCTAGTGATTGTAAAATAGTACTAACACATCAATGAAATCAGTGAAGTTGGGCCTTTCATTTATAAAATGGGTACTTCAATTTAAAAAAAAAAGAAATATAGTTGTAAAAAAAAAAAAAACCCAGCTCTACTATAGTAATTATGTTTGTGTGCACCAGCCCTGGGATAAGTCTGCCTCTCTGAATCTCATGTGGCTCATTGTACACAGACAGGATGGTTGGAGGGTGGGGTTGTCTACGAAGGCGTCTCCAACCCTGAGGGGCCTGGGCGTTCAACTCAAACCTTGTTGATTTTGCTTTCAGATTTCACATCCTTTAATTCCCTCCCCCCCTCCCCCTCAGTGAAATGTAATCGTGTGCTCCTTAAAAATAAACTCTGCCCTGTATTCCAGAAGCCCTTCAAATAGTCTTGTCACCCCCTTTAGTGGCCCCTGTGAGCCTGCCAGTAGTCCTCACTTCAGGGCAGCTCTGATTTGTGCTTTTTGCTTCCTTCCAGCTTTCCTCTTTCTTCAAACAGCAGGTACCAGAATAACAAGGCAGATGAAACCAACAGAAACAATGTGTTTATACAGTTGGCTACCTTATCGAGAATGTGGGACTCTTCAGCTCCACACACGATGTCTTACCATCTGCTTCAAGGTATAAAGAAGGTAGTGCAAAGCTAAAAATGGTTATCTAGCTACCAGGTTTGGCACGCAGGTGGGTAAGGTACAAACATTTCTATGAACCCATTTGCTGCAAATTAAAAGGTTCTTAAGCTAAAATTGTCCACTGTTGCTATTATAATGTGGCATTTAATAAGATCTCGATCCGTTCATTTAAACACATCTACAACAGCTGAATGGAGTTGGGCTGTAAAACATTAATTCTTCATTAAACAAATAAAAGGCATCTCAAACTTAACATTTTTCCTGATATTTGCTTTGTGGCTGTGGTGGTAGTGGTGGTGGTGATAGTGTGCGTGTGTGTGTGTGTGTGTGCGTGTTCGTGTGTTCCCTTTCTTAGATTTATCCTATTTTAATTAAAGTGGAATAGAAAAGATGTTTGCTTTAAATCATCTATTAGATCTATAGAAAGTTCCTGTTTGATTCCTCCCTAGATCTCTCGCTCCCTATACACCATTTTACCTCCCTCAAAGCAGGAGTTGAGTTTGTAGGTCCAAGTGAAAGCATAATTAAAATAGGACTGTCTTGGGTTCAAATTCAACCAATGCCCCTACAGCGGAGCTGGATTTGTTTTCAAGCTTCTGACTAACTATAGCCATTTCTTACGAACTAAACTCTCCGAGTGCACTGAGGCTAGGACAGCGCCTACCATGAACAGTGGGAACACAGCCGACTGCACACCTGGAATCTCAAGGTGTATTTACTCTCTCCAGGGAGTCACTAACACGGAGAAGAGCTTCCTAAGTACCGCTGGCACACACGTTTTCTCGACTCCATTGAGTTAATTATGACTTTAGTAGCACAGGAATCGCTCCGTCTCTCGCAATACTGTTCCCAGCGGCATGGGAGGTTCTCTTCCTCCATCCCCCGCGCTCAGCACGTTGAGGGAACCACCAGCAGACTCTCTCTAAGGGTGGACGGGACCCTTTAGAGTCTCCGCCAGGAAGTTTGGCCCTAGCCAATCTCAGGAGCCTCTGGCCTACTAACCCCCAACATGGCTGATCTTTAAAAGTTCTGATTCAGGGCTGGGAAGGAGGCTCAGTGGTAGAGCGCTTGCCTTACATGCCTGAGGCCCTGGGTTCGATTCCTCAGCACCACATAAGCAAAAAGAAAAAAGCCGGAAGTGGGGCTGTGGCTCAAGTGGTAGAGCGCTAGCCTTGAGCTGAAGAGCTGAGGGACAGCGCCCAGGCCCAGAGTTCAGGCCCCATGACTGGACCAAAAAAAAAAAAAAGTTCTGATTCATCCTATAAGCTTGACACAGAGCTCAGGAATTTATATTTTCAGTCAGATTGGAAACTAAACCTTGAATTAGTTCTCTCATTGTCCTGTCCCCTCCTTCCTCTCCTCTCCTCCTCCTCCTCCTTTTCTGTACCTTCTCGTGCCCCGTCTCTACCTTCCCATCTTATTTCTCTTCACCCGTCAAATGAGTAAATAAGAACAATAAAGTATGGTGAAAATGTCATTCACTTAAATTCTCTTGTAGGTAGACTCTGAATATGATGGCTAGAAATAGTCTACAGCTGTGGACTTTCATGTACTTCTGGAAGCATTTTGAGATCACATGTGTGATCTATTATGGGCAGGATTGGGAGGGGCTTAGGCAGGGCTTTGCTCAGAAGACTTGACTTGTGACACTACATTTACATTTTCATTGGCATGGCCCTTTAAATATCTTCTCTCTATTTCAGATACACTTTGCTTGTCTATGTTTATTTCCAAAAGGCCTAAAAGAAAGTCTCCCGGGTTCTTTCTTTTTCAATTTCTGCATAATTTTCTCAGCAATTGTTTGGTCTTAAAGAACGTTTCTTACACCACATTTTTATAGGTGTTTATGACCTTGCACCTGAATTTTAAGGCCTCCAGACTTGAGTTTATATTCTGGGGAAGGTGTCTTGGGTTTTGCTTGGCTTTGTCTTGTCTCTCCAGAAAGCAATATGTGCAAGTTATTATTTTTAAAAATGTTCTAGTGTCATTCATTTTATTGCTTGCTTATATTGGCTTTGTCATATTTCTCCCACATCATTAAGTCTAATTACTAATTATCCTTCCCTCAAATTCCTTAGGATAAATTTAAAACAAAGTTGATATCTTACTTTGACTTGATGCACTTTATTTTACAGAGCAAATATTTATTCCATTGGTAAGTATGATGTGCAACATAAATCAAATTGCCAGTACAAACTATATTTTCTTAACAAGATGGCTCTGAATTATTTGTTTTGCTCTCTTTTGTGAAAGTCTGTTATTTATCTCTCTCTAAAACTTGGTCGTGTTGTTTTAACATATTCTTAAACACTGGAATTTTTTGTAGTAGACATTATCACTTCATTCTAGCCTGAAAAGATCTCATCCTCAGAGAATAATCTTAATCAATTACTCTAATTAGAAGGTCATTTAAGCTGGGTGCTGGTAGCTCACACCTATAATGCTAGCTACTCAGGAGGCTGAGATCTAAGGATCAAAGTTCAAAGCCAGCCCAGGCAGAAATATCTGTGAGACTTTTATATCCAATTAACCACCAGAAAACCTGAAGTGGTGCTGTGGCTCAAAGTGGTAGAGTGCTAACCTTGAGCAAAAAAGCTCAGGGACAGTGCCCAGGCCCTGAGTTCAAGTCTCATAACCAACAGGGAAAAAAAAAAAAAAAAAAGAAAGGAAAGGCTATTTAACAAAATTGGATTGTTTTTGAACCTTCTAATTTCTTTCAGATATTTTTTCTCATTCATTATTAAAAGTACATTCATGAAAGCCGGGTGCTAGTAGCTCACACATATAATCCTAGCCACTCGGGAGGCTGAGATCTGAGGATCATGGCTGGAATCCAGCCTAGAAAGAAAAACTTGTGAGGCTCTTCTCTCTAATTAACCAGAAAATGCTAGATGTGGAGGCATGGCTCAATTGGTAGAGTGTCAGTCTAGAGCCAAAAAAAAAAAAAAAAAAAGCTAAGCAAGAGCTCAGGGACTTGACTTTAAGCCCCAGTACTGTAGAAGGAAAATAAAATCCCAGCTTCTTACTCATAAGTATAAAGAGAAAGCCACAGTAAGCACGGGAAAGGCTGGCTCTCTAGGCTGTGGGGACAGTACCTGCAAAGTGCTAAGACACGCAGAAGGGAGACAATGCACAGATAGTAACGTGCATTCCAGCGCCTGCTACTTCCAAGGCAGTTTGGTCTCTAGCGCAATACGTGCCTTTGTCCATATCTCATAGCTTCAAGGCAAAGACCGCATGCAGGGCGACTCTTGCGTTTAGCCCTTCTTCTCACCATCTTCCCTCCTACATATCCCCAAGCAAGATGGACACGCCCGCCATTTTGTCACCCAGAGAGATATTTACACATTTCCAACCAGTCCTTTCCATAAATCGTTGGTTCAAGAAAGGCTCCTTCCTTTTCTCGCTCTTATCCACGAAACACCAAGAAGAAAAGTGAGCAAAAGCACAGCCTCAATGATCTCTAGGCCAGAAACACTCTCCTAGTATATGGTCTCAGGTATCACACCCTGTCTTCAACCAGGTCCTCACCAAACATAGGAATTCCCTGCCTCTATTCACCCCCTCTGAATCTGACGCTGACTCAAAGAAGGTATATTCTTCCCACTGCAGAGAGCCACAGGCAGGTGCTGAGAATGGAAAAGGACTTTGCCCGAACATGGTATACCATGAACATGGTATGCCCAGGTATGCAAATTACTCAGTATGAGAACCTTTGTATGAGTCTTGGCTATGAAGAGATAATAGCTACCAGGCTTAGAGTGCTGTCCTTCAGTCTTGCACAAGAGTCATTCTTGAGTGTGATAAGAGTGATATTGTGGGGGCTGGGAAGGTGGCTCAGTGGTAGAGAGCTTGCCTTGCATGCATGAGGCCCTGAGTTCGATTCCTTAGCACCACATAGCCAGAAAAAAAAAGCCGGAAGTGGCATTATGGCTCAAGTGGTAGAGCGCTAGCCTTGAGCTGAAGAGCTGAGGGACAGCGCTCAGGCCCAGAGTTCAGGCCCATGACTGGACCCAAAAAAAAAAAAAAAAAAAGAGTGATATTGTGAATATCTTACTAGAAGCCAGGACTCCTTGGGCCTCTAGGATTCAGGAAGAATCCAAACCATACAAGGAGACACTCCACAGTAGAGGAAGAGTTGCACACAAGGAGATAAGGACCATTTGTCTTTGTCTGGAGAAACTGGGAAAGATTCGCTAAGGGAAGGGACTTAAATGCAGTAGAGGACCTACAATGCAGGCCTCCCTTCCAGCAATAGCTCCTTATAAGTTTGGCACATCACTACCTTGTCCACAAAATCCAGTAAATCCTAAATATTAGCAAACCCAAATTCCTTCAGTGGCAGCTGAATATTCTAACTACCCTTCAGTATGGTCCTCTTGATCATCCCTCCCAAACAACACAAGATTGCTCTTCCTTCTGGCTGACACATACGATATATTCCTTTCCACCTGCCACTTATTCTAAACCTCTATTATTTTTCCATAGGCCGGCTCAAGCCTCCCTTCCCTCAAGAAATATCTGTCCACATAATGAGTATTTCCTTTATTGTAATCCCCTGCTCTTTTGCAGGCCCCAGAATTGTTCAGATGTTATCTTGAAACAATCTGTCATGGAAGAGTGCTTAGTCTCCCGACAGGAATAAAATTCTAAAATGTCATGAGTGCTAGGTGCGAGCAAATGGTTCAAAACGCAGGACTGTAAGAGGCCGTCCCTTCCTTCCCAGGATGAGCTGTTTTCTGACCAACAAAGCAGCTACAGTCCCTTCCTTTGTCCTGGGTGGGCAGTAACGCCCCCTAGTGTGGGGCTGGTGAAAGTGCATTTGAAAAGAGACTATCAGGAAGCCTGTATCTTTGTCATCTCTGACTTTTCCAGAATTAAGATGTATTCATTTCCTAGAAATGCTATAACAAATAATCCCAAACTTGGGTACTTTAATAAAATTCATTGTTCTCACACAGTTAGTTCTAAAGCCAAAAAAATCCAAAATCAAGTACCCCTGAGCTCTACTCCATCCAGACAGGGGCTCTCGGGGAGATGGCACTCCAAAGCCTCCCCGAGCTTCTGCCTACAATCCTTGGTGGACATTGGTTTCTGGCTAGATCACTCCAATCTCTATCTCCATGGTAACTTGCTGTCTCCTCTTCTCCTCTTCTTTCTGTCAGAGCTCCCTTACGTCTCTCTTATTATTAGATTTAGGATATCCTATCATCACAAGGAATCATAATTCGGGATGATGACTTCCTCTAACCATCCACCTCCTAGTTACATCTGCAAAGATCCTTTCACGAAGGAAAGTCACATTTACAACATTTCAGAAGAAGAGCCTGGCTCTTTCAGCAGGCCACGATTTAACCTACTATATAACGTTTCTGAGAATAGCCCAGTAGCCTAATTCCCTGGACATTTTTTCCGTTAAAAAATAATATTTACAAGTTGTACTCATCATTTAGCTGAAGTATCGAGAATTAGAGTCCAAAACTCCTGAGTTATTGATTGAACTATGTGCTCATGGCAAAGGAGATAAAAAGGACTGTCTGTCCTAGATGTTATTGTAATGCAATATGAAATGTAACCATATAGGAAAAAAGCGTATAGGAGAATTGAATGGCCATGAAAACACAATGCATTCTTTTGCCAGACCTGGGGCTTGAACTCAGGGCCTGGGCACTGTCCCTGAGCTGCTTTTGCTCAAGGCTAGCTTTCTACCACTTGAGCCACAGTGCCTCTTCTGGGTTTTTCTGTTTATATGGTACTGAGGAATCGAACCCAGGGCTTCACGCATGCTAGGCAAGCACTCCACCACTAAGCCACAATCCCAGGCCAACCACAATGCTTGTAAGAAAGAGTAAGGAAAGAGCTGAGGATAGTGTTTCACACCTGTAATCCTAGCTGAGCCCCTTATTTCCAATTAACCAGCAAAAAGCCAGAAGTAGAGTTTTGGCTCAAGTGATAGAGCACCAGCCTTGAGTGAAAAAGCTAACAGACAGCTTAGCCGGCCTCTGGCAGCTGGCTAAGGTATTTAAGTGTAATAAATTATCATATATGTGTGTACAAATATATATTTCATATATATCAACCTCCAGTTCCTTCCTGTAAATACACATACATAGAATATGAGCTGCCACTGTGTTTATTCTGCCTTACAGAGCCTTCCTATTTCCATTTCCCCATCTCTACCCATGATCCTGCCCCTTTATCCATGCAGAAGTAACATTAAATCACTTTCACATAAAGACTTAACATCTACTGCCAGCTCGGGGTCAGCAGTCAGGGCTGAGATGGAAAGAAGTGCTGGTTAATAGGGCCTTAACGACTGGCTCAAATGTCTTAAAACATAGACAAACGCCTTTAAATGGCTTCACATCTTTACAAGAGTTCAAAGCCTCACGTACAATAACTACTCCTACTCAAATTATACTGGACTAAAGTTTCTCCATGACAAATGATTACTTTCTTTAGTTAGGGTGGGGAATGGGTAGCTTTCAGTTGGTTCGTAAAGGGGGATGGAGTTGATACTTCAAGGGCAATCCAAGGACATAGTCCATTTATTATGGATGTGCAGTTTGAAAATGAAAATAAGGAAATGGAGAAAGAGACAATCTTCTTGGAAGATCAGGACAGCATGCAGAAAACACATTATGTTTAAATCAGTAAACACAGGGATTTCAGTTGACATCCTGGGCCTATTTAAAAGGAGGGGCTATGTCTAGATGAGTACAGAATTTTCCATGAAGAGCTTCTATCATTAAAGTAGTCATCTTTCTAATCCCCAAAGCTTAGCATACATTACAGAAGAAAATCCTGTATAGCCAACTTGGAAAGATAATACTTGACGATTCCATGTCTCCCCTGCCTGGTCCCCTCCATCAAGAGAGTACTTCCTAAATGCAACATGACCTAAGGTGGTAGAATTATCTTATTATTATTGTACTTGCTCTCTTATAAATAAAATGGCACTGTGTCATCAATGAACCAAGCCACACATGTTGTCATACAGCCCTTATATACCAGACAGATCCCTGGGGCTGATGGGTATCAGCGGTGATCACCTAATAAGTGTTTAGTAAAAGGAGAATTCAGAAGCTATTGGTCCAAAGACTGAATAGCTCAGAAGCAGCCAGCACAGGGTCTTGTGCACATAGTGGTCTTCACCAACAACCCCATTCCCAGCAAAACATTGAGCTCACTGTCAACAGCAAAGCAGTCATTTGAAGCGTGTGTAATCTTAAACTAAGTACCGGTGGTTCACGGCCTATAAGCCTAACTAGTTAGGAGGCTGAGATCTGAGGATTGCGATTGAAAGCTAGCCTGAAAAGGAAAATCCAGGAGACTCTTATCTACAATTACCAGCAAAAAGCTAAATGTGGAGGTGAGGCTCAAATGGTAAAGCACTAACAGGAAGCAAAAATAAATAAATAAAAGGCTAAACAGGAGTGCATGCCTTGGGTTCAATCCCCAGGACAAACATACACACAGTGCATGTAATTTTTTTAATGTATCCACAGAATTTTAAACATTCCATCTACTAGTCTGTCCTGAATTATTCCAAAAGCAGAACTTCACAGTGCAAAAGAGAACTGTTGTTTTCCAGCAGAACTCTCCATAGCCCAGCATGTTGGAGTCTGCAAAGTTATTTTCAAACAGTACTAATTCCCATGTAGACTATTTCCAAAGAATATGGATCTATTTCATTGTCCTTTGAACCATAACAAGAGTCATTCCGGAGAGATCTGGAAAGTAGGAAGTGGCAGCCAATCCATGCAGCAATGGGGGCAGAGTGAGGGCTCCAGCAAACAGGAGAGGGGGCCACTGGCCAACAGGCTCAGAATGGCCTCCCACCAATCGCCAACTGCAGAGATGAAGGCAAACGGCCTTACTGGCAGAAGCCCCCAGGTTCCTGAATTTGCTACAGACATTTTTCCTCCCTTGGCCCTTTTATCCATTTGAATGCCTCTAATTCCCTATACTGATTCCTGTCCAGCTTAGAAAACCTAGACCTATTTGCTTTCTCCTCACCAAATCCTGACTAAATCCAATAAAGAATAAAAATTATTCTCAGGTTGATTGCTTTCATGTTTAAAACCAGAAGCAGTGAATTGTATTTCATCCAAGCAACTAGGGTTATATTTTAAAATTAACATTTCCATTGAGTCAGATAATCCTGGTCATTTCCAACCACACTTCCTGCTCCAAAAAGCACTGGAATCACGTGATCAGGTGACTAGCTAGTAAGCCAACATCCATTGGGCCATAGAAGAGCATTCCACTCCACGCAGGCCATACCCTTAAATACTGACAGTGATCCACAAAGTCCCTTATTATCATTTCCAACTTAGAGTTGAAAACATCACAGCTTAGATATGTCACATGCCTCATAACTTTAATCCTGCAGCCAAGAATGAGAATGAGAAATCAAAGCAAGGTCTCTCTTAGTGTTCAGAACCTTTCTGCTTCAGTCACCATGGTTAGTAACCATTGTTCATTACCTTTTTTTTTTTTTTTTTTGGAGGGATGGGGATAATCAATGTAGTTAGGAAACTGAGTCACAAAACTTTGTAAATGTAGTCATGGCAACAAGCTAACAGTCCTGCTGTGAACTCCAACAAGGGTAACTGAACGTGGCCTTCAAACCTCTTTAACATCTTTATCAGGACAAATAAGCCAAAGAAAAAGAGAGACTTCCTAAAGTCAGATTACTAAAGGATCAACACCCACGCTATTATACCAGATGCATACAGATGTCAGGCAAAACCCCAGGTGTGCACAGACATGCTTGACACGCACGCAGGGTTATCCACCAAAGGCTGGCCATTAACATTGCATTGTCCACCTAACAGAAAGCCCCAATACCCTTTTCAATAACCTCTGTCTCCTCGCTCAGACTCCGAAAAGCCCAACTCCAACCCGACCTCTTTGCACAACCTCCATTCCCATGGAAAGGTTGCTGCATCTCACTGCTATGCCTCAAAAAGCAGTCCTAGCCTGTTCAGATGGAGAGTCTGGCCCATTCTTTCCTTTCCCCTCCACTTTCCTAACCAGTATAAGGTAATAATATTTGTTTTGTGACAATATCAGCATCCTTAAACCTTTCCTTTATCACTAGGCATGATGCAAACTTTCCCAGTTCGTGCAAGTTGTCCTGTTGTGTTTGAGATATTACAAGACTTTTTCACTACAATCTCAGGGGAGGAGCTTATAAGAATTACAAAGGCTCTAACAAAGAGTTTGACTGAAGAGTTGGATCTCTGTGTGTGTATGTGTGTGTGTGTGTGTGTGTGTATGTGTGTGTGTGTGTATGTGTGTGTGTGTGTGTGTGTGTGCCTCATACTGAGGCTGGAACTCAGGGCCTGGGTACTGTCCCTTAGCCTTTTTGCTCTAGGCTGGCACTCTACCAAGTGAGCCACAGCTCCACTACTAGATTTTTTTGCTGGTTAATTGGAGATAAGAGTCTCACAGACTTTCCTGCCCAAGCTTGCTTTAAACCACAGTGCTCAGATCTGAGCCTCTGCCTAGCTCGGATTAGAAGTGTGAGCCATACCCACCCAGCTGGAGAGCTGTATTTAAAACAACCACAAAACTGAAGAAAAAAAAAATTCATTCCCAGGTATCTCCTACGAGATAGCTTGCTAGCTATATTCTTCCTGGGTCTTCTATGAAACATATATATTGATACATTTCTTCTTTAAAAAAAAAAAAATCATCACTTTATCAACTTTCTAAACCCGATTCTAGAAACTTTGAGGCTCTTACCAAAAAGCACATGAGTTGTTTTTTGGGTTTTTGTATTTAAACTGGGAACAATACAACTTCAGAGCTCTCTCTTTGGCAGGCAGCGTTCTCAAAATATGCCCATTGGGCTTCATAGTAAGAGATTTGGCTTCACCTAGAGGCAAGAAATTGTACCACTAGCAATTGTCCCTGCCAATCCTTCTACATGACAAAGCACATGTGGATGCAAATGAGCTAATCCTTCTCTGGAAGAGTAAACTGCACCTGGAAGTCGGTTTATAGGAGTAGCAAACAGATAGGAAATGATTGGGAGGTACCCGGGGAATTGCCACACAGCACGCTGGGAAAATCCCCACCTGGGATGACTGAGATAACACCTAGCCATCTCCTGAGATAATTGGCCTGCAAAAGGGATGCATACTAATAATAGAATCAAGTCCTAAGGTTTTCAGCCCTCTGAAAGGTTCAGAGTATTTGCCTCTGGACTAGAGAATTCCTGGGGATGAGGAACCATCAGAGTTCAAACGAATTAATGGCATACACGAGTCATCGACAGGAAGATAGTGTACATCCTGTTAGAGTCACAGGCCATCCCTTCAAATAATACAACAGAGTCTAACAGATTCTGGTCAACACTAGGATCCAGACCTCCCTCCATCATCAAACCACCACCACCACCAAAAAAAAAAAAAAATGGTGTTACTGAATATAATTAAAAACAAGGAAATCGTCTTAAAAGAGTTTGTTAATACTGGTCTAACTCATTTTCAAAATATACATTCCTTTTTTTTTTTTTTTTGGTAAGTCGTGGGGCCTGAACTCTGGGCCTGGGCACTGTCCCTCAGCTCTTCAACTAAAGGCAAGCTCTCTACCGCTTGTGCCACAGCATCATTTCTGTTTTTTTCTGCTTCTGTGGTGCCGAGGAATCGAACCCAGGGCTTCATGCATGCAAGGCAAGCACTCTACCACTGAGCCACCTTCCCAGCCCCTATACATTCTTTTTCATATGAATTTTCTAATGATAAAAGTTCTCCTTTATGATATATCAAAAGAGCTGGTGGGATGCTCGGGTGACAGAGTACATGCATGGCGGATGCAAGGCCGGAGGTCAAACCCCAACTCCAGGAGGAAAAATTACATATACATAATATATAATATATATTCATGTAATTATATCTAACATATAATTATATATTATAAATATTATATATGTCATCTTGCAGACATCTATATATTATATATGTCATATTGAAGATATATATATAGATATAAATGTCTTCAAGATGACATACTCTTCCTTCTGAGAGTTGGGGGTCTACCCTTGTCTTCCTAGATATTAGTCTCTTGCTTGAAACCAAAGGAAGTGAGGTTTGGTGACCTCCACAGATAGGTAAAGAAGGAGGACATGAACTTCCATCTAGTGCCCTTGACATGCTCCAGAGAAGAAAGGAAATTCAGCCATCATTAAATAAATGTCTACAGAACTAGACATATGACTCAAGTGGTAGCACAACAGCCGGGAGCAAAACTGCTGAGCATGAGCTTAAGGCCCTGAGTCCCAAGACCCTGTACCAGCACTAAAGAATTAAATTGCCTCACTCCACCATTCTGAGGAAGATGAGTGAAGCAGCTCTCTCTACAGCCTTGTATACTGCCTGCTTCTCCTCCTAGCATTATTCAGCCATCCTGGATATATATTCTTCCCTCCATTCCAAGTCTCTAGATCATCGCAGCCCAGCCAACATCTGATCGCAACTACCTAAGAGACTCGAAACAAGAGCTGCCAAAATCGCCCGGCTCCAAATTCCTGAACCACAAGAATGTAGACAAGTCAGATGGTGGTTGTTTCACACCACTGAACTTTGACGTCATTTATTATGCACCAATAAAATCTGGAACATCCTAGGAAATGCAATGTGTATTATTCCTCCAACTTTTGACAGACAGAAGCTAATCTCTTTAATGCTTTTCAACTTCTGATTTATAATTTTCAAAGTGCAATTCTGTAACTTACCTCCTTTGGTTGTTACAAATATTATCTGAGGAGGTATAATTAACACAAATCCCTCACTCTGATAAGACAAATACAGCTCAGACTGGTAGCATTTTACTCCAATACCATGCTGCCTCTCAGATACGAGAAGTATTTTAAGCGGCTGCCCACATGGCAGCCAATTCTTGCTTTCCTTTATATGTGTAAATAGTAGGATTCTTTCTCCATAATTTTACCTGCCGTATGAGGAACAGCTCCAATTTCAGGAACCTAAATAAAGTTGAATTTTAACTAACTACAAAAAGATGTACTTGAGGGGGAATCTTAGAGGAAGTGATGATATTGTCCAAAAAGAAATGTACTCATGGGGGCTAGGAAGATGGCTCAGCGGTAGAGTGCTTGCCTTGCATGCATGAGGCCCTGGGTTCGATTCCTCAGCACCACCTAAGCAGAAAAAGCCAGAAGTAGTGCTGTGGCTCAAGTGGTAGAGCATTAGCCTTGAGCTGAAGAGCTGAGGGACAGCGTCCAGGCCCAGAGTTCAGGCCCCACAACTGACCATAAAAAAAAAAAAAACCCAAAAAAGAAATGTACTCATTATCTGACTGTATGTATTCATTATCTGTACAACACCTTAATAATAACAATAAAATTATATTTTTTAAAAGACACATGACAACCCTCTTGTTTCACATCTTTAAATAAACATTAGGAATTGATGATGCTCTTAAATCTGAGAAATTGCTTAGTCCTAAGAGTCTGCTAAATCTGACATGCTACCTAGGATTTTTAATTCCTCAGTATGAAAACTGAATAATGACTAAATCAACAAAAGCACATTTACTCTGTGTGTGTATGAGTTTGCATGTGTGAGTGAGTGTGTGTGTGTGTGTGTGTGTGTGTGTGTGTGTGTGTGTGTGTGTGTGTGTGTGTGTGTGTGTTTCTGTACACTAGAACCGGGGTTTGAACTCAGATTCTCACACCCTTGTTTGGCTTTTTCTGCTCAGGGATGGAACTCCACTACTTGAGCCACTTGTTGGTTAGTTGGAGAGAAGAGTCTGGACTTTCCTGCCTGGGCTGGCTTCAAACCATGATCCTCAGGTCTCCTGAGTAGCTAGGATTACAGGCATAGGCTACTAGTGCTTCCGTGCCTTTGCTTTTTTCTACAAAGGGCCTTGATGTGATATAAATAAGTATAACTTATAAAAGCTTACAGTCTGGTTGAGATAAATTTGCATATGTAGAAGAAAGCACACTGGATTAGGAATACATTTCCCTGTGTATCTGAAAAAGATGTTTAAAAGATTAAGAATGAAATGCTTTCTAAGTCACAAAGCACTAAGTAAATTTAATACACAAACAGATGTATAAATTAAAACAGAAGGATTTTAGCCAAGATAATTATGGAGTCCTATAACAGTCCTGCTTAGTTTTTAGGAAGTAGTAGATTGAATCTTACTGGCTAGTTCCACAGTGAGATATAAAACTGTGCCTTATTGGCTAGTTTAAAAAGAAATGGCTTACCAAATGCTGGTGGCTCATGTCTGTAATCCTACCTACTCAGGAGGCTGAGATCCTTGCATCTTGCCTGGGCAGGCAAGTCCTTGATACTCTTATCTCCAAGTAATCAACCACCAAAAAGCCAGAAATGAAGTTGGGCTCAATTGACAGATCTCTAGCCCTGAGTGAAAAAGCTCATGGACAGTGTCCAGGCCCTAGGACCAGTTCTAGCTTCAGAACCAGCCTGAAAATAAAATGAAATAAATAGCTTGAGTGGGGCACTAGTGGCTCACACCTGAGATCTAAGGATCATGGTTCAAAACCAACCTGGGTAGAAAAATCCATGAGATTCAAATTAACTAGTAAAATACCCAGGAGTAGAGGTATGGATCAAAAGGCAGTTCACCAGCCTTGAATTTTACCCAAAAAAGCTAAGTAAGAGTGTGAGACCCTGAGTTCAAGCCCTAATAGTGCCACTAAAAAAAAAAAAAAAAAAAAAAAAAGAGGGCTGGGAAGGTGGCTCAGTGGTAGAGCGCTTGCCTTGCATGCATGAGGCCCTGGGTTCCATTCCTCAGCACCACATAAGAAAAAAAGAAAAAAAAACGGAAGTGGTGCTGTGGCTCAAGTGGTAGAGCGCTAGCCTTGAGCTGAAGAGCTGAGGGACAGCGCCCAGGCCCAGAGTTCAGGCCCCACGACCGGACCAAAAAAAAAAAAAGAGTGAGAGTAGTGAAGAAATGAAGTTACTGGCCAGGCACGGTGGCTCACACCTGTAATCCTAGCTACTCAGGAGGCTGAGATCTGAGGATCAAGGTTCAAAGCCAGCTGGGGCAGGAAAGTCCATGAGACTCTTATCTCCAATAAACCACCAGAAAACTGGAAGTGGCGCTGTGGCTCAAGTCGTAGAGTGCTAGTCTGGAGCTGAAGAGCTCAGGGACAGCGCCCAGGTCCAGAGTTCAAACCCCATGACCGACAAAATGGAGTTACTATCAGAGGCAAGGTGGAAACATACAGGACAACTAACTAAACAAGAAAAAATATCAGATACTGAAAAATACTACTAAGAATATAATTTATAATAATGTAATAACATTTAGTATTAAAAGAGTTTATTGGAAAGGTCTCAGTTCTAGCACAATAGTTATACAGGAAAATGTTTGATAGCATACCTGCCCTCATGCCAGCAGTATACCCTTCCAGTTGGGAAAACAAAAATGACTCAAGACTTTTCCAAGTTTCCTTAGAAATGTTTACCATTGCATGGGGAGGAAGAGGGAAGAAATGACTCTCAGTTGAGAACTACTGTGATCACAGTCACTAGGAGATAGCTTTTAGCTCCTCCAAATTGTTATCATCATCATACAAGAGCACAATGTATACACTGCCACGTCCACCACCCTTCCTAACTACAGGTACCATCTTTCTCTGGGCCCAACGGTGAAACTTACAGAGCCGCTCACCTCAATAACATTCCAACAGAGCCACTCATCTCAATAACATTCCAAATCCATGACATGGGAACTGACAATACCACCAGACACCATAAAGCAGATGACAAGGTGTCCTGAACTATTGACATAGTGAAGAAATTCAATGAGCAGGGCTTCTAAACTGTTACCCAGCAGCCGACAGGAACAGTACACAGTCTGCCCATGTGAAAGCACTTGTCAATGGCTATAAAAGATAACCCATTACCATGGCAGGAAATCAACACTGCAGTAAATTTCAAAAGAAGAAAAAGGAAAACGAAGAAGTTTAAGGGATGGTAGGAAATCTCCAGGGAGACCGTGTGTTCACCTCATAAATGGGAAGAAAGCTGCAAAGGCCTTGACCACTCTAGGTAGGCAATGACCTTGACTTAACATGGCTAGTGAACAGGAGACAAGAGGAAGCTGGAATGGGTGTTTCAAGAGGTTCTAGGCAATGGTTTGTAGACAGACCTTCTCTCCCTTATCAAAATTACTTCAACACGTGCTGGTGGTTCACATCTATAATCCTTACTACTCAGGAGGCTGAGAGATAAGGATCATGGTCTAAAGCCAAGATGTGGCTCAAGTAGTAGAGCATTAGCCTTGAGCAGAAAAGCTAAGGGATTGCACCTAGGGCCTGAGTTCAAACCCCAGTACGAGCACAAAACAAATTAAAAGCACTTTTGAGCCGGGCGCCCAGTGGCTCACACCTGTAATCCTAGCTACTCAGGAGGCTGAGATCTGAGGATCAGGTTCAAAGCCAGCCCAGGCAGGAAAGTCCGTGAAACTCTTATCTCCAATAAACCACCAGAAAACCAGAAGTGGAGCTATAGTTCAAGTGGTAGAGCACTAGCCTTGAGCTGAATTGCTGAGGGACAGCGCTCAGGCCCAGAGTTCAAGCTCCGTGACCAACAACAACAACAACAACAACAAAGCACTTTTATCTTTAACTCAATCCACAGAAAAATTTTATTTGTAATCTACTAAATGACTCATAAAATTAAAATTCACCACTGAACTAAATATCACCACCTTCCTATATTTATGCTAAAGTTTGAAAACATATTTATTAAGAAATTTTTATTATTTTTTGCCACCAGTCCCCAGAGCTTGAACTCAGAACCTGAAGGCTGTTCCTGAGCTTTTTTGCTTAAAGCTAGTGCTCTGCCACTGGAGCCACAACTTCTTAAATTGGAAGTAAGAGTATCATAGTCTTTCCTGTCCACCTGACCTTCCTTCCCAACCTCAGATCTCAGCCTCCTGAGAAGCTAGGATTGCAGGAGTGAGCTACCAGCATCCAGCTCTCCATAGGAGGCTTTTGAACACAATATTTCATGTGCTAGAGGAAATATTTTTAGTGAGCGTAAAAAGGAATCTTCAAAGTGATGGATACTTATGACAAATTAATTGATTATCATGAGTTACCTTTTCTTTTTTCTTTTTTTTAATGAGTTACCTTTTCTAAATGATATTCTTACAGATTTGTTTGTAATAGAGAATTGATGTGATCCTCTATTATTATCTTCCAAAGTTATCGGCTTTGCTTATCTTCCACATTGATAAAAATCTAAAGAAACAAAATACAGGGATCTCAGAGCACATAATGTAATTTGCATAAATGAACCATTCAGGTTTTAAGAATTCCTTTAAAATAAGTACCTCTCTCTGCAGCCACAGGACCTGAATACCATAGGAGCAGATAGGATTCTTGGGCTCAGGTTGAGCTCTCTTGAATAGAGTCATGATAGTCAACATACATATGTGAACATGGAACTAGGTAACTTGAAAGTATAGATGGGGTTAGGAGAAATAAGGGAGAAAGATGGAAGGGATGATATTGACCAAAATGCATTGTACTCAGCCAGGCACTGGTAGCTCACACCTGTAATCATAGCTATTCAAAAGGCAAAAATCTGAGGATTGGGATTCAAAGCTAGCCCAGGCAGGAAAGTCTGTGAGACTCTTATCTCCAGTTAACCCATCAGAAAACAGGAAGTGGTGCTGTAGCTCAAGTGGTAGAGCACTTGCCTTGAGCTGAAGAGCTAAGGGACAGTGCCCCAGGCCCTGAATTCAAGCCCTGTGACTGACCCCCCCCCCAAAAAAAATGCATTGTACTCATAAACTGTTATGTTTAATTGAAACCCCTTTGTAAAACTACTTAAGGATATTTTTTAATGTGCTTTTGGTGGGAAAGCATGGCAGCAGGTTCTGAAGGCCACAGCGGTTGACCCTCGGAAAAAGAAGTGCATGGTGGAGTCTCCAAATTGGTACAGCCATCCTCATACCGTTAAGTCTTTGATCCTTTACTTACTTAACAGGATTTGTGGCCTATACCTGGCTGTATTGAGAGCTTACTGTCAATCACTTTCCCCTTTTTGAAAAAACATGCAGAGAATCACAAAACTAATAAGTGGGTAGATCTAGTGCTTCAGAATTCCAATTACACATCCAATATTCTTCTTCTCTCTGCTTAATATTTAAAGGAATTTTTGAATACAAATCGTATAAATCACCCAACTGATTCCAGGCCAAGTTTATAAATGGAAAATAATGAATGCTTTGAAATTCTCAGGGAAGTTGTGTTTCTGATGAGGATTTAAAATGGTACAAAAGGAGAAAAAAATAGTATAAAAGGCCTTCATTTCTCAATGTAGCAATAATAAGAGGGGGAAAAAAAGAACAGTAGGGTGCAAAGAACCCACTAAAGAACTAAATTCCAGAAAGATGAACAGGAAGACACAGACACTTCCACACGAAGCAGATAGCCAGTGTGCCAAAATGCAAAAACAATTATGCAAGCCAATACACTTTTACTTCTAGGAATTCTTTTGAGAAAAGTAACATACATACTTACCATGGATTTTATAAGAGATAGGTAAGGTTTAAAAACAATTTAACTACCACACTGGGGAAAACAGAAACTGAATACTGAAGGAGGCACCATTTCTTTGTGTAGAAGCATGTCCACAGCCCAACCTGGGCTTCCTCACAATATGGCTGCCGAGTTCTAAGAGCAAGTATCCCATGGAACAAGAACTAGAAACCATCACCTTCTGTTGTTAAGAATCTGACATCTGGGCACAGAGTCCTGTTTGGTGGAGGCTGAAGAGGGAGAGGGAGAAGGGGAGAGAGGAGGAGAGAGTGTCACCAGCTGCTCATACACGGCCAGCGGCACCAGCCGTGATCCACCCTCGGGTGGATGGCTCCCCCCATCCTGTCCTAGGCCTATGGGGACGGTTGGGAAGACCCGACCTCGTTCACCTTTGGGGGGCAGAAGCTCCACCCGATGGATTCCTTCTGGAACGACTCCAATGCCGGCTCCAATGCCGGCCTCTCCCCGACCTACCACCAGCTCTTCTACTCCAAGGTGACCTTGACGTCCACTCTGAGGAATCGCCTCTACCCGGTGTCCTCCCGCCATCTGGATGGGGCTGCTCGCCTCCTTCTTCATGGTGCTCACCTTTACCTGCGGCCTGCACATGATACTCAGCCTCGACACCATGCAGCGCTTTGATGACCATAAAGGCCTCGCTGTTTCTTTCACCCAAATCGTCCGAGCTGTGGCAGGCACTGAGGGTTTGGGGGTGTGGGGCATCCAGGCTGTCATTGTCACACCTCCTACCCCATACCATGAACCTCCTCGGCCTGTCTGGACCCGGCCTCCACCTGCTGAGGGTCTTCCCTGGGCTAGTCCACCATTCCTGTCGAGATGTACATATTCTGCAAAGCTCTGAGCTCTCTGACGAGCCATAAGTGTAAGGGGTAGCAGATCTAGGGTCTCCCTTCTTACTTATTCTTGTCTGTCCACCGGTGTTCCCTGTATTGGAAGTGCTTATTCCTTGCATTGTAGCGCATGCTCCCCTCAGAAACGTTCTGGGACTTTGTAGCAGCCAGAAGCTTGAGGTGGTGTGAGTTTGGGGAGTGTGTGGAAATATGATTTCACTGTCTGACTAGCTCTGCTAGCATCATGACTTTTATTTCTGTGATGTGATAAGAATGAACAGTACATCCAGATTTCTTTCTGAGGGCTAAAAAAGGGACCTGCACCACAGACGTGTTGGGAGCAATCACTGGGTCTCTGTCATGTTGCCACGAGGCATGCCCGGTGGGAGCTTGGGTGCTCTATTATTCCCTTCCTAATAAAATAAAACCAGGTCACATGAGAGAGGAAGAAGGGGGAGAGAGCAATCACAGTATTAATATATATGTCAAAATGGAAAGTTGAGGGGATGGGGGTACAATAAAAGGGATGCTATTGATCAAGAAACATCATAATTATACACTGGCATGTTGAATGGTAATTAAAGGCCAGGCATGGGTGGCTCACATCTGTAATCCTAGCTACTCAGGAAGCTGAGATCTGAGGATCATGGTTCAAAGCTAGCTGGGGCAGGAACGTCCATGAGACTCTTATCTCCAATTCATCACAGAAAAATCTGGAAGTGGAGTTGAGGCTCAAGTGGTAGAACACTAGCCTTGAGCCAAAAATGAGCTCAGGGACAGAGCCAAGGCCTGGAGTTCAAGCCCCAGGTCCAGCAAAAGAATAAATAAAATTATATATAATTTAAGGAGAAAAAAAGCATGTCTAGTGAAAGAAGTCAGACTAATAGGAGTAGATCCTAAATCCCTATGCAGGAAGTTCAAGAACAGTCAAAACTAATTTGCAGTAATAAAAGATGAGCAGTTGCCCCTGGGAGGTTATGGCTGGAAGTGGGGCACCCAGAAACTGTAGACGAGATGAAATGTTCTTTCTCTTCATTTGCATGTTGACATCTTAGGTTTATACACATGTCAAAACTCAATGAACTGCACACTTACAATCTGCATTTTCTGTACCTAAATTAGACAGAAATAGAGCTGATCAAAAGGCAAGCCCAAAACAAAAATTATTAAAGTACAAGCACCTCTGTGGTTCTCTACTAGATATTGATTCTGACAAACCAACTATAAAAAAAAAAAAAACATAATTAGGACATTTGGGAAAATTTCATTGTGTTCAGGTATTGATTTGTAAAGGCCAAGATATCTAGCTTCAAGATATATTATAAAAAGCTGTGCACAGTATGATCTTATACAGTTAAAAATATTACTTATATGTATTCATAGGAAAACATGGAAGGGAATTATGATCTGGCATTCTATTGTAATCTCTGTACTAGGAGAAGTCATTTCTTTTGTAATTTGTCCACATGTCTTCTAATCTTACACACAATGCACAACAGTGCTTCTGTAACAGAAGAATACATGAATACTTTGAATTTTGTTTGTGAAAGCAGTGTTGAACTTCTTTTTCTTTTTCTTTCTTTATTTTTTTGCCAAATATCACCAAGAATTTTTTTTTTTTTTTGGTCAGTCATGGGGCTTGAATTCGGGGCTTAGGTGTTGTGTCTGAACTTTTTTGCTCAAGGCTAGCTTTCTGCCACTTTCAGCCACAGCTCCACTTGCAGTTTTCTGGTGGTTAATTGGAGATAAGAGTCTCACGGACTTTCCTGCCCGGGCTGGCTTTGAACCTTGATCCTCAGATCTCAGCCTCCTGAGTAGCTAGGATTAAGGCGTGAGCCACCGGCGCCCAGCTGCCATTTTTTTTTTTTTCTGAGTGTGAATTCAATTTAAAAGTCTGATGAGCAGAGCCTGACACCAAAACATACATAGTAAAGTCACCTCCATTAAACCCTTACCACATCAGTGACTGTGTTTTGTGACAATTTTCCTAGAAAGGGGAAAACGTTATACCCAGTTGCGGGTGAGGAGGAACTGTCTACAGAGTCACCAAACTAGCCAAAGGCTAGTCATGCACGGCTCCAGATTCTCCCATCACTTACCATACTACTGCTACACGCGTGTCATTTCTCACAACGCTGTTGTGAGACTGGAGTTGCTCTGCTGGAGAACTAAAGCATAGAATTGGAGTCATTTCCTCAGCGTTAGCCACTTGCCTAGCTAGCTAGTGGTGGAACCAGGACATGAAAGCAACTGCATCCACCACAGACCAGCGAACGCTACACTGCATCCCAGGCTTTATCTGCAAGAAGCAGTCCCTTCATATAACTCCAGGCTTCCACGCCGCACAGCCTAGAAAACGTCTCGATAAGAGAACTGATATTTATGAAGGGTTATTTGAAGGAAATGAGCCTATCCATTTCTTTAGAATCTAGTGCTAAAGCCTGGTCATCAGAACCTTGCCAGTTCAGAACATATTATCTTAGCCTGCTACAAAATTGCTTTCCTGGAATTCAGCATTCTGTCCCTGGCACTTATTGAAGGGTAAGTCAAAAAAAAAGCAAGCAAAAACACATAAATTCCTTCTGTGTGTTTGCAAGTAGAGAAGTCCTCAGAGAATACTGAACCTCATTTACACATGCCCTGTAATTGAGACACGGCTCCAATGAGGACCTAGTGTTTCAAACTAGGTTCTGAATAAAACTGAGCTCCTTGAGGAATTTCCTCAGCATTTCTTTTAAAATTCTAAAAACACTTAAATAGTGTTTACTTCACTCTCAGCTTTACCAATTCAAGTAGCTTTGATTTAAGGCTCTTCATGGATTTACAAAGAAATTACTTCTAAGTTCTCCCTAAACTTAGAAGAAACTGAGGCATGGAGTAATTACTTAATTTGCCCAAAGTCACATAGATTTTGTTTTGGGTGTTTTTGTTGTTGTTTTTCCCCCCTTTACTTAAACTATTTTCTTTGCATGTTTTCTTTCATACTGTGCTTCACAGGCAGAAATTTCCCCAACGCTAACAGCTCCGTAGGATGCTCTCACCTGTAAACACACATGCTGTTCTCCTTTGTAGTTCTAGTAATGCATTACATTTTGCATTTTTTGTTGTTTGGGAAGAAAAGGGTATAAAAATAAGAATAGAGCCAAAGATGGAGAGCTAGGGGAAAAGAATCACAATTATGTAATTTTTTTGGTACACAGTTTCTATATACTAAGCCAAGTACTTTGTAACATGAAACCAAGAATAAACAACAAGTCTGGTGTTGCATTACCAGCTTGATGTAAGTTTGCCTGGAGCTGTGGCTCACGCCTGTAATCCTAACTACTCAGGAAGTTGAGATCTGAGGATTGCAGTTCAAGGTCAGCCCCAGTAGAAAAGTCCATGAGACTCTTACCTAATTTTTTGTATTAAAAAAAAAAAAAAGCAGGTAGTGGCAGTGTGGCTTAAGTGGTAGAGCATCAGCCTTGTCTGAAAAGACCAAGTAAGAGTACAAGGACCTGAGTTCAAGTCCCACTACTGGCATGCACACACACACACACACACACACACACACACACACACACACACACACACACACACACACGTCTTACATAAGTTCAAACTAAATCAAATATTGGCACAAAGGTATGAATGGGATTAATTCAAATAAAGAGATTGTTTAGATAAAAGAGAAGTGGATGGCAATTTTTTTTAATCTGCTGAACCAATTCAATGAGTTCAAGGGGGAAAAGCAAAAGATATAAAAGTATGTTTGTACAGGACTTTGTCATTGTACTGCCCAGAGCTTATCTTTTTGAAGTGATTTTTCTCTTATAGAGGCCAGAAAAGCAATAAATTTAACAAGGCACATGAAGGCATTCAGGGACCAAACTACATAAACCACTTGCAAGAACACAATCATAAGAAGAAATACCTGTTCTTGTCTTTTGTTGGAGATAAGCTACTTCAGCCACGACAAACTTTTATTTGTCATCATTCCCAGGCAATTCGCGTTTAGCACTGAGGTGAGAGTTTAGGTCTGCCCCGAACCAAAGCCACTTCACACAGGGAGATGTTTTTCAACTTGGTAACATCGCTTTTGTCGGAAAAGGGACAAGAATCATATCCCTGGACAATTGATGTAAAAATAAATTCCACTTTATCCGGATACATTATTTCCTATCCACAACGCTTATTGCTGATTCTTCCAGGAGTCACGCTGAAGATTTTCCCAACATTATCTCATAGAACACAAATTGAGGAGCCAAGTGACCTTTCTCCAGGAAAACAGATCATATTCACAGAGCAAGGCCAAGCTCTTAATTACTGCTGCCAGAGTTGGGGGGGGGGGGAGGGGGGAGGAGGTTGGTCTTAGCCAAGACAATGTATTTTGTTACAATTCTGGAGGTAGGAAGGCTACCATAAAGATGTCAACACATGCTGCAATCTAGCTACTCAGGAGGCTAAGATCTGAGGATCCAGGTGGAAAGTCAGCCCAGGCAGGAAAGTCCATGAGACTCTTATGTGCAATTAAGCCCTAAAATGCAAGAGGTAGAGCTATGGCTCAAGTGGTGGAGTGCTAGTCTTGAGCAAAAAAAGCTCAAGGACAATACTCAGAGCCCTGAGTTCCAGCCTTATTACCAACATGAGAGCGAGCAAGCAGGTGGAAGAGAGAGAGAGAGAGAGAGAGAGAGAATTGATTTCTGTGTGTGTGTGTGTGTGTGTGTGTGTGTGTGTGCGCGCACGCGCATTAATACTGGGACTTGAACTCAAGGCCTTGTGCTCTCTTCCTTGGCTTTTTTGCTCAAGGCAAGTGCTCCACCACTTGAGCCACAGCTCCACTTCTGGCTTTTTGGTGTTTCATTGGAGATCTGAATCTCATGGGCTGGTCTGGGAATGTGGCTTAGTGGCAGAGTGTTTGCCTAGCATGCATGAAGCCCTGGGTTCAATTCCTCAGTACCACCTACACAGAAAAAGCCAGAAGTGGCACTGTAGCTCAGGTGATATAGTGCTAGCCTTGAGCAAAAAGAAGCTCAGGGACAGTGCTCAGGCCCTGAGTTCAAGCCCCAGGACTGGCAAAAAAAAAAAAAGAATCACAAGAGGTCTTTGTTGTTGTTTTTAATGTACTATATGATTTTTTTTGTTTCCTTTGTATGTTCTTCCCTCTACGGTGATCGATCCTCTGTTGTCACTGTACTTGATTTTGGTATCCTCCATCTTGTATATATATTTGTCTAACTTGGGGAGGGGAAGGGGAATAACAAAACGCTGAAACAAGGACACAGGATGACCCATTGCAACAACCATACCCACAAGACAGCGTATTGGAAATGAACCTTACAACTTCAGGGTGGGAGGGGGGAGTGAGGGAGGTGGGGGAGGGAAGGAAGGGATAATGGGAGAACAACACCAGAAGGAGCAACAATGCTCCACAAGAAATATACTCATGCAACCGTAACCCCTCTGTACAGCATCTTTACAAGAAAATCAAATTTTAGAAAAGAATCTCATGGGCTTTCCTTCCCAGGCTGACTTGGAACTGCGATTCAGCCTTCTGAGTAGCTAGGATTAGAAATGCGAGCCTCACAATTGGTTTCTTCTTATAGCCCTTCTCCTTGGTTTGCAGATGGCCGCCATTTTTTTTGCCTTGTATTCTCTTGGTCTTTCCTGCTGGTGTCTAGATTCACATTTCCTCTTCACCAGTCATATTATAATGTAGGGCATACCTTAATAAGGTCATTTTTAACTTATTTAAATACACTATCTTCACACCGGTACCAGGGGTTAGAATTTCAATGTGAATGGGGGTGGGGGGTGGGAGGCCCCCACCACTGATCCCACAACACTGTAGCTGGGCCATCATTTCACCAATATCTCTCTCTCTCTCTCTCTCTCTCTCTCTCTCTCTCTCTCTCTCTCTCTCTCTCTCTCTCTCTCTCTCTCTCTCTCTCTCTCTCTCTCTCTCTCTGCTATGTTCTCAATAAATTGGGTTTTGGGGGACCAAGTACTCCAGCTCAGCAACCCTATTTCTCATAGGTCACATGAAGAAATTAAAAAACTGATGGCTTTCTGCCTGAAGCCATTTGAACAGGCTTAAGTAGAGAAGGATTTCAACTACAAAATAAATTAGAATCACAGTTTTTCAAACTCTTGTATGACATAAATGTGAACTGAGAAAACATCTCAAATTAGGCTTCTACCAATAAGAGTAAAAAGTGACTTTAATTTCTGAGGATTCTGTTAGGCATTAAGAAAGAACTCAGCAGAGAAGAAAACAGAAATTGAGCAGTGGAAAGGGAACCACGGTCCTTACAAAAACTTTAAACTCCTGAGTTGCTTAATTGGCCATAAAAATGTCACCATACATATATTTTTATGCCCCCAAATATGATCCTAATAGAAACATAGTGGAAGTATATGCATTTTTCTCTAATTACTACAGATTCTATTCACAAAGGTTAATACCCAACATATTTCCAACACACAAGACCATAAATGAAATCGTGTTTCTCAACATCTAAATTACCTTATGATTTTTTCCCATTTGAATAAAAAAGATGCTTTTTCCAGAAGATTATTCCTTCATTTGCTTGCTAACCTCACCATTTTTCTGTTATAACCAGTAACTACCCAGCACTCTCCAACATAAAATTAATATTTCCTATTTTTTCTGCTCTCAAATATGTTTGAAGAATTCATCTCTTTGATACATATCACTGTAATAGTTAATTTTTTTTTTCTCTTTCTTTTTGCTTGAACTCAGGGCCTGGGCACTGTCCCTGAGCTTCTTTTGCTCAAGGTTAGCACTGTACCACTTGAGCTGCAGCACCACTTCTGGCTTTTTTCTATTTCTGTGGTACTGAGGAATCAAACCCAGGGCTTCATGCATGCTACGCAAGCACTCTACCACTAGGCCACATTTCTAGCCCTAATAAATTTTTGTGTGCACCAGTACTGAGGCTTGAACTCAGTACTTAGCTTTCTTCACTCAACACTGGTGCTTTACCATTTGAGCCATACCTCAACTTCTGCTTTCTGGCGGTTCACTGGAGATTTTAGTATCATGGACTTTTCTGCCTTGGCTAGCTTTGAACAAGAATCTTCAGATCTCAGATTTCTAAGTAGCTAGGATTACAGGTGTGAGTCACTGGCAACCAGTAGTAAATTTTTTTTGGAAGTTTTGTTATGTAGCTCAGGCTGGCCTAGAATGCTTTGTCTATAACTCAGGCTAGCCTCCAACTCCCAATCCTCCTGCCTCAGCCTCTGAAATGCCAGAATTCGTGTATACCACCATACCCAGCTGTGATAGTTAATTTGATGGTCAACAAATCTGGTTGTAGGATGCACGGGTTTCATTTGACCATAACACAAGACACTGGTGAAAAGCATTGTGTCTACCTCTGCCATCGTCCACACTTCAGCACACCCAGCCTGATGCTCAGCTTTGCTGGTGGCCACACTAAGCTCTGATTGGCTGTAGTTTTCATGGTCCTTCATCATTCCTGGACTCACAGAACAGCAATCCCAGGTCTGGTCTTTCCTTTTTGTCAACATTACAGCAGATAGAACTGGAGGTATAGTGGCTCAAGTGGTACAGCACCAGCCTTGAGTGGAAAAAGCCAAGCGAGAATGCAAGGCCTTGAGTTCAAGACCCCATACAGGTACACACACACACACACACACACACACACACACACACACACACACACACACACACACAAATAACATCCCAGCAGATACCCTCAAAATGGCACTAACATCACAGAAACTGAAAATGATCCAGGCTTTTCCCATTTCTTTCAACCTCAAGGTTTTATGGGCTTTCTTTTCTTCCTTGTAGTACTGATTTGAACTCAGGTCCTCTGACTAGGCAAGTTATCTACCACACTTCCAATCCTTTCTTGCTTTTATTTATTTCATTTTCAGATCGAGTCATTATTTTGCCCAAGTTGGGCTCAGACTGTGGTCCTACAATGTCTGACTTCCATGTAGTAGGGACAGTAGGCAAAAAAAGGGAGAGAGGGGATTTGCTTCTATGGTATTTGGTGTGTGGGTAACAGCAGGAGGGAGCGGATCTTTTTAAAGTCCTGAGATCAGAATTGTATTTCCAAGGGAACCCTAACCATCCCAGTTCTATTATCAGCTAAAAAAAACTATCCAAGGGCGTGGTTTCAGGGATAGTGGCTTGAATACAACTGTAAGACCCTGAGTTTAACCCCTTTGGCTGAAAAATAAAAATCCATTAAAATGCAGTCTCTCTCCCTGCTCTAGCTACCTTTCATTTCTTCTAAGCCTATCCTAGAAAGAATGATATAGTGCACCATATGTTCCCATATGAAATATGCATTTAAAACATGTTGGTCAAAGTATTGGGGACCATAATTTCTGAGTGTTTTGATAGATAACCACCATGTTTTCTTTCTTTATCCTTCAGCTCACGATGGATGACTTGCACACCAGGTTTTAATGGTCCTTCTTGCCTGTATTACTTCAGTATAACACCAAAATGTTCAAAGCAAAATATTCTTTATTCTTACCCCCAGAGGAAATACTGAGAATTGAAGAATATATGGCATTATTATAGAGTCTGCATATAATTAGTGTTTCTTAATAAAGGTAAAATCGTGCCAAATTTGAATATTTAGATCAGTAATGATGTTGATTTTATTAAAATGAAAGGTTATATCAAGAAATATACACATCCAGAATTTTCATTACCAAAACCTCTGTGCTTAGTCATGCACATTTGATGTATTTGATATGGTTTGTTTGCTTTGTAGAAATAAAACATACAGAAGTGATAGAATTAGATACAGCACAGCCTAAGTCAAAGGACATACAAGGAGGGCTCCAACCTGCCTGTCTCCGCAGTACGGTGTTTCCCTAGAAAGCACAGGCTGTGAGTTCAAACCTCAGTACTGCCAAAAACAAAGACAGAGATACTGATAGAAAGCAGGATCAAAAGGTAGAGATGATATGATAGAGATGTGAGAGAGGGTGTATCTCCGGAAAGCTTGAGACCCAAGAAAGAGGGAAGAGAAGAGGGGCAGAAAGGGCTGATGTAGCCAGACGTCAGTGGCTCACGCCTGTAATCCAGCTACCTAGAAGGCTGAGATCTAAGGATTTACATTGAAACCAGCCCAGGTAGGAGAGTCTGTAAGACTCTCAACTCCAATTAACCACCAAAAAGCCAGAAGTGGAGCTGAGGCTCAAGTGGTAGAGTGCTAGTCTTGCACAAAAAAAGCTCAGAGACAGAACCTAGGCCCTGAGTTCAAGCCCCAGGACTGGCATGAGGGGGGAGGGGGAGGGAGGGAGAGAGGGAGAGGAGGAGGAAGGAAGGAAGGAAGGAAGGAAGGAAGGAAGGAAGGAAGGAAGGAAGGAAGGAAGGAAAGAAGGAAGGAAGGAAGGGAGGGAGGGAGGGAGGGAGGCAGGGAGGGAGGCAGGGAGGGAGGGAGGGACCATTCTGATTCCCACAGAAGCTGGCATTAATTTACATTTCCACCAGTGGTAAATAGGGATCTTTTCCCCCACATCCTCTCCAGCATTTCTTGCTTTCTGCCTTCTTAACCATGGTCATTCTGACTAAGGTAAGATGGAATCTCAATGCACGTTTTATTTGTTTGGTTTTGTTTTATGTGTGGTGCTGGGAATTAAACCCAGGGCCATACCCATGCTGGGCAAGTACTATACCACTTGGGCCACATCACCAGCCCTTCCTTCCCCCAATTTTTTTGAGCTAAGATCTCTACAACTTTGCCTAGGCTGACCTAGCACCTTTCATCCTGCTCCCTCCACGTCCTGAGTAGCTGGGGTTACAGGCATGCACTACCATACCCGGTTTCAATGTAGTTTTGATTTGCATTTCCCTGATGGACAAACATCCTATTTTTGTTTTGCATGTACCTATTGGCCATTTTATGAGAAGTGTCTATTTATCTAGCTGAGTTCTCAAGGACTGTCATCAATCTTTTCTGGACTCATCACTGACAGTTTGATTCTTTCTTGAAGCAGGGGCCAAGTCAATATCAGACATGCAGGATGTGTGCTGGGAGAGAGGCCTGTGATGAAGAAAGGTGAAGACCGTCCAGTGTGATGGAACACGACAGCGGGGCCAGAAATGAGGGAAGGAACGGGCTGTCTCACCGCACCGGTATACAAATCCTTCCTCCAGAACCAGGCAGGGCTCTCATCAGAAGTCACGTGTTAGGGAGAAATCCGGGGAGGGCAGGGAAAATGGTCCCCTCATAGCTCTCACTGCGCATGCTCACTGGCGGAAAGCGGCCCAGGAAAAGCATGGTGTCAACCGTGGGGAGGGGAGCCAGCCACTTCTGGGATGGGCCCAGCGCCTTGGACAGAGGTCAGAGTGTCACGGAGACTCTGGGTCAACTCACAGGGCGCCCTGAGACGTTTCAAACAGGGCAAGTTTTGTTCAGCTGTCTTCACTGAGCTTCTGCTATTGGAAAAGATAAATTCACATTTGCTAGATTATTCTGTGTCTTTGCTTGGTGGATTCAGATTATTCTGTGTCTTTGCTTGGTGGATTCATTACTAGAAATGTCCTCAGAGACCGTGTGTGTCTGTCCTTCCGTGAACTGCTGTAAGTCTAATAATTCTGCTGGATATATATATATATATAAAGCCCTGGAACTGTCAAACAACCATCTGTCACTGCCCTCTACTGTTAAGAGATCCTGCCTCCAAGAGTCCCATCTGTTTTTTGTTTTTTGTTGTTTTTTTTTTTTGTCGGTCGTGGGGCTTGAACTCTGGGCCTGGGCGCTGTCCCTCAGCTCTTCAGCTCAAGGCGAGAACTCTACACTTGAGCTACAGCGCCACTTCCGGTTTTCTGGTGGTTTATTAGAGATAGGAGTCTCACAGTCTTCCCTGCCTGGGCTGGCTTTGAACCGTGATCCTCAGATCTCAGCCTCCTGAGTAGCTAGGATTACAGGCGTGAGCCACCGGCGCCCGGCGAGTCCCATCTGTTTATGGTTAATTTTTTTTCCCCTCATGGAAAGTTCCAATTGAATCTAAAAGCAGAAAGAATAGGATGAGTGAATGAATACCTACACATGAACAAATGAATAAGCACATAATAGCTGCCATTTGACATTCATCTTCATAGCCTTCTTCTAAAAGATTTAGAAGCAAATCCCTAGGCATTATATTAATTGGTTATTTAATATTCCATTATAAAGTTTTTAAATGAAATGAACATCTTTTGTGAATATCGGGGTGTGTGTGTGTGTGTGTGTGTGTGTGTGTGCCCGCACACGTGTGTTTGTATGTGTTTGTGTATAAGTGTGTGTTTTGGTACTAGGGCTTGAACTCAGAATTTCACATCCTTGCTTGGCTTTTTCTACTAAAGGCAAGTACTCTACCTTTGAACCACAGCTCCACTTCTGACTTGGAGAAAAGAGCCTCATAGATTTGTTTACCTGGACTAGCTTTGAACCTCGCTCTTCAGAGCTCAGCCTCCTGAGTAGTTAGGATTATAAGCGCCTTTGACACCTAGTGACTTATCAGGAAGTTTTCATTACTAATGTTTTTCCAGTAAAATTATTTTTATTATATTTCTGTTATCTTTAAATAATTGTACCAAGGGGTTAGTAATCAATGTACCAGTTTATAAGTACAATGCATCATGATTGATTATCACCCCTTTTCCAGTAAAATTATTTTGTTAAATGTTTAGTTAATCTTTTAGAATTAGTGTGTATAGGGAGGGGGGGTAGGAAGGGATGGGAAGGGGAAACAAAGGAGGAGGCTACAATGCTTGATAAGAAATGTACTCATTATCTTGCCCATGTAATTGTAACCCCTCTGTATGGTATTTTCACAATAAAAAAAAAGAACTAGTGTGTATATATGTGTGCCTCGTCACATGATTTAACACTGATCCAGATTCAGCCCAAAGAAATCTCCCCATAGCATCTTTATAGAAGATTCTATCAAAATAAAAATAAGCATTGTACACCAGTGTCTCATCCCTATAATCCCAGCTACTCAGGAAGCTGAGATCTGAAGATCATAATCTGCAGGCAGCCCTGGCAGCAAAAGTCTGTAAGACTCTTACCTCCAGTTAACCACCAAAAAGCCTGAAGTGGAGTTGTGGCTCAAATGGCATTAGCCTTGGCAAAAAAAAAAAAAACTTCAGGGACAGTGCCAGGTGCTGAGTTCAACACTTAGTACCACCACACATACACCCACACATACTAATTAATTAAGGTAATCAAATAAAAAATGAACATTCATTATTAGTTAAACCAACAAAGATGTGTTCTTAACTTCTTAACTTTTCCTCAGTTTCCCAAACCACAAATCCCTTGTATGTACCAGAAAGTAGAAACCTCTCCAAACTAGCATCATCTAAAGCAAATCTTAGCCGATGAGCTGAGGGCAGACGATGGGTAACGAACCGTGCAGAAGCTGCTCTGAGAGGCTCCCAGTTTGAAAAGAGCATTGTCAAACTGACAGAGCATTTGTCTCAGTAAATATTCTCGTTCATTCCTAAACCATTCAAGCGAGAGAAGGTGAAGTCTCTAATGAATACTTTGTAATGCCCAAGCTGAAAAATTCTTGCTCTAACTTGCTCTTTGGGAGAAATACAAGGTGAAGAGATGGGGTCCTAAATGAAGGAGAGACATCCACTGCTAACCATTGCAGGCCAGTCTGCAGCAAAATGGGCCTCTCCACAAGACAATGTATGAAGAACATCAGAAAGCTTCCCAGACAGCCAGAACCCAAGGAACCGCATTGCTGGAGACACATGAAATCCAGAAAAGTGAGACCAACACTCTGGCCCACTTCCCTCTCAAACATTTGGTGATTCACAAGTGATACAAGGCAAGTGGGTTTCTTAAATATCCAAAATCCAGACAGAACATGCCGTGTATTTCTTCATGGAAAACACAGGTCCGCTGAGATGCTCTCCATTAAACCCCGTGGCATCCCACAGTCCTGCCAGCCACTGAAGTAAGAGCACTCTCTGCCTTCCCCACGCAGCTCTGTGACGAAGATGGCAGTAGGGGTGATGTCATGGCTGCAGGAAACTCTGCCCGTGTCCACTGGGTCCTGGTTTAGTTCTGGATATTGTAGCTAGTGGTGGTGCCTCATGTCTATAATCCTAGCTATTCAGGAAGCTGAGATCTGAAGATCAAAGTTCAAAGCCAGGCTAGGCAACAAGTCCATGAGACCCTATCTCAGAGAGAGACAGAGAGAAAGAGAGAGGGAGGGAGAGGACATAGGGAGAGAAAGAGAGAGGGAGGAAGGAAGCAAGCAAGCAAGCTAGCTAGCTAGCTCTCTTGGAATGGGACTGGGTCCACTGGATATTGGACCAAGATCTAAAACTAAGAAGTCCCAGTAAATAAATAAAAACAGTGATCAATGTTGGCTCACCAATTATAACAAATATATCATATTAATGTAATGGAAGAAAGCAGATGTAGAGTATATACTAACTTCTCAATTTTTCTAAAACTGCTCTGTAATAGAGTATATTACAAAAATGTAATTACAGACTACATCTGTAATTCTAGCTACTCAGGAGGCTGAGACCTGAAGATCACCATTCAAAGCCAGCCCAGGTAGGCAAGTTCATGATACTTTTACGTAAATTGACCAGCAAAAAGACAAAAGTAGAGGTATGGTTCAAGTAGTAGAGTGCCAGCTTTGAGCAAAATGGCTAAGGGCTAGCTCCCAGGCCCTGAGCTCAAGCCCTAGGACACAGAGGGGGGGGAGGGGGAGGGAGGGAGGGAAGGGGGGAGGGAGGGAGGGAGGGAGGGAGGTGACTTTGATAATTATCTAAATTGTCATTTAAACAAACACATATTTATGTCTACATAGCAAGCAGTAAAGCACCTTTCTTATACTCTTTATGGCTACTTGTTGGTTTATTCATCTGTGTATTTTGTTCTTTCTATAATAGAAAACTGGAAAAAAAAAAAAAAAAGCAGAACAGAGCAAATATAGCTGTTCTCCAGGCCACTAAAGGTTTGCCTTCTCCTAACCACAGGCCTGCCATCCTTTGCTTGTTGTGTTCATCCTCCTGGTGCTAATACAGCTATTGCTGCTCCAGGCATCATACCTGTGCTCCACTGAAAGAACTAGAAGAAGAGAAGATAGAGAAGAACAAACAAAGCCTATTCCTTTCTTAGACAATTAGTCTTTGCTCTTAAATATGTGACATATGGTTTGGAATGATTGAAAAGTATTTAAGAGAATGGGTTGTGCATAGGAGTGAGGCCAGCCAATCTAAGAACTACTTTCACAGCACATCTGTTAAAGAGGAGACTGAAGTCTGAGACAAGGTCAAGGTAGCAAGAAAAAGTGGGAACCAGTCTTCCTAACCAACAGCCTTTGCAAAGAGCACTAAAATGAAATTATCAGAAAAAACAGATAGCGAAGATTTACAAAACACGTATCTAACAAAGAACTTAGAACTAGAAGATACAACAAACTATTATATGTCAATAACAAAGACAATCAAGTCTTTGGCAAAATTAAAAACACATTTTCTCTGTGAAAGGACTCTATTGAGAAAATGAAAAGGACAAACTTCTGTCTGAAAAAATATTTGCACATCTCACATCCAGATTATATAAACAACTCTTAAAACTCAACAATAAGAAAACAAGCAGCGTGATTTTTTTTTAATGGGCAGAATGCTTGAACAAACACTTCACTAAAGAGGATATGCAGATGGAAAATTAGCTCACTGACATATTCTCAGCATTACTATTCACTGGGAAAATGCAAATACATACAACAATGAAATACCACCATAGACTCAGTAAAGGAACTAAAATTATTTTTTTAATCTTTATTCTAGCCAGATACCAGTAGCTCATGCCTGTAATCGTAGCTACTCAGGAGGCTGAGATCTGAGGATCACAGTTTGAAGCCAGCCCAGCACAGGCTGCAAAGTCTCCGTGAGGCTCTTATCTCCAATTAACCACTCAAAAACTGGAAGTGGCACTGTGGCTCAAGTGGTAGAGCACTAGCTTTGAGCACAAAGAGGCTCAGGGACAGCGCCCAAGCCCTGAGTTCAAGCCCCACAACCAAAGGGGAAAAAATCTTTATTCTAATATGATTTGCCAAGAGAAAGTAAATGACACAATGACTTTGAAAAATATTTGCCAAGTCCCAGTGGCTCATGCCTGTAATCCTAGCTACTCAGGAGGTGGCTTGAGAGCTAAGAACCAAAGTTCAAAGCCATCCTGAGTAGGAAAGTCCATGAGACTTTTATCTCCAATTAACTAGCAAAAAGCCAGAAGTGAAGCTGTGACTCAAGTGGTACAGTGCCAGCCCTGAGTGAAAAAGCAAGACCTGCTCCTTTACAGATAAGGAAAACTCATTTATAGATAAGGAAAGGTGCTGAAAGCTGCAAAGAAGGTCTGCTGCACTTCATGACATGGAAGTCACTGCTAAGCTCACCCACCAGGGAAAGACCAGACATCAAAGCACCTACCAAAGGCAGGATCTCAGGAAAGCAAGCAGAGCATATGTGGGAAATCAATACTGTGGATAGCTTAGCTTAGAGAAGAGATAGTCCTGGGTTTAAAATCGCAGGTGTATTGATCTCACAGTGAAGTTGGAGAAAACAGCTGGCATACCAAACTGTTCCCTTCTTCACGCGTTGTCTTGTAAACAACCCTGGGAACAAGTCTACTCTTATTCTAGGCAAAAATGCCCTTGAGAAGTAGGAAGTAAGTTAACCTTCCCTAAGTAACTCATTCTATTGTTTAACCCTAGCTTTCCAAACTAATGCCCTTAAATCCTAGGTAAATCCGCCATACTTCAGGCTATTTTAGGGCCATAATCTCCTCTCTCACTGCTGGATCAAACCAACTATTACTTCAGAGAAAGTCAAGTTCTGTTTTGCCTTTTTCATACACTGAATATAAAAGTCAAAATAACAGCCTGAAAGGGTAATTGCATGTGATGATATTTCTTCATCAGTGATTTTAAAAGCCTATATGAACCACAATTTTACCACAGCTTGGCAAATGTTCCCTTCTATTGCTTATAATTCCTTAATTGCTGTTTCTCAAATATTTTTTGTAAGTTTTTTTTTTGGATCTGCCTACTTATTTCTTGTGAAGATTACACTCAGATATCCACTGTCTTAAATAACCCTCCAACGTCAACTCTGAGTTTTGATGATACCAAATTACAGTATTCTAGAAGACGAAAGAAGCCAAGCCAAAATAAGCAATGAAAGGGACCCGAAATCCCAGGCTACCATAGTGTCACTCAGACACAGACCATATTCGTTATTTCCAGTTTTTACTGTGTCAAGAAGCTTAGGCAAATTCATTTACCTCCCACTTAGAAGGTTCACAGGGAGATATTTCCACTACCTACAATATTTAAATTATTAGAATCAAAATAGGATGGTCTACATGTTCTTTTTCCATTTTCTTCATTCCTCCATAACAAGAAATTGACTAGGATGTGTTGAAGGCAGCCAGGCCACCAACCTATGAACCCAGCTACTCAGGAGGCTAAGACCTGAGGATCAAAGTTCGAAGCCAGCCTGGGCAGACAAATCCAAAAGACTCTTACTTCCAATTAACCAACAAAAAGTCAGAAATGGAGGTGTGGCTCAAGTAGTAGAGTACCAGCCTTGAGCTAAAAAGACCCAGATAGTGCACAAGACCCTGAATTCAAGGCCCCAGGAGAGACGCAATAAATTAAATTAATAAATCTGAATTTGGCAATCATACCATAGACATTTCTAGGCTGTATTTCTAGAAATACTCCACTAGCTCTGTGGAGCCATTAAAAACGTCGAATGAAGCTCCTGTACCTGAGGAACTGATCTTAACTCATCGAAGTCTGAACGGACAGAGGGGGCATCATGGGCGGACGATGCAGGTTAAATGAACCACAGCAAGAGGAGGCCAGACCCGGGGGAGGTGGGGCTCATCAGAGCTCTCCGTGCTCAGCGGCCTTCCTGTCTTCACGGTCTAACACTGGTCCCACCCCACTGCTTTCCCCTGACCCTCCGCGGCGCCTTGATCCTTCTCCATCTCTAGACAAGAGCAGCAGCGGGCCCTCCGCGCACGCGCACGCGCACACAGAAGCGCCTGAGACCGGCGCATGCGTAACGTGACTCTAGGTTACACGCATGCGTACGTGTCTCAAGCTGGCCTACCCTGAGCCCGCTGCGTCCCAGTCCTTGGGACCTCCAAGATTATAGTGCGAGAAGTTGGACCTACCCCGTGCACCCGACAGCTTCACACAGTAGTCTGGGGTGAGGGTCCCAGTTTCCAAGATCAGAGTGAGAGACTGCGACAGGAAGCAGGGCCAGGCCTGGAGAAACAGGAAGGGACACGCTCTGCTCCTCTGGGGTTCACGTGCAAGCTCTGGGGTGTCATGCGAATCTCGGGGTCCCCACCATCTTCTACCGGGCCTGGCAGAGGGGCCCTTGAGTAGCAGTCAGCACCCACAGCGATAGTCTGATGTCACACCTCCTCGGATCCCTGAGGCGAAACACACCCCTCACCTAGTTTGTGTTCTAGTTCATTCTCAAAAAGATCACAAACTTAGCCAGGCACGGATGGGGGACTCAAGCCTGTAATCCTAGCTACTTAGGAAGCCGAGATCTAAGAATCAGAATTCAAAGCCAGCCTGGATCGGAAAGGCCATAAGACTCATCTCTAATTCACCAGCCAAAAAAAAAAAAAAGCCAGAAGTGGAAGGATGGCTCCAGGGTAGAGCAGCAGCCTTGAGTAAACAACACTATTCAATCTTACTAGGAAATATTGAAAATATTGAAATATAAAATTACTATACCAAATTATACAAAATCCTATTAACTTACCTGTAATCAAATAATGGTAAACTATAAAAGCTATCTAATTTCAGCAAAAATGGGAGATGGAATGATAATTAGATCAAGTAACAATTTAAAACACAGTTATGTACAATGTTTAAGATTGCCCGGTGAAATCTGGCTGTCTCTGACATCCGAATATTGCAAAAACCACTAATGCAGTGAACAAAACAAGTCACCCAGTATTACAGAGTTCACACCCAACATGCCCCCTCACCTTGCCCTCACTCAAGTGACCTGGGAATGGGACCAAAATTAGAAGCCCTGCATTAAACATCGCTCAAACTAATTTGAAACATAATTGCACAGTCACATCAATATAATCAAAGAAATGTGTTTTTACAAGGTATAATCATTTTCTAATTGCTAATTAAGAACTCTCCACAGTTTATTAGAAAATTCCACCTTAGAATTGCTTGGTGAATTACGGCGTGTAAATTAGCCCAGTGTCTTCTGGGAGTCCTCAGAAATCTAAAGAATTCACTGTGAAGCTCAAGAGTTTTGACCTATCCTAGGGTTCTAGGACCAGAGCAACTTAGAGCCATGCCCTAGGCAGAAATCAGAAATCAAGGGATGTGGCCAGGATACTGGTGACTCTCACCTCTAACCCTGGCTACTCAGGAGGCTGAGATCTGGGGATCATGGTTCAAAGCCAAGGGAGGCAGGAAAGCCTATCTCTAATTAATCACCAAAAAGCTGGGTGTAATGCTGTGGCTCACATGGTAGAGCGCTGTTCATAGCATCAGATGCCTTTTGACAGTTAGCTGAGCCATGTCCAGTTCACATGGCCTGACCACCACTCTGGCACTAGGGGGCTGACCACAGGCTCCCACCAGTATCCCTACACAAATCCGCCTACAGCAGCCCAGGTTCATCATATAGAAGGTGCAAATTCAAACACCTTCCTCTGAGGAGCCAAGGTCAAGGACTTTTACTTGCACATCCTGGGCAAGGAAGGCACAGTGAACTGGGCAGGTGCTCCTCTGTCACTGGGTCAAGGGCAACAGGAATGAAGGATTGGGCATGTGGGGGAGCAGGTGGCCACTGAGCAGTGCTGAGAAAGAGAGCAAGGTGGTGTCACTCCATTTAGGAGAAAACTCTAGAATGGTCCATTCAAAGAAGACTGGGGAAAGTGAGAAACCAGTCTACTAGGGAGAAGGGGGCTTCTAAGTATTTGTAAGTAAAGGTCTTGGGCCATTTGAGTGAGGAGCTAGAGAACAGGAAATTAGGTCGAGGTGACCAACCCCCACTTTGGGTAGTAGAGACTGTCTTCATAATTGATGCTGAGATGATATAAAACCACATCCTGGCTCTCACCCATGTGCCTATGCTTCCTGCTTCTTGTCTTCACTACTGGTTTATTTTGGGGGGTGGGGGGGGGCGTCCGGTCATGGGGCCTGAACTCTGGGCCTGGGCGCTGTCCCTCAGCTCTTCAGCTCAAGGCTAGCGCTCTACCACTTGAGCCACAGCGCCACTTCCGGCTTTTTTCTTTTTGCTTATGTGGTGCTGAGGAATTGAACCCAGGGCCTCATGCATGCAAGGCAAGCACTCTACCACTGAGCCATCTTCCCAGCCCCGCTACTGGTTTATTTAATCCAAGTTCCAGCGGAGAATGAACGGGAGTCCAGGAAATCTGAGCAGTAAGCTTTGTGAGTTTCACTTCTTCCAGGATGTTGTATCTGTGCAATGAAATTTAAATTCCACTGGTGACTTCCTGAGTAGCCAGCTAACATTGTTGCCTGCCTTTGGGTAACACATGGACATTGCACAGCACTAAGAAAAGCTGAGTTCTAGTTTGGTGCTAATGACTCAGGCCTGTAATCCTAGCTACTCAGGAGGCTGAGATCTGAGGATCACAGTTCAAAGCCAGCCCAGGCAGGAAAGTCTTATCTCCAATTAACCACCAGAAAACCAGAAGTTGTATTGTGCCTTAAATTGGTAGCCTTGAGCCAAAGAACTCAGGAGCAATGCCCAGGCCCTGAGTTCAAGTCCCATGACTAACCAAAAAGGAAGAGGAGGAGGAGGAAGAGGAGGAGGAGGAGAAAGGAAAGAAAGAAAGAAAAAGAAAGAAAGAAAGAAAGAAAGAAAGAAAGAGAAAAAAGAAAAGCTGAGTTCTACCATTCTTATCACTGTTTCTCTTAAACTATCTGGGGTTTTGGTTTTGTTGTGTGTGATTTTCTTTTTGAGTACTTGGGGATAGAACTCAGATCCTAACACATAATAGGCAAGTGTTCTCCCACAGGCTACATCCCAACCCCTCATAAACTATTGGAAACCCAGTCTTCAACCATACAAAATTCGAGTCATTGTGCCAGAACGTTATGCAAAGTCAGACCAAACAAATAAAATAACATAATAAGGTAATAGATGCACAAGTGAGCCTCACTCTGTACATGTAATTAAATATTCTAAGGGATTTGTTGGCATCGTTATCTTATCATAGTCTACGTCCTTTCTTCAGGAATCAGAATGTTCAGTAGAAGCTGGACCTGGTGGTACACACCTGTAATCTCAGCACTCTCGAAGTCAAGGCAGAAAAACTGTGAGTTTGAGGCCAGTTTGGACTCTATCTCAGAAAAACAAAGAAGAAAAGAGTTGAATTATTGGTAAAACTTTCAAATATCCATTTCCGTCTCCCTATAGTGCTCCAGATGCAGAAGATAACACAAACATGATCATATTTGTCACCACAGCCTCTAAAAGTCTCATAGTTGACAAAAAACAAAGTTCAAACTTAACAAGAAGCTTCCTTGCCAACATCTGTTATGACATAAATCTCATCTCTACCCTGGTGAAAGGCATTCTCTATCATCTATGTATGCCCTGTGAAAAGAAATTTTGGCTCCAAAAAAGAATTATTGTAAAGCACATTTTCACATATGCAAATCAATAAAAAGTATCTGCATCATCACATATTAAAACACATTTTATGCTGAGATACTCTGAAACTGATGTGTGCTAGTATCCATTAGTCTATAAACATTTAATGCAATACTTATTAAACTCTCTCATTGCTTTATCTTTTTATTTCTAGTCACTTGACAGAAAATATTCTGTGATGATTTTAAGCAGTTATACCGGAGACTTCAATGTTCATACTTTTCTATTACTATCTAGTACAAATCACTACTTATTGCTAGTATATTAAAATAGTTTAACTTTGGTAGGCACTAGTAGCTCATGCCTATAATCCTAACTACTCAGGAGGCTGAGATCTGAGGATGGAGGCTCAAAGCCAACCCAGGAAGTGCAAGAGGCTCTTATCTCCAATTAATAAACAACCAAGGAGGCAGAAGTGGAGGGGTGGCTCAAGTGATGGAGTGCTAGCCTTGTGCAAAAGAACCAAGTGAGGGGGCTGGGAAGTTGGCTCAGTGGTAGAGTGCTTGCCTTGCATGCCTGAGGCCCTGGGTTCGATTCCTCAGCACCACATAAGCAAAAAGAAAAAAGTCAGAAGTGGCGCTGTGGCTCAAGTGGTAGAGTGCTAGCCTTGAGCTGAAGAGCTGAGGGACAGCACCCAGGCCCAGAGTTCAGGCCCCACGACCGGACCCAAAAAAAAAAAAACAAACCAAGTGAGAGTGTAAGGCCCTGAATTCAAGCCCCAGTACCCGCACACACACACACACACACACACACATACACACACACACACATACTCAAATATTTGTGTATGTATATGTATTTATAGGTATGTGTATGCATGTATATACATGACCAATGTTGTAACACATGAATACAACCTAATCATTCAGGAGACACGGGAGGACCAAGAGCAGCACAGCCCTGAAGACTGAGTAGTAAGGAAATTTCTATTACAGACTGGAATGATAACAAACCACAACATAGCATGGCAAAGTATTTGGTAAAGAATCGCATCTGACAGTTCATGCCTCTAATCATAGGGTAGCTCTATTGAAAATAATGGGAGAACAGAATGCTAATAACACAAGTTTCCTATTAGGTGGATTTGATAACATACTTCAAGAGCAATCATATCTGAGACCATTTGCATTTGCAGGCAGAATGTAAGAAAGCAGAAGCCAGGTCCCAATGGATCACATCTGTAATCCCTAAATAGTCAGGAGGCTGAGATCTGAGGCCTACCGTTCAAAGCCAGCCAGGGCAGAAAATTAGGAGACTCTTACCTCCAATTAACAACCTAAAAGCTAGATATGGAGCTGTGGCTCAAATGATGATGGAGCACTTGATCAAAAAAGCTCAGAGACAGAGGTCAAGCCCTATGTTCAAGCAAGCCCTAGGATAAGCACCAAAAAATAGGGAGGGTGGGAAGGAGGGAAGGAGGGAGGGAAGGAAGAAAAGGAGGAAGCAAGGAAGGAAGGAAGGAAGGAAGAAAGAAAGAAATGCAAGGAGGGAGGGAGGAAGGAATGCAGGGAGGGAGGGAGAGAGGGAGGTGTTTCATTTAAAACAAGGTCAGGCACATCACCTCCTCAGGCTTAAGTCCCTCCCATGATTCTCAGTTGACAGAAAGAAAAATCCCACATCCTCTCTCTCTCTCTTTACTCTTTGTTTCTTTAAAACAAGATCTGGCTGTACAGCCCAAGATGGCCTCAAACTCAACTGTCCAAGATAGAAGGACAGGTGTATGCTACTACACTTGGCTCTTTGATATTTTTTTAAATTTTCCCTTTCTCTTTTCAAAGTCTAACTCCACCATTTATTATCTAGCCCTTTCTTTATTCCAGCCAGCAAACTTCTTGTATTTTCCTCAGACATACTAAGTTTGTTTCTACCTCAAAGCCTGTGCCGTTGATTTTTTTTTTTCCTCTCTACCTGGAAAATGCTCTCTTTTTTACTTCTCCTTCTGAAAATTTGTGTTCAAAATCCACCTTCTTTTGTCTCTTTTTCCTGGAAAGTTGTCTAGCAGATAAACTACCATTATAGGTGCCAGCCTACTTACAATGAGGGGGAAAAAAAGCATACTTAAAAGCAGCCATCAGGCTTGGACGTAGCTCGGTGCAGAGTCTTTGCCTGCCAAGTGCAACATCCTAGTACCAAAAAAAGAAAAGACAAAAAAGAAATCCAGTTCAAAAGGCAGCGATCATTCTTAATGAATACAAAAGATATCCCAAAGAGCTAGGCACTAGTGGTTCACACCTATAATCCTACTCAGGAGGCTGAGATCTGAGGATTGCAGTTCAAAGCCAGCCTAGGAAGGAAAGTCCATGAGACTCTTATCTCCAATTAACCATCAGAGTATGATAAATGGAGCTGTGGCACAAAGTGGTAGAGTGCTAGCCTTGAGCAAAAGAGCCCAGGAACAGTGCCCAGACCCTGAGTTCAAGCCCCATGATGAAAAAAACAAAACAAAACAAAAAAACACCTGAAGACTATACACAGGTTCCTCCTGATTAGATAAATATCCTAAAGCAAGATGGCTTGTCCAAGATTGCACAGTGTGAGCAATGAATCTGCCCTGGGTTCTTTCCTCTTCTAATCAAATCATTTCACCTTCACACATTCACATAAAGAGATAGTCTACACCATGTCATGTATTTGTATATAGATATACTCTATGTAAAAACATGGCCATAAACAGACACATACATTCACATGTCTATATGCACATAATGAGTTTTTAAATGTATTAAGAACCAGTCTGCCCTGGGCAACTTTAGGAAAACTGATAGGGACCCCTTGGATCTTTGATTTTCTTGATAAACTCAATACATAGGCTACAGTCAATACCACCTAAAAATACCTAATTTCTCTTCCAAGACTAAAGCATAAATTTGTCTATTTTACATTCCAGTGATACTTTCAGAGCTCAATACTGAGATACCCTTAGCCATTTACACCCTTAAGGAAATATCATGCTTGTGATCAGCTTAAACTTGCTGTAGGGCTTTTTGCAGTTGACTCTGAAAATCAGCCACTAATGACTCCTGCTTTTCTTCCTCTCCTGGTTTCTCTTGAAACAAGGAAAATTCTTCTTCCCAGTATGCCGAGACTTCCTGCACTTGTCTTTTAAGATACTTTATTTTCATTTTTGCAAATTGGCCTATGTTAGTTTCAAGATTAGATTTTCACTTTCAAAATTCATATTGCAGTTTAAGGAAATATAAATCCTCTTCCAAACCATGCATCAACAACCTGAATACCATCCTGGCTGAACGTAACTAATGTAGAAAGATAAGCGAGGATGCGCTCCTGGGGCGATGCGACAGCATCACCTAGATGGTACGCTCTGATAGACAGGTACTTAACAGTACTGGAAAGATCTCAATCTTAAGTCTTATCTTGGCTAACAAATTCTCTCTGGAGAAAGCAGGAGAGGGAACCCAGGAGCAGAGGAGACATTTGAGTCACTCCTCTTGTATCACACTACATTTTTTTTTTTCCTTCTGCATTCACGGCTTAATGTATGCTTTTGTTGGATGTATTTTGAATATCAACAAGCCCAAACTCAAGTGCATTTCTCACCAGGCAGGACTGTACCTGGAGACGCTCCCCCTCCCCTGGATAGCCTGAAGAGTTAGCCACCCACGCCTTGGCTCAAGTGATAGAGTCCTAGCTTTGAGCTAAAGAAGCCCAGGCTTCCTTAGCCCCAGGACAGACCCCCCCCCAAAAAAAGGTTAGCCACACAAACAGATCAGCCAGTTTCCCCCACTCCCTGCCCCCCCCAACCCCTGTTAATCAGCCCTTACTGCATATAAATGTCCTCTAAATGCTGACTGGATATACTGTATCTGAAAACCATGACCTAGAAAGTCACTTTCATGGCAAATAGGCTGGGATAGGCAATCCTTCCTTACACCCTATAGTTGTTATGGTACTATGCACCCAACAAACCCAGAGCCCGTGAGGAAAATGGGATGTGGATACCCATTTATGCCAGTTTCAGGCTCAATTAGAGCAATTATAAATCAGTACCCCTGGTGTGAGCAGAGTGCCTGCTGCTGAAAATACTGCTCATTTGGGGGAGCAGTTATATTCCTTTTATACCCTCTCAAGGAAGGAAACATCTTTCTCTCCCTTAGCATAAGAAAACAACCCATCCAACTTCTAGCTCTGTTGAATAGTAGCTGTGTCTGGATCTAATTCTCGGTCTTGGTGTTACTAGTGTTAAAAGCTCAAACTTTTTTTTTTCACGTGTGCACTCATCCACTGCTGACATTTCACCTCCTTTCTTCCTGGGGGTGGGGCGGTTGTGGCAAGCTAACTGTTAAACAAACAAGCTCTATAGAGAGGCTGCCAGCTTGGGGAGGAATTGACCTGACGTGCACAGGAGACAGTTTCTGAGATCAAGAGGAATCCACAGCCTGCTGTCTTTCCTTTGATGTTGGTGGTGGTGGAATATTTTTAAGTAGTTGTACAAAGGAGTTGCCCATTCCACAGAGCAGTTTAAGAAATATAGTGCCCAATGTCACCCCTTTCAACATTCTCACCCACTCTCCCACCCAACCCCTACCTTCACTTTTCTTAATTTTTAGGCTATTTTTTTTTTTGCCACCTAACAAAGCAGTGTATGCATCGTGATCTGTGTCATTCCTTCACATTTTCACCCTCCTGAGACCCACCCCTTCCCTTATATTTCTCAATTCTGTGGTATAGACAATGCATTATTGCCTGCATTCTCTCCCCCTATTTATTCTTCTTCCCCTATTCTCTTTCCCTATTCATTCTTCTCCCCTTGTCCCCTTTCTTGCAAGTACCCATTTCCTGGTACTTTTGTTCGGCTTTCCTCATACTTATTTTGTTCGGCTTTGACAGTCTTTCTAAAGAATTAAACTATTTTGCTCTCCCTAGAATCTATTATACTTCAGTAATTCATTTATAACTGCTTGCAAACCACCCAGTGTGTTTACTTGTACATTTAAAGACACATTCTAGCTCCCACAAATGAGAGAAACAATGCAACCTGTGTTTCTCTGGATCTGGCTTACTTCACTTATAATTTCTTCCAAGTCTTTTCCTTATGAATGATACAATACCATTTGTTCTGATGGATGAATTCTGTTGTGCATTATACCACATTTTCTTGATCCATTCATCCATTGAGGGGCATCTGGGCTGATTCCACATGTTGGCTATGGTAAATAATGTTGCAATTAGCATGGGTGTGCTGGTGGCTTTAGTGTATTCTTGTTCCTTGTCTGTGCTCTATTAGAGGAAGTAGAATTGCTGGGTCGTAGGGTAGTATTTTTATTGCTCTCAATCATTTATTTTCCAAATCAAATCTTAACTGGCCAATGCCCATGGCTCATGCCTAAGGCTGAGACCTAAGGATCAAGGTTTGAAGCCATCCTGGGCAGAAAAGTCCTTGAGATTCTTATCTCCAATTAGCCAGATAGAAGTAGAGGTACAGCTCAAGTGGTAGAGTACCCTCTTTGAATGAAAAGCTAAAGGACAATGCTCTTAGCTGTCCCTTGGGAAGAAAGAGAGAGAGAGAGAGAGAAAGGAAGAAGGAATGAAAAAATGGAGGAGGGAAGGAAGGATGAAAGGAAGGAAGGAAGGAAGGAAGGAAGGAAGGAAGGAAGGAAGGAAGGAAAGAAGGAAGGAAGGAAAAAAGGAAGAAAAAGAGGAAGGGAGGGAGGAAAGAAGGAAGAGAAGAAGGGAAGAAGGAATGAGGGAGGGAAGAAGGGAAGGAAAGAAGGAAAGAAAGGACAGAATGTTCTGTCAAGCAGGTAGGAAAACTTAAGACACTTTTATGATCAAGCAAATCTGGAAGGTGGTGTAAAGAAAGGGATATAAACTAAATTGTCGATTTTATGGCACAGATTAACTACTCCATAAGAACAATTATACACAAACTTCCAAATGCCTTGTCTCCCCTACCAAGCGATAACCCCGTTTAAAGTTGCTGTCTTTGATTTTTAAATTTCTTTCTTAGAAATAGAAACATGAACTCAACAAATAAATAACCAAATGAGCACGAACTGGATGTGTTTGGAATGTTGAGAATCTATTTACATTTTAATAAGATATTTCCTCAGTGCAGGTCTCTGATAAATCTCCCTAGAGAAGAGGCTGGGACAGAGAATTAAGAAGAAAGAGGCGCCCTTGACAATTTGGAAAAAGGGGAAGATAAGCAGAGGGGTGTTTAATCGAAACAGATGTGGATGTAATCCCTTTTGGAAGAAAAAGGCTGTACAAATACAACATAACACAAGCAGGAATGGCTTTAGACAAGAATAATGGGAAAACCAGGGGCGCTTTGAGAACTCAAGATAGGAATGAGTTCACGTCTCAAACTTTCTTCAAATTCTAAGCCCAACAACTGGTGTGTTACATGGCTAATTTGAACAAAAGCATGATGTTACACACAATTAAAGTATTTGAGAGGAAGATCAACAGGAGTTTCTCTCTCTTTCCTTCTTTTTTTTTTTTTTGTGGCAGCACTAGAGTTTGAACTCAGGGCCTCTCACTTGCTAGGCAGATACTTAACCACTGGGTCTCACCTGCCGACCTTTATTGCACTCATTATGGCTGAGATCGAGTCTCATTTCCTGTCCAGGCACATACCAGGACCACGATCCTCCCTTTTCTTTTTTCACTTCCTGCAGTGGCTGGGATGACAGATTGGCACTACCACAAGCAGCTTCTTGCCACAAGATGGACTTTTATATCCAGACTGGCCTGGAACCACAGTCCTCCCAATATCAGCTTCCCACATAGCTAAGATGACAGATGCATACCACAATGCCCTGCTATTGGTTGGGAAGGAGTCCCTCATGCATGCCTGGGCTGACCTGGAACCACTTACAATCTCGGGCCTCCCAAGTAGCTAAGATTACAACATGCATTACTGCCTGTTGCCTAGGCAACAGAAGTTTCTGTAACCTTAAGGAAAATATCTTCACCAAAGGTTGAAGTAGTAAGTTATAGTAATGGACATCATAGAACTCTAGTAACTCTGTCTTTTATGTGGCCGTGTGTAGCTCTGCAAAGCTTTGTACAGTTGGCAGGATTATGCAATAGGCCTACCAGGACAATTCCACCAGTGTTCCGTGAATGACTGATCAATAGTGAAGCGACAAGGAGAAATCTGAGTAAAATTGAGTAGGAGTAAATGTCTCCTAGAATACATGGAGTAAGAGCAGTGTTCCCTCATACTTGAAGGAAATTCTATTTCCCTCAATTTTGTATGTGTGTGTTTGCATCCATAGTAGGGCTTGAACTCAGAGCTTTGAGCTCTTTTTTTTTTTTTTTTTTGCCAGTCCTGGGGCTTGAACTCAGGGCCTAGGCATTGTCCCTGAGCTTCTTTTGTTCAAGGCTAGCACTCTACACTCAAGCCACAGTGCCACTTCTGGCTTTTGCTGTTTATGTGTTACTGAGGAATCAAACCCTGGGCTTCATGCATGCTAGGCAAGCAGTCTACCACTAAGCCACATTCCCAGCCCCAGCTTTGAGCTCTTGTTTGGCTCTTTTTGCTCAAGACTGGTGCTTTACCACTATAGCCAAACCTCCACTTCCAGCTTTTTTGTTGTTGTTGTTGTTGTTGGTTCACTGGAGATAAGAGTCTCACAGATTTTTCTGTGCAATTGCAGGGAGAGAGGCAGGGCTGCACAAAACCTGTCAGCAAGCCTGCTCTGTCTCTCAGTACAATCCAGCAAGAAAGGACTACAAAGAAACAGGGCTGCAAGGCCAAATGGTCTAAACCCTCCACTAACAAGCAGCATGGGAAAGATGGACAAAGACTTAAAGTAGGGACAGCTTGAAGTAGGCCCGGATTCAGATTCACAGATTTTCATTGTATGGTAAGTATAGCTATTATTATGATGATTACTGTTAAAAGCTCAGTGTAATTACAGAAGTAAATTATTTCAGTATCATACCAAAATCTGGATTATAAACCTTCATCCTTGCCTGAAATGTACAGAGGATGTTCTCTGATATAAAGTAAGATGTGAAAATCCAGGGCAAAAAGAAGCAGGCTAAATGCCTTTTCTAGAACTTGTCTTAATGGGCTCCAAGGAGAAAAATAGGCTAATGTTTCTTGTTGGCAAGTTAAATGAGATATCCTGCCGATTAGATCTCCCCCCCCCCTCAAATATTCTCAGCTTCTTGGAGCAGATCTTCACTGTTTCATTGCAGTTTAATTAATAGTATTAAGAATCTGCCATGCCTAGCACCCTACTAGTCATCAGAAGCCATTGTTGGGGTAAACAAATCGTTCTTAGGTATGAGCCTCTCTGGAGACAGTGTGCATGCGTGGGGGGGGGGGGGAGAGACCACACATCACACGCATGCGCACACACCGGTTGGGTGCATCCATGCCATAGGCTAGGCTAGGCAGAGTCACTGGGCTTGGCCTAAAGGGAGTGGAGTGAGAATGAGAAAGGCCCTGTCAGTACAGTACATTGTCATGTGAAAATCTGAGGACAGGCTGTGGAGAAGGATTAGAGAGACAGAAAGAGACTTCTGTGACAGCCGAGCGGGGAGCAGGCTTGCACTGCCACAGGAGGTGAGAAGGTTCGTTTTGGACATCTAAGGCTGGGTTTTGGACAAGTACACATCACGCAGAAGCCTGAAGGTGCCACACTATGATGGTTACAAAGCCCCAAGCTGGCCGTCTGGGAGGGGCCTGCAGAGGATGAGTGCCAAGAGCAGGAGAGAGGCGGCCAGCGGCCTCTTCCACACAAAAGGCATGGTGGCCCCCAGGTGGAGCTTTTCCTTCACAGTCCCCCAGTCCAGAGAACACCACCATGTAATACTGAGGGCTCTGTCATGTAGGCACCTCGGATCAGCTTCATCATGAAGCCATTGTTTGCAGGCTGGAAATGTGACTCAGGTGATAGAATGACTGCCCAGCAAGTGTAAGACCCCGAGTCCAAATCTCTTCATTTCATTTCCATTTTCAAGTCTCAGTTCCATGTGTACCTTTTTTTCTCCACTCCCCCTATCCACTCCTCCGTGCTATCAACCTGCAACCACATTGGACCTATCCGTCCCTTGCTTGATCTCTATCTTCCCTGGCCCCAACGCTTGTGGGGAAATGGCTAGAATGCTTGCTCCTGATGAAATATATATGGTGCTCTGCGGAAGTCATAGGGGAAAATATTACCTACCATTCAGCACTCTGAGCAAATATTTCCACGTGGTAGTTACAAGCTACAGGAGTCTTAATATTTTTTTTTCTGTCTCCCCAGAGAAAATGCTTAAACCGGGATTCCTAATTCATCATAATCTCTCCTCAAATCAGTTGCTCTTAACAAGCAATGCTGTTGGAGAAAAAGGACCTTTAATGTTACAGCCTGGTCTCTGTGGCCGAGCACCTGGCAACCTTGTCATCTCTGTCCCCTTCAGCACAGTGGAGACCTGAGAGTGCTGGGTTGCTAAGCAACTCTGAAGGGTACTTGGACAATGGGGCCATGTCCGATGACAAAGGGGTGGGGGTGGGGGGAAAGAGAGAATGTTCCACATAGCAGCAGGACACAGTCTACAGACCAATCACAGAAGTTGCCAGGCAGACACCATTGACACAGGCAAGATTTCTTTGGAGAAGATAAAAGAACCAAAGGAGAAAGGAGAGGGAAAAATCAAAGCACAGAGAAGTACCTCAGATCACATACCCCACCCAGAGAGCACAGCACCCATGGAATGCTGGGAAAATTCCCATCAGAAGGGAGGAGCATCATCTTGTGAGAATTTAGATATCCACTTTAGTTCTGAAGCTTCCAAGTCTCTGCTGTTTTGCAGTAAATACTCTTAGTAGTCACATACAAAGAGGTATCTAAGCCCGGCCCCAACGGCTCACTCCTGTATTCCTAGCTAACTATTCCAGAGGCTATAATCTGATAATCATGGTTCAAAGTTAGCCTGGCCAGAAAAGAGTTTGTGAGACTCTTATTTCCAATTAACCAGCAAAAAAAAGCCAAAAGTGGAGGTGTGTGGTTCAACTGGTACAGTACCAGTCATGAATGAAAAAAAAATAAAAAACTAAGGCACAGATTTCAGACTCTAAGGACAAATAACAATCCTGGTACAAAAAAGACAAAACAAAAGCAGAGGGAGAAGTAAAGAGGAGATGTCCAAGTTACTAAATTCCAGAAGACTAAAGCCAGCAACTTCTTCAAACTTTTTCTGAGAGCTCTGCCAATCCACACCACTACATCCAAAGATGACTTAAAACCAGGCGTGGCAACACATGCCTGTAATCCCTGAACTCAGGAGACAGAGGCAAGAGAAGCACAAGGTATGAGGTCAGCCTGAGGGGCTAGGAAGGTGGCTCAGTGGTAGAGCGCTTGCCTTGCATGCCTGAGGCCCTGGGTTCCATTCCTCAGCACCACATAAGCAAAAAGAAAAAAGCCGGAAGTGGCGCTATGGCTAGAGCGCCAGCCTTGAGCTGAAGAGCTGAGGGACAGCGCCCAGGCCCAGAGTTCAGGCCCCACGACCAGACCCAAAAAAAAAAAAAAAGAAAGAAAGAGGTCAGCCTGAGCTACTCAAGACCTTTTCTTAACAAACAAAAACAAAAGAAAAAAAAATCCCTCCTGTGAGAAGCACACTAAGTATTAAGAAGAAGCAGAAGCAGGTGCTGACATTTCCCTGTTTCAGATATGATGGCAATGATGGAACCAGCTGTTCTGGTTTCTAAGGTGACTTCCAAATCATGTAACATTTTCAAAATGTACATTTCCTTAGACGTTTTATACATCCATTTCCTAAAATTCACTTCTCTTCCAAGTACGTAAGATGCATAGCTCTTGGCAATAAATGTAACATTTAAATGCAGAGTTCTAAGCCAGGAAGTCAACAGAGGGAAGAGACGTATACTACAATTCTTTTGGTTCATGTGAAAGTCAGAGTAGAGCTTGGCTCACACCTGTAATCCTGGCAACTCGGGAGGCTGAGATCTGAGGATTGCAGTTCAAAGCCAGCCCGGACAGGAAAGCTGGTGAAAATCTTTTGGTTTTTTTCTTTTTTTTGGTCAGTCATGGGGCTTGAACTCTGGGCCTAGGCGCTGTCCCTCAGCTCTTCAGCTCAATGCTAGCACTCTACTACTTAAGCCACAGTACCACTTTCTGGTGGTTTATTGGAGATAAAGAGTTTCATGGACTTCCTGCCCAGGCTGATTTTGAACTGCGATCCTCAGATCTCAGCCTCCTGAGTACCTAGGATTATAGTTGTGAGCCACCAGTGCCCAGCTTCAGTGAGATTCTTATACCCAATTAACTACTAAAAAGCTGGAAATAGAGCTGGGGCCTGAGCACAAGAGCTCAGGAATAAGAGCTTAAGCACCAAAAAACAAAACAGAACAGAACAAAAAGCAAAAATAAGCCAGGCACCAGTGGCTCATGCCTGTAATCCTAGCTCCTCAGGAAGCTAAGATCTGAGGATTGCAGTTTGAAGCCAGCTGGGGCAGGAAAGTCTGTGAGACTCTTATCCCCAATAAACCATCAGAAGTGGCAGAGCGGGCTCAACATGGTAGAGGGCTAGCCTTGAATGAAAAATAGCTCAGGGATAGCGTCCAGGTCCCGGGTTAAGCCCCATGACTGATCAAAAAAAAAGAAAAAAGAAAAAATGAAAGTAGAAGCGTGTGTATGTGTGTGTTTGGGGGAGGGGTAGAGAAAATACATACAGGCATCAAATAGTCAATAAAAATACCCACAGATATTAGATACTCAGCACAGACCTCTGCTTGCAAGGTCTTGTAGCAACAACTAACATACTTCCAACTGTTCAGTTTATATCTGATTATACCCACCGTGGGGTAGATTGTTGGCTACCAAGGATTCAGAGAAGGATCTTAGCACTGACAAAAATTCAATAATTATGAACTGTCTGGCAGATCCTACGTTAAGATGTTATCTTTGAAAAACAGGGGAAAAAAGAATTATTACCATTTGTTAGCCTTCTTTCTGCTCTCATTAGCTCGCTGTGGCATTTATAATGACAGTTTGTAAATAGTCAGGACTCCAAACATTTAATTATCACAACCTCTCCTTCGTGTCTTTGTTTTCACACTCTATATTCTGCTGTCTTCTATGGCACATGCGGATGTTTAAATTTAAATATCTACTAATTAAAAGAAAGAAAATTTGCTTCCATGGTCTTACCGTGCTCATTTCAAGAGCTCGGCGCCACCTTGATTACAGAGGACCCCCGTCAGCAAAGCAAGTTCTACCTAACAATCCCGGTGCCAGGGTCCCAGACCTGAGAGCTGAGATTTGAAGATTGTAGTTCAAAACCAGCCAGGCAGGAAAAGTTCATGAGATTCTTATCGCCAATAAACTACTTCTTTTTTCTTTGCTTTGCTTTCCTTTTTCTTTTTTCTTTTCTTTTCTTTTTTTTTTTTTTTTTCCAGTCCTAGGGCTTGAACTCAGGACCTGGGCCCCTGAGCTTTTCTTGCTCAAGGTTAGCACTCTACCACTTGAGCCACAGTGTCACTTCTGTTTTTTATTTTTTTGTTTGTTTGTTTATGTGGCACTAACGAATTTAATCCAAGGCTTCATGCATAGTAGGCAAGTACTCTACCACTAAGCCACATTCCCAGCCATCAATTTCTAACATAAGAAAATAGTCTTTCAACTCCAGCCATATTATGTAATCAGACATGTTCCTATAACATGTCATTTGTTTCTTTTTTATTGTTACCTTTTTGACTCTTGCAGATAAGCTTAATGCTATTCAAATTATGGTTTTAACGCAGTAATTAACAGGTTCCCTGTGTTAAATGCCCCCATGTTCAATCTATTCTCTATCCAATAGCACTATCATGTAAGTAACACTTTTAAGTGTGCACAATTCTATTAAGCATTTGTCTTAGTACTCCCAAGTCATCTCTGATTAATGTCCATGAAGTTGATTGTAGAATGGCTGCTTCAGCCCCCACTCAGTGCCCTGGGCCCCTCTAGCATATAAATGTCAATATTACTCTCATGGCACTAAAGGAAATCAATCAGTGACCGTTCATCCTTTATACCAGGGTAATAAAAATCCCCTGGGGAAGGAAGGCCAGGCAAATACAGTCATGATATTCAGTGCATATATGTGTACGTGAAGCAGGGACTTGTGGGGAGGGGTGGGGTTGGAAAAGAGAAGAATGAGGGAAGGCGTGACATTGGTCAGACTGTGGTCACCTGAGCACAGAGGTGACCTTGGAAAGAGGTACAATTATTAAGGGCAAGTTTACTTTTTTTTGGTGCCAGTACTGGAGTTTGAACTCAGGTCCTCACGCTTTCACTTGGCTCTTTCCCTCCAGGCTGGTGCTCTACCCCTTGAGCCACACCTCTACTTCTGGCTTTTTGCTAGTTAATTGGCAATAAGGATCTCAGGGCTTGGAGCCATGATCCTCAGATCTCAGCCTCTTGAGTAACTAGGATTTTAGGTGTGAGCCCCCAGCGCCTGGCTGATGTTTCCTTGCTAATTTTCACATCATTCAAATTCTCAGTAAAAAATTAATTTACTGGGGCTGGGAAGGTGGCTCAGTGGTAGAGCGCTTGCCTTGCATGCCTGAGGCCCTGGGTTCGATTCCTCAGCACCACATAAGCAAAAAGAAAAAAGCCGGAAGTGGCGCTGTGGCTCAAGTGGTAGAGCGCTAGCCTTGAGCTGAAGAGCTGAGGGACAGTGCCCAGGCCCAGAGTTCAGGCCCCACAACCAGACCAAAAAAAAATTTAAAAAAAAATTAATTTACTGATCATCAAAGAAGTCTGTCTACAGACCGTGGGGCCTTTGCTTTTCTCTTTTTCATCAGATACTTTTCTGTCTTCAGATCCAAGCAGACACATGCAGAGATCAAACAGAAAAACCCCTTGATCAAAATGGCAGGCACTCACCAGCTAGAATAGCTCTCCGTCCTGTCAGGTAGAGCAAGTGACTCTTTGAAGAGGTCCATCAGTGACCAGTGTGAGGCCTGCTGCCCTCAGGAAGGAAGCGGAAACTTGGCTGTGAGAGCCCAAATATCCAGCCTGACCCCCAGCTGCCCCTCAGGAAACCAGTTTCTACTGCAGTTTTGAAGGGAAGATGTTCTTTATTTCCCCAACAAGATTAAAATGGTGCCTTAAACTCAAAAGTACTGGGTACCCACAGATGTATCCTGTGTGTGTATACATCTACATGGATATATCTGTACACATGTATGTATGTTTCTATCTCTATCTCTTTATTTTGGGGTTTGAACTCAGGGCCTCATGATTAATAGAAAGGGGCTGGGCCACCCCTCTAGCCTTTTATTGTGCTAGTTTTGTTTTTCCTGGTCATGGGGCTGGAAATCTGGGCCTGGGTGCTGTCCCTCAGCTCTTCAGCTCAAGGCTAGCGCTCTGCCACTTGAGCCACAGCGCCACTTCTGGCTTTTTTCTGCTGTGGAATCAAACCCAGGGCCTCATGCATGCAAGGCAAGCGCTCTACCACTGAGCCACCTTCCCAGCCCCATGTGTTAATTATTTTGAGATAGTGTCTCACTGCCTACTTTGGCACATTACTGGGAGGTGAGCCACCTGTTTTAGTCTTCCTATCCTAATCAGGATAACAAGTATACCCTGTTGTTCTCAGCTCTCTTATTTTATTTTATTTTATTTTATTTTATTTTTGGTCAGTCATGGGCCCTGAGCACTGTCCCTCAGCTCTTCAGCTCAAGGCTAGCGCTCTACCACTTGAGCCACAGCGCCACTTCCAGCTTTTCCTGCTTATGTAGTGCTGAGGAATCGAACGCAGGGCCTCATGCATGCAAGGCAAGCACTCTACCACTGAACCACCTTTCCAGCCCCACTCAACTTTCTATTAAGGAGTCTCATTCATTTTTCTGCCTGGGCTGGCCTCAAACTGTGTTCCTCCCCATCTCAGCCTCAAATGACAAGCAGGAATCACCAGCATGATGGGCTTTCTTTGCTTGTATAGAAGGCCAGGCTGTGTTTAGGTTGAGGTTATCAAATATGGAAATGGAGTTATGGAAATCATTCTAAAACCTCTCAGCAACAAAGCACCAAATCTTACAACTTTTCCCCAAAGGTGGCTAATTCAGAGCTGCCTCAAAGAGGTGATCTACGCAAGTTGCAGCTCTGTGCAGCTACTGATTCACCAGATACATTTCTGACTATGTACAGGGGCTGTCTCTGGCAGAAGGAAGTTTGGCTCAGTAACCTGAGTTCAGATTGCTGTGTTTTCTGCCTTTTGGCTCTCCTAAAGGTCCTATAATAAATGGATCAACCCACCTTGCTGTGTCATCTTTCTGTGTATCAGAAAATGCATATCTGTATCTACCCCATAAAAGATGGAGAAAAAGAAGTCAATGGATTCAATTTAAAATAACAGATAAATGATAAGTTCTGAATGGGCCAAAGGATGATTGCCAAAAAATGGAAAATAATCAAATATGAGGAGGAAGTAGTATTGATTTATTGTGAGATGGTGGTGGGTCAATAGATTATTTGTTCAGAAAATGCTCAAGAATGGTTGGGTGCTTGAGACTAAATTAGTCTCCATATGACCTTCATGAAAGTAAAATTTAAGATGATTATGCATGAAAGGATTACATATTGGTGCTGAGGCTCAGCACAGTGGTGGAGTACTTTCCTAGCATGCATTGGGCCTTAGGTTCAATCCTCAGCCCCACAATAATAAGAATAAATAAATGAAAGTGTTATCTATTGAGTAAGTGGAAAGGAACTCCATGTATTAGAGAATTACAAAGTTTCTTTGTTCTGCTTATGTAATAGTCAATTATTTAAATTGAACTAAAATAGCAGAGATAATAAAAAGTAGTAAGATATTATACATCAATGCATAGTTTATTTCTACTTTAATTAAATACATTATGCATTTATATATGTACAATTTGTTTAGAAGTAAAGTCTACTTTTTATATAATAACATGGAAGTTGGGAATCAGTGGCTCACACCTGTAATCCTAGCTACTCAGGAGGCTGAGATCTGAGGATCAAGGCTCAAAGCCAATCCAGGCAGACAAATCTGAGACATTTATCTCCAGTTAACCAGCAAAAGGCCAGAACAAAGCTGTGACTCCAGTGGGAGAGTGTCAAACTTGAGCAGAAAAAAAAAAAACTGAACGGGGACTGGGAAGGTGGCTCAGTGGTAGAGCACTCACCTTGCATGCTTAAGTCCCTGGGTTCGATTCCTCAGCACCACATAAGCAGAAAAAAAAAGCCGGAAGTGGTGCTGTGGCTCAAGTGGTAGAGTGCTAGCCTTGAGCTGAAGAGCTGAGGGACAGCGCCCAGGCCCAGAGTTCAGGCCCCACGACCAGACTCCCCCCCCAAAAAAAACTGAAAGGATGCACCCTGGCCCTGAGTTCAAGCCCCAGTACCATCACAGGAAGGAAGAGGAACAGCAGCAGCAGTCAAAGTAGGGAAGGGAAGGAAAGGAAAGGGAAGGATCACTCTGGGTGGTATGCATTTATGGAAATATCACAACCTCCTTGTAATAAAAATAATTCTTAAAACTTTCAAATCATCCATAGAGCAAGAATTACAACACTATGATTGTGTTTGTAATTGTAATGACAAGGTTAAGATCCAGAGAATCATAGATTGAAACCAGCCTAGACAAGAAAGTCTATGACATTCTGTCTTTAAATATCTACGGCCCAAGTAGGAGAATGCCATCCAAGGCAAGCCCTAAGTTCAAACCCCTGTCCCACCACCAAAATAAACTATGTGTACGTACATGTGTGTGTGATTTGTTTTTGTTTTCAGAAGGATTTGTCTATTCTCTGGTGCAAATTCAGATAGATAAGCATTTGCATTTTTTAAAATAATGTCTTTCAACATTCCACATTGTATTCGGTTTAGGGGGGTTGTTTTCATTATGTTGGGGGAGGGGCTTTAGGATTTGTGTCATGATGTCTCCTAGTGAGGACTCACCCCAAAAGGAGGAGGACAGGGAGGAGGGGAAATGTGGCAGGTTTATAATTCAGCATACACCACTGGATACCTCCATTTGTAAGAGAGGTAGTTGATCAATGAGCCAAGTAGTTACTGCATTTTGAGTTCATGCAACTCAGTTCAATAAGTTCTGTGACTTAGAATCCAGAAGTCTGGAGAGTAAAGGTCTAGGTAACCCTACAGTCTATGTACAAAGGAAAAAAAGAAGGTAAGGTGTCCATGTTAAGACTTTTTCTTTTGGTTTTGCTCAAGGTTAGCACTCTACCACTTAAGTCATAGCTCCACTTCCAACTTTTTTTATTGTGAAAATACTGTACAGAGGGGTTACAATTACATGGGCAAGATATTGAGTACATTTCTTATCAAGCATTGTAACCTCCTCCTTTGTTTCCCTTTCCCATCCCTTCCCATCCTCCCTCCTCCCCCCAATCCTCCTCACTCTCCCCCCACCAAAGTTGTAAAGTTCGTTTTCAACATAATGACTCGTACATCTCATTGTTGCAATGGGTCCACCTGTATCCCTATTTAAACGATTTGTTTTTTTCCCTTCCCCTCCACAAATTATACCAACATCAAATACAGTGAAAGCAGGAGTTATACTGTGGGGGAGGGACATACAAAGCAACAAAGAAATCATAAGGGAAGGTGGGAAGGTGGCTCAGTGGTAGAGCGCTTGCCTTGCATGCATGAGGCCCTGGGTTCCATTCCTCAGCACCACATAAGCAAAAAGAAAAAGCTGGAAGTGGCGCTGTGGCTCAAGTGGTAGAGCGCTAGCCTTGAGCTGAAGAGCTGAGGGACAGCGCCCAGGCCTAGAGTTCAGGCCCCACAACAGGACCCAAAATAATAATAATAATAATAATAATCTTTAATCTTATAAATGTGTTAGAAACAATCACATGAAAGAAAAAAAACATTTGAATACATATCTTAGGGTTCATTTCACTTCCAACTTTTGCATTTTTTGGTGGTTCATTTGAGATGAGGGTCTCACTGCACTGGCTTTGAACCGCTATCCTCAGATCTCAGCCTCCTGAGTAGCCAGGATTACAAGCCTGAGCCACCAGTGCCTGGCAAGACTCTCTTACACCCTTCCTTACACGGACCCTGTCTGTGTGTCCCTGTAAGCTGCCGGCGATGGAGAGAAGATAGAACAGCCAAGGGAGTCACAGGTTGAATTAGTATGCACAACACCATCCCAGTGACACACCATCTCTCCATTAGATGCCAGCTACTTCTTTTCCAATAACTAACATCATGTGTGTTTTATCAGAGAAGAGTGGGAACTCTCCTTGGATGCTTTTCCAGGCAGTAATACCACACACATTTGCTAAATAGGCTCTCTACATGTGCCAGCCCTGTTGCTGGGGCAGTCACTTCTGGTAAATTATTCTATCTCTGCAACATGTTATTTGGAGGCAAATTGGCACTATTTGCAAGGAACTTTGGGTTTAATTAGCCTCTAAAAATTTTAAACACCCATAATTGTATGTGGCCAGGAACATTACCCATGGCTAATTTGCATGTTGTTCTTATTGTCCCTAAGATGAGAGAACAGAACAATGGCTACTTTATGCCACACAACATTGTACACTAACCCAAGGGCGAAGATCACTCAGAGCTGATGAAACTTGGCATGGAAGACTTTGGGGTCGTGATGATGCACTAGACAGTTTAACACCCTTCCATCTCATCCCCACTGAATTTCGGCCATGAGCAAGCCCTCTGTCCAAGTATGGGTAGCCTCCCTCTGGACTGGTCTCGCTCAGTGATCCTGGTCCTGGGAGGCGATTAGCAGAATCATACTTCAGAGGATCAAAGGGCTCCTGGGTTACCCAGCAGGCCAATTCCATTTCAAGTATAAAACTATCTGTGCACTCTGATCAAACTGACATTTTCTCCCTCTCTCTCTATCAGTATCACAAAAGCTGAGGCTCTTTCCATCTTGGAATTCATTGTCCTTCAATATCACTGCATGGCACTAAACCCTTTCTCTAGCTCATTGGATTCCTCTATTAAATAAATAACTGTTTGCTCCTTTTTTAATTAATTATGAATAGTTACTCAAACAGTAATCCTGAGGAATTTTAATAGTTGTCCAAGTTCTGTCATCCTACAACTCTCTGACATATTTTTTTTTAATGAATCAAGGCTCTGTAGGGGGAAATTTGAGCTTTCAAGGAAAAATATGTGTTGTCTAAGTACAAACAGAATTAAAATTCTGTGGGAACTTCTGCATCTCTACACTTTGTAGGTAACTGGTAGCAATGAAAAATAATTCTTGTCTATAGAAATGCAAATTTTGCTGAGTAAATTAGCCCTTGTCTCCCATGTGGCGAAGCTAGCATCCCCTTTTTAACCTGTTAAACACTACTGGGTTTCTTCATTAGCTAATGCATTAAATAAAATCTTTAACAATCACTCATTTTATGTTTGCAAAAAAGTTATAATGTTACCTCTTTGAAAAAATCATCAAATGAAGAAGAAAAAGAAATAAGCCTAACTAGGATATTGACCAGACAAGCTGCAAACACAAAATGAAGACAAAGAAGCCATCCAGCAAAAGAGGAACAAGTATATTCTTTCATGTTCTTCTAAGAATTAGCATGCCATCATTTCAAAGGAATGAAAAAAATGAGGTGTTTCAATCATATTCTCTAAACGTAAGATTCTTATATCCACATTAGGGAGTCCTGACAAAAATAATTCAGGGGTGATGGTTACTATCTGAAGCTATTATCAAAGCAGAGTCTACCAGGAAAGTTAATCAGGTCAAACACATCTAAGTCAAGGCTATTGTGATAGAGAAAGAAGAAGAGCTTTTACTCCAATGGCTAAGTTCCAGTGTTCCCATCCCCACACAGCATGTGACACAGGGGTTCTACCTTGCTGATATTTCAAACGGATGGCTTCCAAAAGACAGTCTCTGATCCTGCAACAGGCTAAGAGAAGATCTACAACTCACAGGCCAGAGGAGGAAGGCACAACTGCAATTTTTCTTATGCAAATTCCCCAAAATGGAGGTCAATGACCTAGAATTAGGGAAGAAACCTACATAAAATTTATTGAAGCTGTGGGGAACATTAAGACCATCACTTGGTCAATATCCATATCATCATTTTCATCATACTTGTTGTTATACTTAAACATATAGCTGGCAAGGCCTATCTCCTATGTCTCTTCATTTGAGTCTCCAAAAGTACTAGTATTCATTTTGCAAATGAGTTAACTGCAAGTTAGAAAGGTCAAGTAATTGGCCTAAGGTCTTGACTTCTCAAAAGGAACAACCAAGACTTAAATCCTGACTTAAATCAGTACATTTAAAATTCCATTATGTGTTGGACATGGTGGTACATGCCTGTAATTCTAGTTACTCAGGAAGAAGATGTAGGAGGATCAAGGATTGAGACCAGTTTGGGCAACATTATCTGAAGACTCTACCTGAAAACAAACTAAAAACAAAAGGGAAAAACCACACCAGAATGTGAGGCCTTGAGTTCAAGCCCTATCTCTGGGGGAAAAAAAAAATCTGACATGATGACTTTGATAGGGGGATACAACAGAGAATTTGAAGATAGTGTATATAAGGCAATGAAATTAATTTTAATGAAAAATCAGTGGGTTTACTTTTTTAAAAATCTACAGACTTGGCCAGAATAAGCTCTTTACTAATCTAAAAGAGAGAAGTTTCAACCAAGAGACACCAGATTGTTAGCGATGTGGAAGAAATGAAACAAATGCAGATCATTCAATTAGAGAGTTTATAATTAAAGAAAGGAGTAGTAAATGCACAGTAGTCTGAAAGAAGGCAAGTGTGACTGTTTTGAACTGTTTTTCTGTTTCGTCTGCAAGGAAGAATAGGGAGAGAAGTGAAGGATTGGGGTTCTTGGGCTGGAAGTGAGGTGAGTACATTTACTTCCTACTTCCTGTATGACAGCATCACGTGTGGTGTCATTCTGTCCTTCTACTGCAGGTGATGAGGCTAAGACTCCTAGAGCTAATTAAGTCTATCAAGTCATCTCATTCATTCAGTAGTAAGCATGGCTGGGTATAGTACTCACATCTATAATCCAAGCTACTCAAGAGGCTGAGATCTGAAGATCATGGTTGAAAGCCAGCCCAGCCAGGCAAGAAAATCTATGAGACTCTTTAGCTCCAATTAACCAGCAAAAAGTTGTGGAGGTATGGCTCAAATGGTAGAGTGCCAGCTTTGGGTGATAAAGCCGAATGAAAGCCCAAGGCCTTCAGTATTGGCACCGAAAAAAAAAAAAAAAGATATTTATTAGATAGCAGAAATCTACTTCCTTCACAATTTTTTCTCCAATGCTGTCAGTCAGCAGCTTCATGAGGTAAGGAAGAGTAGAGCTTTTCAAATTTATTGACCCTGACTTAGTGATAAATGACTCCGTATTTTATTCTAATAGAGTTGCCAAGTAAATAAAAGTCCTATCCAAAGTAGCATTTAATGATGTTTTGGAGGTGGGAGGCACACCACTAAAATATAAAAGGTACTTGCTCTCTTTACAGATATAAAAGAAAAGTTTCTCTTCCCTACTTTCTATTACTGTGTAATGCTCATGAGCCACTAACATTTGTTGGTAGCAGATGTCCCAGAAAGTTTAGTGAGGACCTTAATCAGCCCGTGAGCATTCAATTTAATCAGGAGTAGGAGAAAGTCATCAGAGGCTATGTGACTGAGACTTAAGCGTGGTTTGATGCTCTGCTTCTCCTTCCTGCCTCCCTACCACGGGCAATGCTTCTACATTCTATTAGTCTATGTTAGTCTTAGAAGAATACCAGCCATGGATATAGAACGCATGGTCTGTGACAACAGATCAAGATTGAGCAAGTCGTACTTTTGTACTTGTTGGTTATAGTTAAAAGTAGCAGACACACCCCGTGTTAAAGAAGTATTATATTCTCAACCTCACCATTACATAAGCCCATTTCAACCAATATAAAGCTGGGTAGAGTGCTTCAACCATCAGCTATTCAGGAAGCATAAATAGGAGGATCAAGACTCAGGACAGGTCAGGGCAAACAAACAAAAAAAAAGGAAATCAAAACAGGGCTGGGAACATGGCTCACGTAGGAGAATGCCTGCCTACTAAGTGTAAGGTCCTTGGGATGTTTTGTACAGAAATTAATCAACTCATCTACAAGTTTCTGTAAATGTAAGCTGCATCTTGATATGCTATACTCCTTTAAAGAGTTGGCCAAACTGAGTCACCAATAATGCCGATTACTATTCTTGTGTTTCCCATGGCCATTCACCAACAGTAAGAGGAAGGACTTAGGACAGTCATTCTTCTACTGTGTAACCAGAACATGGACTTCCAGGAACTCCTCATGTTTCACTTCAGCATAGCCTGACTCCCCACAGAGAAACAGACAACACTAACATGGACAATAAAATGACCTTTTAATAAGCAAGTATCAGACATGGCCAACCTGTACTAAAGCAAAGAGTTCATCAGGATTAAGCACAGATTCATGTTTCATTTCTTCGGAACTGGATGATCACCTAACCTCTGAATAAAGATGCTTCCAGGATTATAGGCTCTGATCAGTTGTAGATAAAATATGCTTCATAAGAAATCTGATAGAGGGGCTGGGGAGGTGGTAGAGCGCATGCCTTGCATGCATGAGGCCCTGGGTTCGATTCCTCAGCACCACATAAGCAAAAAAGAAAAAAAAAAGCCAGAAGTGGCGCTGTGGCTCAAGTGGTAGAGCGCTAGCCTTGAGCTGAAGAGCTGAGGGACAGCGCCCAGACCCAGAGTTCAGGCCCCACAACCGGACCCAAAAAAAAGAAAGAAAAGAAAAATCTGATAGAAAGAGGAGGTAACAATGCTCCATGTACTTATTACCTTACTCATGTAACTGTAACCCCTCTGTACAGTAGCTTTACAATAAAAAATATATTTAAAAAAGAAAGAAAGAAATCTGATGGAGCCAGCAGGCACCGAAGGCTCACACCTGTAATCCTAGCTACTCAGGAGGCTGAGATGTGAGGATCAGGTTTCAAAGCCAGCCCAGGCAAAAAAAAAAAAAAAAAACTATGAGACTCTTGTCTCCAATTAACCACCATAAAAACAGAAGTGGCACTGTGGCTCAAGATGGCAGAGCGCTAGCCTTTAGCAGAAAAGCTCAGGGACAACATCCAGGCACTTAATTCAAGCCCAGGACTGGCAAAAAAGAAAAAGAAAAAATTGGATGGACTGGAGTCATGGTTCAAGTGATAGGGTGTCAGCCATAAGTAATCAAGCTGAGTGAGAGCATGAGGCCGTGAGTTCAAGACCCAGCACTGGCATGGCGAAAGGGAGGGAGAGAAAGAGGGAGAGAAAGGAAAGTGAAAAAGGAAGGAAGGAGAAAAATCTGAGGAAGAATGAAATCTTTCAAATGCAAGAAAGGAAAAATCATAGAAGAGAAAGGCTAGAAGCAAGAGGCAGCAAACGTGGATACGTCAACTTTATGTGGCAGTACTCTACAGGGAAAAGGATACAATTTAGTGGGATTCAATAAGTAGTTATTTTAAATTAAATTATTTGTTAAAATTAAGCTGTGCTCTGGGTTTTTAAAATCAAAGTGAATATACTGTGGCAATTGGAATATGAAGAAAGTAAATTAACATGACTCACAACAATGTGTCTGAGTTGGCGCAATACCTGCTGGTAAGAGGGAACATTCTAGAACATATTCTAGAAGATAAATCTTCAAATTGCATTTTAATAGGTTTATCCACAAAGACAGAGGAATTGTAACACAGATTTTCTTTTGAACTTTCCAGTTTGGGCTGTAGTCCTCCAGTAATTTCTGCTCCAATGACTGTATTGATCTTCACTGGGGATTATTTTTCCTCCAATTAAATGCTTCAGGTGTAAGGGGACCCTCACCTGTAGACTGATCCAAATTCTGATGACACCCCCTAATCCTCAGCATGCCATTCAAAGTAACTCCTAGAATTTTTTTTCCAAAGCAACAACTCAGGAGTTGGCTATCCAATGCATTTGTATTTATTCCTTTTGCTTTTCTTTCCTATTTGATCTTTATTTCTGCCTTGAGTCATTTCACAGCTAATTAATTTTGCTACTTTCCAAGGAAGAAGAAAGACAAAATACTGCCAGCTAGTCTAGTAGTGTCAACGAAGGAAAAAAAAGGAAAAGGACTAAACAATTGCCCTAAAGAGTCAATGTCAGCCTATCTCAGCTTCCTGCCTATTACCTTTGGCCTCTTGGTATGAAAATCCTTTAACCTGCAGCTCAGAAATACAGCCAATTATGCCAAGCCTGGCTGGCCACATGATACTAAGGCCCTGGAGCTGGCAATAATCTCCCGTCCTCCGTCCAATCATCTTACACACAACAATGCTTAGGAAGTATTGCCTCCATCCCCTCCATATTGATTTCTTCTCTTCTTCCCATCTGCTGGTTTTCTGTCTTCCCTGGAGTATCTACAGTCCTCCTTGATCCGGCCATCATGTGGACAGATTTCTAACAATGAATCCAGCCAGCCTTCTCTCTCATCTCTGTCTCTTTCTCCCAGAAGCCAGTGTCTACACCTGTAGCATCAGATACTGTCTGATACATCCCTTAACTACAAGTATTTCCAATGCCTACAGAGCCTGACAAAATGGCCCTGTCGAATGCTATGGCTGAGTAGAACCTGCTTTTTTTTTTTTTTTTTTTTTTTTTTTGCCAGTCCTGGGGCTTGAACTAAGGGTCCGGGCACTGTCCCTGAGCTTCTTTTGCTCAAAGCTAGCACTCTACCACTTGAGCCACAATGCCACCTCCAGCTTTTTCTGTGTATGTGGTACTGAGGAATTGAACCCAGGGCTTCATGCATACAGGGCGAGCACTCTACCACTAAGCCACTTTACCAGCCTGAACCTGCTCTCTTCAGACGCCTCTCTCATGACAAGTTTTGTGGACAGACATGTAGTCCCTTTTCTGGAAGCCAATTCCGCTTTGGCTCATCATACTCACTATGCCACCCACTCCACCCCCTTATTTTTCCAGCTTCTTCTCTGCCTCACAGGAGGCAACATTGAAAGTTTTATATCATCTTACAGAGCTCAGTTTACCTCTTTAGGTGTGTGTGCTGGTACTAAGGCTTGAACTTAGGGCCTCATGCTCTTGCTTAGCCTTTTCACCCAAGACCGATGCTGTATCACTTGAATCATACCTCTATTTCCAGTTTTTTGCTGGTTAATTAGAGATAAGAGTCTCTTGGACTCTCCAGGCTGTCTCTAAACTTTGATCCTCAGATTTCAACCTTCCAAGTAGCTTGGATTACAGATGCAAGCCTTAAAAAAAATTTTTTTTGAAATATGTGACTTAAAATAGATATTTCAGGAAGTGGCTCTGTGGCTCAAGTGGTAGAGCGCTAGCCTTGAGCTGAAGAGCTGAGGGACAGCGCCCAGGCCCAGAGTTCAAGCTCCACAACCGACAAAAAAAAAAAAAATAGATCTTCCAATATTGAAGCTTGGTTAGAATTGAGAAGGAATGGCTAAGTATAGCAGTTCATACTACAATACCATTCGGGAGGTGGAGCCAGAAGAAGGGCCAACCTTGCTCGGCGCTGGTGGCTCACACCTATCATCTTAGCTCCTCAGGAGGCTGAGATCTGAGGATTGTGGTCCAGAGCTATCCTGGACAGTCAGATCTTTGAGACTCTGATCTCCAATTAACCTCCAAAAAGCCTGAAGTGGAGCAGTGGCTCAAGTGTTAAGAATGTACCTGGAGCACCAAAAAATAACCTCAGGGACAGCACCAAGGCCCTGAGTTCAAACCCTAGAACCAACACCAAAATAAGATATAATAATAATAATAATAATAATAATAATAATAATAATAATAATAAATAAAAAGATTATCTTGAAAACTAGTATGATTTGAAGATGCAAACTTAAAATTATGTGCGTAAAATGTTTTCTTCCCTAAAAACAAAGGAGGGGGTAACAATGTTCGACAAGAAATGTACTCATTAGCTTACTCGTGTAACTGTAACTCCGCTGTACAGCATCTTTACAATAAAGTAAAAAAAAAATTTTTTTAAGTTAGAACACTCAAAAACTCACTCCCACCTAGGGAGAATAAGAGAAAAAGAGCTTCCAGCAGAGCCATTAGTGTCTCTGAAGTAGTATAATAGCATTCAAATCCTCTAAGAAAAAAGAGGAAATATTCTACACTCCCAAAAGCTACAGGAAGAGACTATTTACATCTCCCTCTTCATGCTAGGGAAATTTTTTTGGAAATAAATAGATTAAGATTGCAGTGTTGTAGACTAGAAGAGCTAGCCTTGAAGGAGACTTAATCAGAAAATAAATTTCAAAATCAAAAGCACACTCTTGTACAAGAACATCAGAACCAAATCAGTATCTGATGTTCTTAATAACCATCATCAAAATCCTGCATCTTCATCCCTTTCATGCCCTTGTCTGAGAAGGGTCAACAAAGACCCCCAGCTGGCTCTCCTCAGAGTTGGCCAGATCGAAGCCTGCCAGCCATGATGAACCCAGCTCAGATTCACAAGCTGGGAGCCTACTAACCCCACACCTGAGAGCCTAGACAGATTCAAAACAACCAGCTAATTAAACCTGGAGCACTAAGCTATCATCATCTGAGATTCATAGGCATCCAACAAGCAGAAAGAACTAGCAACACGGCATTCGGCAACAGCTGTCACCTGCTATAATGTTCTTTAATTATCTTAAAATCTGTAAGAACTGACAAATGGGTGACAAAATGCAATTTTCTGTGTCAGGAAGCGGGAGACAAGCCCGCGTTACTTTGATGAGAGGAAATACTGTAAAAATCATCTTCTCTTAGCTCTCCTTATTAGACAGAAGGAGATTGTTGTCACTCAATTCTGGTCTGTAAACACACTCATTACCCCCTTCTCTGTAGATGGAGGTTAAAATGGGTACTTGAGCTATGCCAGACTTGTCCCCACAATCCAGAATTTGATTCAAATTCACCCTTCAGTCCTGTCACACACAGAGATGCGATCTGAGGCAGACCACTAGCAAAGACCCACCCCAAGTACAGGAGAATGGTGCCATGCCTCTTGCTATTGGTTTCTCTAGGTGCCTGTCTAAATTGTGGCTGTAATGATGCTGGTGACCTCTCGGGATTTCCATTTGTCTCTAATCTCCGTTGGCCATTCCTGGATACCGAATGTACATGAGAACATCTTTTTTGTTGCTGGAAGGCAAGTTTACATCTACCATTTTGCACAGTTCTGCCAGCCTTTCTGGGTCACAAATGGTCACCAGAACACAAAATAAATCGTGCAAGGAAAGGTCACTGGGTAGCAAATAGCTCTTAACAACATTAGCTAGAAAAACCACATTCTCTGTAAAGAGTAGGAGAGAACTCATAAGCCAAGAGCATTGTAACCACCCATGATCCCAGAACATAAAACAGAGAAAAAATATGGGCTGGCTCACATTGGCAAAGAGCAAAGGTGGCCCTTGGAGTCTCAGGAAAACATATATAACAGTGCGCTACAGCCGATTGTTATATATAATGAAAATGTATGTGTGTAGTTTTCTCTTTTTTTGGAGAGAGAGAGAAATAGCATAATCAATCAGCAAGCTACGAGGGCACGGACCATGTAAAAGGATCACTCATAATTCTCAAGACATACAGTATTTGCCACTTTTTCTTGCAAGGTGCATGGGAATGTGAAGACATTAAACAAAAAATAGAGCTCTGAGCCATCATCAGAACATGGTGTGTGTGTGTGTGTGTGTGTGTGTGTGTGTGTGTGTGTGTGTGTGTGTGTGTGTGTGTGTGTGTGTTTGTGAATACTAAGCCTTGAACTCAGGACCTCATGTTCTCATTTGGCTTTTGCCTTCCAGGCTGGTGCTCTACCAGTGGAGCCACAGCTTCATTTCTGGCTTTTCACTGGTTAATGGGAGATAAGAGCATCACAGACTTTTCTGCCTGGGCTTGCTTGGAGCTATGATCGTCAGATCTCAGCCTCCTGAGTAGCTAGGATTCCAGGCGTGAGCCACCGGTGCCCAGCTCAGAAAATTTTTATAAGATTTAAATTAGATTCGGTGTTCCGTGAATATTTCTGCCCACTAATGAGTATAACCATTTGCATTTACTATGTAAAAATCCTTTTACACAATTAGCATTCTTGCATTATTTTGAATGTATATTAATAGTTCAATTAGTCTGTTTCGGTGATCTCTAAGATGTAACTCCCTGGAGAGAAAGAAAGATAACTGTGAAATTATCAGGAGCTGGAATATGATTTAGTCACTACTGAGCTAGTCTCTCTAAAATAGATTTTTACCCTGGTCAATTGTGATTGCAAACACTGGCTGGAGATCCGAATCTCTATTCTCATTCTCACTCATTTGTCTCTCTCTCTCTCTCTCTCTCTCTCTCTCTCTCTCTCTCTCTCTCTCTCTCTCTCTCTCTCTCTCTCTCTCTCTCTCTCTCTCTCTCTCTCTCTCCCTCTCTCTCTCCTTCCTGAGGGGGACCCGGGGAAGCAGTCCTGGGGCTTGAACTCAGGGACTGGATGCTTGCTGTTCCTTAACTTTTTCACTCAAGGCTGGTAGTCTACCACTTGAACCACAGCTCCACATCTGGCTTCTTTGGTGATTAACTGAAAATGAGTCTCATAGACTTTATGCCCAAGCTCTGGACCTCAATCCTCAGATCTCAGCCTCCTTGTTAGCTGAGATTACAGGGGTGAGCCACCAGCACCTTGTCTTCACTCATTTCCTTCTTTTGTTATAAGCGTGTTTTCCTGTTATCCCTACATCTCCTGAACAAGCTAGGGTTTTCTGTACTTGAGCCTTGTCTTGGACTTCCTCATTTTGGTGAAACTCTTTTCTCCTATCCTTTAATCTCCTGGGCAAATACTAAACCCACAATCACACAGATAAAGTATTTGCCCACTTCCTACATTCACTAACATCAAGACTCTTATCTGTCTTTGCTTGCTTCTCCTGCAGTGAGTCTTTCCTTGAATTCCTGTAGCATGCAGAATTCCTATGTGAGAGAGTACTTAATCCAGTGCCCTTGTCTATCATTGTTTAATTATCTCCAGTTCTATTTTTAATCCTCTTATATAAGATTATAAATGTCTTGGGGGCATTAATATCCTCGCCTGTGAAATAAGGGAATTGTATTAAAGGTCTCTAGGTTTCTCCTTGCTCTTTAACTCATCTCTGAGCATCTCTTGGTAACTTTGCAAGTCCCTAACATACACCACACTTAGGTGGGAACATACAGAGGGATTTAAAAGACCATCCATGAGCTGGTGCCAACAACTCATGCCTGTAATCTGAACGACTCAGGAGGCTGAGATCAGAGGAATCTGAGGGTTTAGGGTTGGAGCCAGCTCAGGCAGGAAAGTCTGTGAGACTCTTATCTTCAATTAAATACTGGGAGAGAGAGCGAGAGAGCAAGAGAGAGAGAGAGAGAGAGAGAGAGAGAGAGAGAGGGAGAGAGAGAGGGAGGGAGGGAGGGAGGGAGAAGGAGAGGGAGAGGGAGAGGGAGAGGGACACAACCATCCTTACCACAGTTCTACCAAGATCAGATCCAAAGTTAATCTTCTTGTGTGCATTAGTACATAGATGAACACTCAGTAAGATGTGTCTTTACAGGTTTAGATCTTAGAAAATTCATGGTGTGTGTGTGTGTGTGTGTGTGTGTGTGTGTGTGTGTGTGTGTGTGTGTGTGTGTGTGTGTGTGTGTGTGTGTGTGTGTGTGTGTGTGTGTGTGTGTGTGTGTGTGTGTGTGTGTGTGTAATTACTATGCAGTCTGGTAGATGCCTCCTTGACCCACCAGGAGGCAGAAAACACTCCTTTTTTCAAAGCTTCCTCAAATGCACAAGATCACTCTTGTCTTTTGCTTTCAGAAATTGATTCAAGGCAGGATTCCATTTTTGTCCACTTTCCTTGTCCTCATAATTGGTTGACCATAAAACCATTAAAGAGTCTCACAGACTTGCCCTGGCTGGCTTCAAACCGCGATCCTCAGATCTCAGCCTCCTGAGTAGCTAGGATTACAGGCATAAACCACCGTCACCCTGCCAAAAACAATTTTTAAATGCTAAAATCCAAAACAAATTCTAAAGTCTCAGAATTTATACAGCACAATTTCGTGTTCTCTCTCTCTCTCTCTCTGAGAACAGCTACATACACACCACAGTCTGATTCCACCAATTAGCTTTGCCTTATAGGTTGACGCCACAGGAGTCTACAATGGCAGCTGGTCTGAAAACATTCTTTATTGGACTGCCCCATCACTTCCCCTTGCTTATTTCATTTCCTTAATTTCTCAGTAATGTTGCCTTTGCTTGCCAACTCCCTGTCTCACGGTGTGCTCTGGAGAAAATCTGAACCAAAAAAAGAACAACTATGATCAGTGGGTTTTCACTCAAATAAATGTATTCTAAGATGTTACCGTGGAATAATCATAGTAACAAAATAAGACTGTGCTAGCATAGAGCCCCGTGCAGCAACTCAGGCCTCTCTGATCATTGCTATTTAGGAGGCTAACGTCAGGAGGATTCTGGTTCTAGGTCAGCCTTGGTTAAAAAAATAAAAGTTTACAATAACTATCTCAACAACAGCAACAAAAAACACAGGTTGGTGTTGGGTGTGGTGTTGCGTGTGTCAGTCAACACAGTTACAGCAGGTAAACAGAACTGTAGTTCAGGCTATCCCAGTCAAAAAGTGAGACCAACCTAAAAAATAACCAAAGAGAAAGGGAGCAGGGTCATCACTCCAATGGCAGTGCCTAGCAAGTACCAAGACTTGAGTTCAAACCCTAATGCTGCCAAAAAAGAAAAAGAAAGGGAATATGCTGGGGCTGGGAAGGTGGCTCAGAGGTAGAGTGTTTGCCTTGCATGCATGAGGCCCTGGGTTCCATTCCTCAGCACCACATAAGCAGAAAAAGCCTGAAGTGGCGCTGTGGCTCAAGTGGTAGAGCACTAGCCTTGAGCTGAAGAGCTGAGGGACAGTGCCCAGGCCCAGAGTTCAGCCCCCATGACCGACCAAAAAACCAAAAGGAATATGCTAACAGGTAACAAATGCTTACTATGCATTATCTGTGTCTAGATTGCACTTAGGTTGACAAATTGATTTATCCTGTTTTATATTTGAACAGAGACATTAAAAACACGACCAAGTTCACACACCTAGTAACTGATGAAATTGGTCATAAGAATCTTATTATGTTGGTGCTCAAAATTATATTGACAGTGCTGCTTTTGGGGGAGAGTTTGTAGAAGTGTGTGTATATATGGTGTGTTTCTTTTTTTTTTTGGGGGGGGGGTCCGGTCATGGGGCCTGAACTCTGGGCCTGGGCGCTGTCCCTCAGCTCTTCAGCTCAAGGCTAGCGCTCTATCACTTGAGCCACAACATATATGGTGTATTTCTAAGTGTATATGTATGTATGTGTGTGTATGTATATGAGTTACTGTATGTGTATACATAGGTGAGTATTGAGGGGGTATTTTCTATAATATCCTCACTTGGAAATATAAAACATGCTCTCAAAGTCATCATTTAAAAAAATATGAAAATGATGAGAAGCCCTGTTTAACCACAGTGTCCAAGAAGAAACAGGAGCAGATGAATGACTCGTCCTCTTACCCAGTCCTTTGCACAAAAATGAAGATGCTAGCTTTTTTCCTCTGGGACAGAACTCTGGAAGGCAGAACTGGGAAAAAGGAAATGGATAATTGCACTGTGCTGTTCTTCCCACCTACCGAGAAGCAGCCCTCCTGAAGGGGAAGACGAGAAAACTCACATCGCCAAGTCACCAGAGTGAGTGATGAGACTCCTCCTCACATCGCCAAGTCACCAGAGTGAATGCTGAGACTCCTGGTGAGCTGGCCCTGAAACCTGCCCAAGTATTTCCAGTGAAAAGATATCTCCACTAAAATAGAAATATTTAAAACCCAAATTACCAATGATCCTTGGAACAAGTTTTGCTGTTGGACATAGGGCTTGAACTTTGGGCCTGGGAGCTATCCCTGAGCTCTTTAGCTCAAAGCTAGCACTCTACCTTTTGAGCCACAGCACCACTTCCAGTTTTCTGGTGGTTAATTAGAGATAAGAGTCTCATGGACTTTCCTGCCCAGGCTGGCTTTGAACCATGATCCTCAGATCTCAGCTTCCTGAGCAGCTAGGATTACAGGTGTGAGCCACTGGCACCCAGCTTAGACAAATATTTTATAGTCTGTAGCAAAGGGGTAAATATTCTAGGATAATTTGATCCTGGACAGCACTGACTGATCTAAAATGATTTTTTTTTTTAATGCTGGTCCTGGGGCTTGAACTCAGGGTCTTGGGCTTTTTCTCTCAAGGCTGGCATTCTTCCACTGGAGCCATAGCCCCACTTCCAGCTTTTCAGTGGTTAATTAAAGATAGTCTCATGGACTTTCCTGCCCCAACTAGCAACTCAACCTCCTAAGTAGCTAGGATTATAGGCATGAACCACCTTATACTCAGCAAATGATGCATTCTTAAATACAATTGCTCTCTGGATTAAGAAAACTCCAAAGAAACACTCATTAGGTAGAGTTTTGGTGTTTATAGTTTAGACAATTAATGGTAATGCCAAACAAAATGTGACTAGGTTTACACTGAAACTTGGAAACCACGAACTAATTGAACAGAAGTGACAACACAAACACATTAACATATAGAAAGAAAGAAAAGAGCCAGGTGCTGGTGGCTCACACCTGTAATCCTAGCTACTCAGGAGGCTGAGATCTGAGGATCATGGTTCAAAGCCAGCCTGGGCAGGAAAGTCTGTGAGACTCTTATCTCCAATAAACCACCAGAAAACTGAAGTGGTGCTGTGGCTCAAGTGGTAGAGCGCTCGCCTTGAGCTGAAGAGCTCAGGGACAGCGCCCAAGCCTAGAGTTCAAGCTCCACGACAGAAAGAAAGAAAGAAAGAAAGAAAGAAAGAAAGAAAGAAAGAAAGAAAGAAAGAAAGAAAGAAAGAAAGAAAGAAAGAAAGAAAGAAAGAAAGAAAGAAAGGAAGAAAGGAAGGAAGGAAGAAAGAAAGGAAGGAAGGAAGGAAGGAAGGAAGGAAGGAAGGAAGGAAGGAAGGAAGGAAGGAGGAAGGAAGGAAGGAAGGAAGGAAGGAAGGAAGGAAGGAAGGAAGGAAGGAAGGAAGGAAGGAAGGAAGGGAGGGAGGGAAGAAAAGAATAAAATCAGGGGGCTGGGAAGGTGGCTCAGTGGTAGAGCGCATGCCTTGCACGCATGAGGCCCTGGGTTTGATTCCTCAGCACCACATAAGAAAAAAGAAAAAAGCCAGAAGTGGCGCTGTGGCTCAAGTGGTAGAGCGCTAGCCTTGAGCTGAAGAGCTGAGGGACAGCACCCAGGCCCAGAGTTCAGGCCCCACGACCCGACCCAAAAAAAAAAAAAAAAGAATAGACCCGCCTAGGCCCGGAGTTCAGGTTCACAACTGGCAAAAGCTAAGGGACAGAGTGTAGGCCATGAGTTCAAATGCCAGTACTGGCAAAAAAAAAAAAAAAAAAAAAAAAAAAAAAACACATCCTAAGAGCAAAGGCAACTAACTGCTCTGAGTCCTTAAGACAAAGGACAGAAGCCACAGGCGGGGGGGAGATGTTTTGTACACACTCACAAGTTTATGATTTAATTTCCTTATGAGTGCATAACTTAAAAAGATACCTTTGCAAGTCTTTGGCACCCTCTTTTGGACAATCTGATTAAGTCAGCACTGAAATTTACCACAATAAAAAACGATTTCTGAGTATGTTGTAAGCAAATGGAAATCAGGCACATTCAATTTTTTTTTTTTGGAGGGTTTGTGGGGTTTAGTGCTGATGCTGGGACATGAACTCAGGACCCAGGCCCTTGCCTAAGGGCAAGGCTGTAGCTCTAGCATTTGAGCCACACCTCCACTACCAGTTTTTTGTTGGTTAATTGGAGAGAAGAATCTCTCAGGTTTATCTGTTGGGGCCAGTTTTGAACCATGATCCTCAGGTCTCAAAGCCTCCTGAGTAGCTAAAATTACACCATGAGGTACCAGGGCCAAGCTAAAGTCAGCACCGAAAGTCAAGTGGTGGCAAGGTTTCCAACTGTTCTTCAGTATTGAATCGGCTACCCTGGGTCCTTCGTGTCTCCAAAAGAAGTTTGGAGAAGTTTGTCTCCAAAAAGTTAGTCTAAATCCACTAAATAACTTTCTGGGATTTCTATTAGGACTGTCTTTTTGTTTTGTTTTGTTTTATTTTTGCCAGTCATGGTGCCTGAACCCTGGGCACTGCCCCTCAGCTCTTCAGCTCAAGGCTAGTGCTCTACCACTTGAGCCACAGCACCACTTCCAGCTTTTTTTGCTCATGTGGTGCTGAGGAATCGAACCCAGGGCCTCATGCATGCAAGGCAAGCACTCTACCACTGAGCCACCTTCCCAGTGCATCTAGCTCAATATGAGAAAAATTGGACATTGTTAACAATCATGTCTTCCTATCCGTAACAATTGATAGCTTTCTATTTATTTAGTTCTTCTGTGATTTCTTTCATTGGAAGAGCTTTCCTTATACAGATGGGATACATCGAAGACGCTCTGATCACTAATCAAAATGGCACTTTTTTTTCTGGCTACTCCTGAGGCTTGAACTCAGTGTCTGAGCACTGTCCCTGAGCTGCTTTTGCTCAAGGCTAGCACTCTTACCACTTGAGCCACAGTGCCATTTCTGGCTTTTTCTGTTTATGTGGCACTGAGTAATCTGAACCCGGGGCTCCATGCATGCTAGGCAAGCGCTCTACCACTAAGCCACAGTCCCATTCCCCACATCTCATTTTCAATGTGTAATTTCTAAGTATTTATTGTAGATCTGTGGAAAGCAACAGAATTGCATGTGCTCATCTTGTATCATGTCAGCATGATGCAAGCACTGACTCATCCCAGGAGATTTCTTGTTTTGGATTTTTACATCATTCTTTTGCATGTTCTACATGGACAACCATGACATCCATACACAAAAACATCTTTATTTCTTCCTTGCTGATCTCTTTATCTTTCATTTAGTTTTTCTTGTATTATTACACCAGCTAGTGTTTCCAGGAATAAGGAGAAAGGACATTCATGCTTGTCCACAGATTCATAGAAAAGCATTTGTTCCATCATATTATGAATGATGTTGGTTAGAGGGGTTTATTGGGTTTTTTTAAAGATGTTCTCCATCAAGTTGAGAAAGTGCCTCTCTTATTCCTAGTTTGTACAGAGATTTTATGGTGAATATAGAATTTTATCAAATGCTTTTTCTGCCTGTATTGATGTATTTTTTTTTCCTCCTTTAGCCCATTAATGCGATGGATTATGTGTATTGATTTTTTTGAGTGTCTGCAAACTAGCTTCTCAGACATGGAATAAATCCTATTTGCTCATCATATATATTTTTTATTCATTGCTGGAGTCAACTTGCAATTTTTTTTATTTTTTTAACTTTTTTTTGTCAGTCATTGGGCCTGAACTCTGGGCCTGGGCGCTGTCCCTCAGCTCTTCAGCTCAAGGCTAAAGCTCTACCTCTTGAGCCACAGTATCACTTCAGTTTTTTTTGCTTATGTGGTGCTGAGGAATCGAACCCAGGGTCTCATGCATGCAAGGCACCACTGAGCCACCTTCCCAGCCCACAAATATTTTTGTTGAGTATTTGTTTTTTGTTGAGTACATGTTCAGAAGAAATAAGTCAGTTGGTTTCCTTTCGTCTCTTCAACTGGGTCTGGAGTTAGTTCAACAAAGAATGAGCCTTCTCTTCTGTTTTATGGAAGAGATGTAGAGAATGGGTGTCATTTCTTCCTGGAACTCTCCGGCAACTGGTGGGTTTGGTGTTTTTTTTTTGGAATTTTATTAAATAATAATTCAAACTATTTAGTGAGACATTTCTTCAGATTATCTCTTCTTGTCTGAGTTTTAGTAGTTTCTGTTTAAATGGTTCATTTCAGACAAACTTAGGTGTTCATTTGTACAATACTGCTCTATTATATATTTATTCCATAGGAGTATCAGCCATCTACTTTTTATTTCTTCTGTTTTGGTGTTCTGTTGCTTAGGACATACATGGTAAGGATTGTTAGGACGCTCTCTTTCTATTCCAAGATCTGCTTTGTCTAAAACTAAGGTAGCTACTCCACTTTGTGTGTGTGTGTGTGTGTGTGTGTGCGTGTGTGCACACGCACGCACAAGATGCATGCATGCATGCGTACACACATACACCTGTTCTAAGTCTTGAACTCAGGACCTGGGTGCTCTCCCTGAGCTATTTTTGCTCAAGGCTAGAACACTATCACTTGAGCCACAGTTCCACTTTTTTTGAGTGATTAATTGGAGTACATTGACATTTCATAGTCTTTTCTGCTCAGTCTGACTTCAAACCATGATCCTCAGATCTCAGCCTAGTGAATGGGTAAGATAATAGATGTGAGCTACCAGTGCCAGCCACTGTTCTTTTGATTATTACCATAATAGAACTTCATGCACTGATCTTTTCTCTATCAGTTTCTCTAAAGTGGCCAGGTTACAGATAACATATAGCTAGGTTTTAGTCTTAATTTTCTCACAATCTATTAGTGTATTGACATTTGCATTTATTTATTTATTTATTTATTTATTTATTTATTTATTTATTTATTTATTTATTTATTTATGTTACCATGGGGCTTGAACTCAACGCCTGGGCCCTGTCCCTGAGCTCTTTTGCTCAGGACTAGCACCCATATCACTTTGAGCCACAGCACCACTTTCCGTTTTTAACTGGTTAATTGGAGATAAGAGTCTCACAGGGACTTCTCTGCCCACGCTGGCTTTGTGATGCTCAGATCTCCACCTCCTAAATAGCTAGGATTACAGGACGCCCAGCCACATTCACATTTTAAAGTCATCATTTATATAGCTGAATTAAATTCTACTAGGTTTGCAACTTTTTGTTAGTGGTGGTGGTAGTTGTGGCCTGGAAACCATCCCTTTTGCTCAAAGCTAGCACTTCACCACTTGGAATCACAGATTTCTGGTGGTTAATTGGAGAGTAGGAACTTTTTTTTTTTTTAATCCTCTGCTCCCACCTTCCCCATATGGAAGCCCTAGCATGCTCTGGGAGCACTCAACCAATGAGCCACGTTCCTCACTGGAACTTTCTATTTAATTGCTTTTTCTTGGTCCAGGATTTTAATATTCCTCTTTTTTTTTTTTTGCATGTTTGGTTTTAATTGAGCATTTTATAGGATTCCATTGTGCCTACCCATTTAATTTCAACCACGCTTTGTCTTTGCAAGTTGCCTTAGAATTTGCAGTATTCATTTACAATTATTCCAAATCTTCCTGGCACCTGTGGCTCATGCCTGTAATCCTAGCTAAGCTACTCAGAAGGCTGAGATCTGAGGATCACATTCCAAAGCCAGTCCAGGCAAGAAAGTGTGAGAGACCCTCAGCTCCAGTTAACCAGCAAAAAGCCAGAAGTAGAACTTTCACTTATGGCTCAAGTGGTGGAGCGCCATCCTTGAGTGAAAAAGCTAAGGAACAGTACCCAGACTTTGAGTTCAAGTTCTAGTACCACCACAGACATACACACACATACACACACACACACACACAAACACAGAATTTTTTCAGAATAGAGGAAATTATCCAAAGGCTTGAAACAATCAAACAAGTATTTACTCAAGCAAATTTGGTTCAATACTAATAAAAACAGAAAGTCTGAGCCAGGAGCCAGTGGCTCATGCCTGTAATCCTAGCTATTCAAGAGGCTGGGATCTGAGGATAATGGTTCAAAGCCAGCCCAGGCAGGAATGTCCATGAGACTCTTATCTCCATTTAACCACCAGAAGACTGAAAGTGGCTCTGTGGCTCAAGTGGTAGAGCTGAAGGCCCAGGCCAGAGTTCAAGACCCATGACCAAAACAAACAAAAAAACAAACAAACAGAAAGTCTGTTGTTTTAATTTACCTGAGTGCCATCCTCCACTGTAATCTCACCAGGAGTTGCCTTGCAAACCACACCCCACATCCCGTGCCAGAGAGAGCAAAAGACACTATCAAGAAACATAGACCTGGAAGTGGCATTGTGGCTCAAAGTGGTAAAGTGCTAGTAGCCTTGAGCACAAAAGCTCAGGGACAGCGCCAGGCCCTGCGTTCAAGCCCCACAACTGACAAGCAAATAAGGGGCTGGGGAGGTGGCTCAGTGGTAGAGTGCTTGCCTTGCATGCATGAGGCCTTGGGTTCAATCTTCAGCACCACATAAGCAGAAAAAGCTGGAAATGGCATTGTGGCTCAAGTGGTAGAGCACTAGCCTTGAGCTGAAGAGCTGAGGAACAGTGCCCAGGCCCAGAGTTCAGGCCCACAACTGACAAAAATAAACAAACAAGTCAAATCTAGCCAGGAAATGATGATTCATTTGTGTAATCCTAACTTACTGAGGAGACTGAGGTCTGAGGATCATGGCTCAAAGCTAGCTTGGGGGGAAAAAAAGACTGCAAGACTCTTAGCTCTAGTTTAGCAGTGAAAAGCCTGAAATAGATCTGTGGCTCAAGTGGCAGAGCACCAGCTTTGGGCAAATAGCCAAGTGAGAGTACAAGGTCCTGAGTTCAAGCCCTAGTACCAGTTCAAAATAATAATACTAATAAAAATAATAATCGAATAATAATAATATAAAATAATAAAAAATAAAATATGGGATCTGAATTTTGAATATGGTGAACTTTGTGGTCTAGGAATGAAAGTGTGTGTGTGCTCACAGGAGCACACATGTGTGCACATCTCAACAGAACACTGCCACAAACAAGCCACATGAATAAGAAAGGGGAAAACACTGGCTTCAGGGCCCCTCTGTTTTTGACATAAATTCTCAATCTTTCAAAAAGTCCAATAGCATTGCCTATAAAGCGTTTTCATTTTAAGCTTCATAATAAGCTGGTCCATTGTTGCCATCATTCCTCATCTGACATGTGATTTGATTTTATTTCCACAACACAGTGAATTTTGATAGATCACAGTCATTTCAATCCATGAGGATCTTTCAACTGTAGGAGTGAATTAGAAAGATATTTTTATATTGCCTATTTGAGATAACAGGCCTTCGCACCATGCTGCTGGCAAAATACATCAAAAGAATGAACTGAAGGTTAAGTTTCCTTTTAGATCTCAATTTTCAGAACATCACACACACACACACACACACACACACACACACACACACACACACAATCTTGCCTAAAAGCAGTCGATTTATTCAACTGCAAGACATTCCATCATCACCTTAGTCAGCCCAAAGGAAAGAACAAAGCCAGAGCTGGAAACGTGTAGAAGGTTGAGCCATGTTCATTCACTCATTCTAATTTTCTTAGCCTCCAATCCCTGAATGTCACATCAAGTTCTTCTCAGACACATGGCAAGAAAAAGCTTTCTGGCAAGCTTTTTTTTTTTCTTTTTTTTTTTTTTTTGGGGGGGGGGGGGCGGCGGTCATGGTGCTTGAACTCTAGGCCTGGGCACTGTCCCTCAGCTCTTCAGCTCAAGGTGAGCACTTTACCACCTGAGCCACTGTGCCACTTCCAATTTTCTTAGTGGTTTATTGGAGATAAGAGTCTCTTGGACTTTCCTGCCAGGACTGGCTTTAAACCTCAATCCTCAGATCTCAGCCTCCTGAGTAGCTAGGATTACAGGTGTGAGCCACCAGTGCCCAGCCTGAAAGCTTGCTTGCTTTTTTTTCTTTCTTTCTTTCTTTCTTTTTCTTTTCTTTTCTTTTTTTTTTTTTTTTTTTTTTTTGGTCAGTCATGGGGCTTGAACTCTGGACCTGGGCGCTGTCCCTCAGCTCTTCAGCTCAAGGCGAGCGCTCTATTGCTTGAGCCACCGTGCCACTTCCAGTTTTCTAGTGGTTTACTGGAGATAAGAGTCTCACAGACTTTCCTGCCCAGGCTGGCTTTGAACCCCAATCCTCAGATCTCAACCTCCTGCATAGCTAGGATTACAGGCATGAGCCACCAGCGCCTGGCTAAGCTTTCTATTAGAGTGTATTTGCAAAGGTAATTCTCACATGAAAAGCAGCAATACAAATTCAAGTGACAAAGTTTAAGTACCATGTCAAACAATTATTATCATTTTGTCCTCCCCCAGTCAATGAAATGTAATTCTGTCTCTAATAGTTTTAGGCAGCTTTTAATCCCAATTTGATTTTTTAAATTACCTTGTGTATATACTTGATTCAAAGTAGAAAGTTTCTTGCTGTGATTATGAATCTTCCAGAAGGAATGGGCTACTGAGCTCTTTGCCTTTAACGTTGTTTATTGTACACAAGTAGGCATTCTGTTTAAGGTAGAACTGTAGGGGGAGGATTGTTTGTGTTTTTGTGGCAGTACTATGGCTTGAACTCAGGACTTCACATCCTTGCTTGGCTTTTTCCACTCAAGGTTAGTGCTCTACCACTTGAGCCACAACTCCATTTCCAGCTTTTTGCAGCTTAGAGATAAGAGTCTTTTAGATTGGCTTCAAACCTTGATCCTCACATCTCAGCCTCCTGAGAAGCTAGGATTACAGGTGTCTAGCTTCTTTCTAGGGATCTGTTATCTCAAGGTGATTATTTACTAAACTATCCTGAGATCTTCATTGTAAGATGATTTCAAGCATAAAGAAGTCCACTAACACATCATCCGAGAGGCAACAGCTAATGGTATTGTATTTGTACAGGTGTTTCTTGGCTCCAGGGTTTGGTGCCACCCACGCAGAGCCCACTGGGGTTATGGATCTGTTTAGTAAATGCTTCTTGCTATTGATGATGATGACAATGGTCATGACATTGGGTTCTTCTATGATCATTCAATTATTCACATCTGCAACGATTTCCTTTTGGTTCTGTCTACACCCTGTGACACTGTGATAAACAAGAAGGACCAGGTCCCTGTCTTCAAACAATTTGAGTAAAAGAGCCAGAAAACTAGTGCAGAATGTGCAAATAAGATAACCTCAGATGATGCTAAGTGTTGTGAAGAAGATATTGTTAAATAAAGAGACCAGAAGTGAGTGGACAGGACTCTGTTCCCCAAACTACAGAGAGAGGGCAGCCATGCTTGGGGAATCCTACACCTCCAAATACCAATTTACCACTAGCTGTTGCCTCTTAGATGATGTGTTAGTGGATTTCCTTATGCTTGAAACCATCTTACAACGAAGATTTCAGGGTAGTTTAGTAAATAATCACCTTGAGATAAAGATCCTTAGAAAGAAGCTATACACCAGTGGTTCACACCTGTAATCCTAGCTTCTCACGAGGCTGAGATGTGAGGATCAAGGTTTGAAGCCAGTCTATCTCCAATTAAGCAGCAGAAAGCTGCCCACAGGATAGGAAAGTCCATAAGACTCTTAATTTCAATTGACTACCAAAAAGCCAGAAGTGAAACTGTGTGGCTCAAGCGGTAGAGCACCAGCCTAAGGGATAGTGCCCAGGCTCTAAATTCAAGTCCCAGTAAACTGCAGAAAGAAAAAGAAAGCAAGAAAGCAAGCAAGCCAGAAAGAAAGCAAGCAAGCCAGGAAGGTGGGAAGGCAGGAAGTTAGTTATCTGCCTTCTCAAGTGGAAAATTTCAGCTCTGAAGACTAACTCTCCCTCTCTCTCCCTCTCTCCTTCTCCCCTCCCACCCCCCCATCCTCAACGAAGCTTCCAGAACCCCCTAGAGTTAGGGGGAACATTCACCTTATGCTGCCATGGTGGGCTCACACATGTGTCTGCTCATGAAGACAGAGCCCAATCTGAGGCAGGGGAGACATCTTAGCATTCTTCTCTGGGCTGGTCTTATGGAACAGATACCCAGGAATGTTAATCAATGCCCTCATAAATATATTTAAATCTCTTTAGAGGTAGAAATCTTCCCTCTCAACTATATCATTCCAACTACTGAAGTCTAATGAGGAACATATCATAAATCATTTCCATCTACACTGGGTATTATTTTAGGGAAAATATCTTTATAAATCTTATGCCAACATAAAAAATGTTACAGATCTATCAATAAAATAGAGCTCAGTGAAACATACTGGTGTAGTACCCAGGGCCAGTCCCAAATACATAATTTCATAGACAGTATCTCTTTAAAGAGCCCAGAAATGCTTTGCAGAGGGCCTTTTCTGAAAATCAGCTCAGCTGTGCAACATTGTCACCTAGTGGTCTACTCCAAAACACAGTAACTCAAAATAATCCTCCACCCTTTAAAAAAAAAAAAAGATGCTTAAAATAAGAAAATAAAATAACTAATGAAAAGCAGGGCCATAGGTGTGGTTCAGTGGCATGATACCAACCTAGCAAGCCTGGAGTTCAAACACCAGTACTGCCAACTACATCGAAGCCAGGTGTGGTGACACACACCTGTAATCCTAGAAATTAAGAGGCTGAGGCAAGAAAATTGAGAATTCAATGTTAGCCTTGACTATGTGGCAAGAACATATTTTTTTAAAAAGAAAATTGCCAGGCATCAGTAGCCTGTGATACTAGCTACTCAGGTGGCTGAGATCTGAAGATTGCAGTTCAAAGCTAGCCCAAGCAGGAAAGTCCCTGAGATGCTTATCTTCAACTAACCACCAAAAAGCCAGAAGTGGAGCAGTGCTCAAGTGGTAGAGTGCCAGCCTTGAATGAAAAAGCAAGGGGCAGGAGAGGGCAGGAGAGGCTCTGATTCAAGCTCCAGTGCTAGCCTAAATAAATAAGCAAGCAAGCAAGCAAGCCGGGTACCAGTGGCCTCACACGTATAATCCTTGCTACTTAGGAGGCTGAGATCTGAGGATCGAGGTTTGAAGCCAGCCCCAGGCAGGAAACTCTGTGAGACTCTTATCTCCAATAAACTACTCAAAAAAGCCATAAGTGGCACAGTGGCTCAAGTGGTAGAGCACTCTCCTTGAGCAAAAGAAACTCAGGGACAGGTCCCCGGTCCAGAGTTCAAGCCCCAGGAACAGCTAATAAATAAACAATGACTGGAGAATAAAACCTTCCGCTTTCTGTTCATTTCCCACTGGTCATTTGATCATTTACCTTCCTGAACAATTAAGTTCAAGTGCTTGTCTAGCTCTGAACCTCGTTGGACTTTTTCACCTCTAGTCTCCAGGCCTGGCAAAGGCAATGCAGCTTTCTGTTCAGCTTTTGCTCAGCTTCTCAGCCTTCTCAATCAGTGAAGACCTTGAGGATATAAGTTGTGCAAAATCTCTGGCTCCTAGCCAGAAGATTACCTTCTTTCCAGGAGCTGGTTCCAATAAATCTCTGCTGGGTCCGTAGCGCTCCTGGCTTATGGAAAACACTTTACAGTGCAACCTTTTTTTTTTTTTTTTTTCCTGTTGTTTGCAGGGAAATAGTAGCTGGGCCCAGCCAGCCATGTTGCTTTCTTTCCCTTACTCAAAAAGAAGAGAAATGCAGAGAATTCAAATAAAGATGATAAATACAAACACCTGAGAAAAAGAAAAATAGTGACAAATCAGGAACCAGGTAGTGATGGAATGGAGTCATGTTCCTCATGTGTCCTTTTCCTCCCCTTCCCACTGAATTTCGACTGAATATTTGCTATTAGTCCTTCCAGAAAAGGTTTGCTGATCCCGTGCTTAAGATCTTTGTCACATTGTGAGATTGTGCAATCAGGACCTTCAAAAATTCACCCAGCCAGCCAGTCACATCAGTGAGAGTCATTGACGACTCAATCTCTTATCCTAGCTACACAGGAGGCTGAGATCTGAGGATCCTGGTTCAAAGGCTGTGAGACTCTTTATCTCCAATTAATCACCAAAAGCCAGACTGGAGGTGTGACTCAAATGGTAAAGCCTCGAGAGAAAAAGCTGAGGGATAGCACCTAAGCTCTGCACTTCTAACTTTTTGCTGAATAGTTGGAAATGAGTACTGTGGACTTCCCTTGCCCAGGCTGGCTTGGATCTGAGATCCTCAGATCTCAGCCTCTTAAGTAGCTAAGATTACAGGCATGAGCCACTGGTGCCCAGCTCTAGAAATAAACTTTTAGTCAACTTTTTTTTTTTTTTTTTTTTACTTTTAGATAGAAATTCTACTTTTTCAGCAGTTCTATGAATTGAATTAATGAGCAGTGATGGTAGATTGGCAATGGCTGGATTACATTGGAATGTATTATAGGGGTTTACAGCAATGCTGGGAAAACAACACTGGAAAATGACAAGGATGTATCTCATCAGGCTTCTTAACTATTCAGCTGAGGCTTCAGCTGTGGTGTATGTTTTCCAATTAAGTGAAGATATCTCCTTCAGGACCATCTCGCTTCTTGTGTTACTCAGCTCTTTGATTTTTCCATTTGCAAAATCTTTTTTTTTTTTTTCCCAAAACCATAAATACTGGCTGTGGTGAAGTCACCCTGTGGTGGCCGACATTCTGGCTGCTTAAATTTCACCTGCAGAAACAAAACTTTGCTTCCTGTGAGTCAGGTCACCCCAGACCTGGCTTGGCCACCTGGCCTGCCACAAAAGTCAGCCCTGCCTACAAGGAGTTCCCCAGCTAAGATGTGAGGCTCATGATTATGTTGTATGGCATTGCACGGCAAGAAAATGGAGAAGCCACATTTTGAAAGATTGAATCGAGTCTTTATTAAAAGGCTAGTAAACCGGGCGCTGGTGGCTCACACCTATAATCCTAGGCTGAGATTCTGAGGATCACGGTTCAAAGCGACAGCGCCCAGGCCCAGAGTTCAAGCCCCATGACCGACAAAAAAAAAAAAGTTTAAAAGGCCAGTAAAGCTGGGTGCCGGTCGCTGAGTAGCCTAGCTACTCAGGAGGCTGAGATCTGAGGATCTCGGATCTCCTGTCCAGGCTGGACAGGAAAGTCTGTGAGACTCTTATCTACAATAAGCCACCAGAAAACCGGAAGTGGTGCTGTGACTCAAGTGGTAGAGCGCTCGCCTTGAGCTGAAGAGCACAGGGACAGCGTCCAGACCCAGAGTTCAAGCCCCACAATTGACAGGAAAAAAAAAAAGCCAGTGACTGCATGATGGACTCCTGTCTCAAAGATAGCAGCCCAGCAAATATTCTTAACATTGTTAGGAAACTGCGTCATGAAGGCTAGAGAGGAAAGAAAGAACAAAAACAAGACCAATAAACCAATTCAGCTCCAATGGAAAGCTGCAATGGGATGCCAAGGTGACTGGAGGTGGCAGGACATGGGAGATAGGACGCAAACAGAGACCTGCGGCATGGTGGCATGGCACCTGAGCTGGTCTGGGACTAAATAGTGTGGGGGGGCGGGGCAGGGGGCAGGGTCACAGGAAACTGGACTGACAGGTTTAGTAACCTATCATCCAAGACCCTGTCCCTGCCTCCAGGGATTCAGGCTCCCCTATCACCTGGGAGGTGAGGGCTTCACCTTCCCCCACCATGAAGACAAAATTCCAGAGCCTACCATCCCCCATGTGGCCAAGATGGCACCCAGCCAGACCTGATCTCCCTATTTCAATATGAAGCCAGCCAGGGTATACAAATCTATGAGACACTTATCCCAACAAAAATCTGGAACAGGAGGCATAGCTCAAGTGGTCAAGTACCAGCCTTGAGCAAAAAGGCAAAGAAAAGTGCAAGGCCCTGAGTTCAAGTCCCAGTACTTGCACACACAAAAATTAAATAAAATAAGTGATATGATAGATCAAAAAAGATGTAGAAAACTTACAGAAGTGATCCATGTGGCATTTAGAGAGCATGACATCCAGTAAATCAACAAAATACATTATTTTCAAGTTCCCATGGAAATGTAACGAGGTAGACCATTCTGTCTCACAAATCAAGTCTCAATAGATTTGAAAGCATTCAATTCACACAAAAGGGAAAAAAAAAGATATTCTCTGACAATAAGGGAGTTGAGCTAGAAATCAATAACAGACAGATTCTTAGCAAATCTTCAAGGCTAATTTTAGAGCAAAAATCTATCAAAGGCACAGGAGATATCATAAGATAAAATCATGAAGATATTGGGGTTGACACAGATTTCTTAAATACAACACCAAAAACACAGTGTCTTTGGGGTGGGGGTGGGGGTGGTCAGCTGTGGAGCTTGACCTGAGGGCCTGGGTACTGTACCTGAGCTTTTGTGCTCCAGGCTAGAACTCTACCACTTTAAGCCACTTTGCTACTTCCAGATTGCTGGTGGCTAATTGAAGATAATAGTCTGATGGGCTTTACTGCTCAGGTTGGCTTTAGACCTTGATCCTCAGATCTCAGCCTCCTAAGTAGCTGAGCCACCAGCACTCAGCTCACAAAGTCTCTCTTCTTTTTCTTTTGTCAGTTGTGGGGCTTGAACTCAGGGCCTGGGTGCTGTCCCTGAGCCTCTTTGTGCTCAAGATTAGAGTTCTACCTTCTTTCTTTTTCTTTTTCTTTTTTTTTGTCGGTTGTGGGGCCTGAACTCTGGGCCTGTCCCTCAGCTCTTCAGCTCAAGGCTAGCACTCTACCACTTGATCCACAGCACCACTTCTGGCTTTTTCTACTTATGTGGTGCTGAGGAATCAAACCCTGGGCCTCATGCATGCAGACAAGCACTCTATCACTGAGCCACCTTCCCAGCCCAAGTTCTACCTTTTCAGCCACAGGACCACTTCTAGGTTTTGAGTGCTTATTACAGGTAAGAGGCTCACCAAGACTTTTCTGCCAAGGCTGGCTTCAAACTGCGATCCTCAGATCTCAGCCTCCTGAGTAGCTAGGATTACAGATGTAAGCCACTTGTACCCAGTTACAAAGTCTCTTTTAATTCAAATCTATCCGTGTATATTTTGCATTGCTACAAAAGAAAAGGTTCCAAGTTAGGCACTGGTTGCTCACATAATCCTAGCTACTCAGGCGGCTGAAATCTGAGGATTCTACTTCAAAGTCAGTCTGGACAGGAAGGTCCAGCATATCTCCAATTAACCACCCAAAAGAGGAAGTAGAGGTGTGGCTCTTATGGTAGAGGGCTAGCCTTCAGTGGAAAAAGCCAAGCAAAAGGTGAATGGCACACACACACACACACACACACACACACACACACACACACACACACACACACACACACACACACACACACACACACACACACACACACACACACACACACACACACACACACACACACACACACACACACACACACACACACACACACACACACACACAGAGTTATCTGCTGCTGCCTTTATTCTTAATGAGCTGATGTAATGTACCTAGTCCTGTTGCCTAGCAAGCTCTGACCATTAGACAATGGTTTGGGGAACCCAAGCTGGGCACACACACACACACACACACACACACACACACACACACAGAGTTATCTGCTGCTGCCTTTATTCTTAATGAGCTGATGTAATGTCCCTAGTCCTGTTGCCTAGCAAGCTCTGACCATTAGACAATGGTTTGGGGAACCCAAGCTGGGTACTGCTTATTATTCTAAAATATGCAGATATTTTTGAGCTTACCTAGAACTTGGAAACAATAGATGAGCTTTAAGAACTTCCTCTTTCCAGATAAGGTTTAGCTCCTGCTAAATCTATCCATTTAGAAAGTCCCTAAGATTTTATCATTTCAGAGAGGACAGCAGTTTTGGATAAGTAGGCCCCCTTTAGGTCTCACTTCACTTGTAAATTAGCATCTGACCGGAGGTTTTATGGGAGGAAAGTTTAACACTGCTTCCTGATTTCAACTTCTAGCCTAGACCTTTTTTTTTTTTTTTTTTTTTTTTGGCCAGTCATGGGGCCTGAACTCTGGGTCTGGGCACTGTCCCTCAGCTTTTCAGCTCAAGGCTAGCGCTCTACCACTGGAGCCACAGCGCCACTTCCGGCTTTTTCTGTTTATGTGGTACTGAGGAATCGAACCCAGGGCCTCATGCTTGCAAGGCATGCACTCTACCGCTGAGCTACCTTCCCAGCCCTAGACCTTTTAATATTGATTAAAAATAATATAATTGCCAGGAGCTGGTGGCTCATGCCTGTAATCCTAGCTACTCAGGAGACTGAGATCTGAGGATCACGGTTCAAAGCCAGTCCAGGCAGGAAAGGCCATGAGACTCTTATCTCCAATTAACTACCAGAAACCGGACGTGGGGCTGTGGTAGAGTGGTCAACTGCTCACCTGGACCTGAATAGCTCGGGGACAGTGCCCAAGCCCAGAGTTCAAGCCCCACGACCGACAAACAAAAATTATATATAATATGTAATTATATATTATAATACATATATTATATGTAATTATATTGAAATATTAAATGAAAGAGTATTAGAATTTGCCAGAGAACCACATAGACATCCAGGTACAGAGAACAAAGAAAGGTTTATTGTTGGGAAAGGGGGCCGGCAAGACTCCTTCTTACAAGGGAGAAGTGAAAAGAAGCACTGGCTATTGTATGGGGTGACCTATATAACCTAGGGGGGTTAGGAGGAGCTAGAAGGGGCTAGGAGGCAGAGACCCCCCCCCCCAGTACAGGGGCTTCATCATGGCAGACTAGGATTTATGGCTGCTGTCTAAATAGTAGATAAGGGGTCCTGCAACTGCCCACACCTGAAGGTCACTCTAAGGGGCACTTGTTGCCTTCTATGGTGGTAGCTGCCCCAGAGAAGTGTCATCCAAGGTAAAGGGGGTTGGAAGTTGATTATTTACTGACTTTACTACTGGGCCTAGTGTTACCTAGGAAGGGAGCATGTTAAGCTGTGGAGAAGGGAAGGAGTGGACTAAGCTATGGGAAGGGACTCATTTAGTAAACATATATATATATATATACTATATAAATATATATATATATATTACCCTTATTCTGTCTCTCAGTACTACATTGCCTTGGGGTAGGAATTTTAATTTATCAATTGGGGCTATACATTGTGACTATCAGAGCATTAGAATCTGACAACAGGATTGTGCTCCTCCAATCTCTCTCTCTCTCTCTCTCTCTCCTCCAATCTCCCTCTCTCTCTCTCTCTCTCTCTCCCTCTCTCCCTCTCTCTCTCTCTCTCTCTCTCTCTCTCTCCCTCTCTCCCTCTCTCCCTCTCTCCCTCTCTCTCTCTCTCCCTCTCTCCCTCTCTCCCTCTCTCCCTCTCTCCCTCCCTCTCTCCCTCTCTCCCTCCCTCCCTCTCTCCCTCTCTCCCTCTCTCCCTCTCTCTCCCTCCCTCCCTCCCTCCCTCCCTCCCTCCCTCTCTCCCTCTCTCTCTCTCTCCCTCTCTCCCTCTCTCCCTCTCTCCTCTCTCTCTCTCTCTCTCTCTCTCTCTCTCTCTCTCTCTCTCTCTCTCTCTCTCTCTCTCTCTCTCTCTCTCCCTCTCTCCCTCTCTCCCTCTCTCCCTCTCTCCCTCTCTCCCTCTCTCCCTCTCTCTCTCTCTCTCTCTCTCTCTGCCATTTAAGCCACAGCTCCACTTCTAGCTTGAGATACTCGAAGCTCAGCCTCTGGAGTAGCTAGGATTACAGCTACAGTAGATTCCCCCCCCTTCCCCACACTCCCCCCACTCCCAAAGGTATTAAATAGCTAATAAAGAGAGAGTAGAAAGGTAGTCCTAAACAGAAAGCAGTAGTTAGATTGCCATCTGTGATGTAATAAAGAGAAAAAGCTAGTCTGTGAGGCCAGGAGTTAAAGCCGCCCCATCTCCATCCTTCCCCTCCCACAAACAAAAGAAACAAAGGTATTTTAAAGGGGTGGGGTCTTGCTGGACCTTGAAAACTCCTGACCTGGGCGGGGCTTGCCGCCTCTGTTGGCTCCAAACTGCTGAGTGCTCCGGCAGCATGGATCCCCCTACCTCCTCTAGTGGTAAGCTCTGGTCCACATTTTACTCTTTTTTTTTTTTTGAGGGGGGGGGGGGGGCTGGATGCATTCTTGTTAACTTGGCGGTTTCTAGAAGCTAAAGAACAAACATTAACCATTTCACCAGATGCAGGTGAGGGTTGGTGAAGTTTCCCTATAAAGTGCACCTGGGATCTGTGACTTTGATCACAAAAGACAGACAAGTCACAGGATGGTAAGAAAACTTGGTGGAGCTTTACTGAATAAGTAATCGAGCAAGCGGACAGGCAAGTAGGCATGCCGACAGACAAGCGGAAAGGCAGAGATTTTTGGACTCTTTCCAGATAAGGTTTGGCTGCTGCTACCACTAACCATTTAGAAAGTCATTAAGATTTTATCATTTCAGAGGGAAGGGTGGGTGTTCTCTAGGAGACACACACACAGAGTTCTTTGGTGGCGGGGCATTTATATTATAAAGGGAGGGGATCAGATTGACAGATAGGAAAAAGGAGTTTGTCACTCTCATTCACTCCTAGTGTTAGTACCCTTTCTAAGTTCCTGGCCCGTGGTCACCTTTCTGGTTATTTACACCTTCGGTCCACCCTTCTTTAGTTAATTTGGGGGAACATATCTCTAAAGAAGGGATACATCCTGCCAAACAAATATTACTGGGGTGAGAAATGCATCTCAGGAAGGAATGTGTCCTGTTGCCTCTTTTTTTTTTCTTTGCCAGTCCTGGGGTTTGAACTCAGGGCACTGTCCCTGAGCTTCTTTTGTTTAAGGCTAGCACTCTACTACTTAAGCTACAGGGCCACTTCCGTTTTTTTCTTTTTTCTTTCTTTCTTTCTTTCTTTTTTTTTTTGGTGGTGGTGGGGCCTGAGCTCTGGGCCTGGGCGCTGTCCCTCAGCTCTTCATCTCAAGGCTAGTGCTCTACCACTTGAGCCACAGCACAACTTCTGGCTTTTTCTGCTTATGTGGTGCTGAGGAATCGAACGCAGGGCCTCGTGCATGCAAGGCAAACACTACCACTGAGCCACCTTCCCAGCCCCATACTCCTTTTTTTTCTATGTATGTAGTACTCAGGAATCAAACCCAGGGCTTCATGCATGCTCTACCACTAAGCCACATTCCCAGCCCTGTTGTCTCTCTTTGAAGCAAAGACAGTGCTTCTATGTTTCTAAGCAACTTCTAAGTTGCCTTCACCAAGCCCCATTTTCCTTAATTATCCTGCCTCATTTTCTCCTAAAATGACTTTGGTCCTTTAGACTTAAGGGAAGTAGATGAATGATCATCTCCTGCATTTGCTCTAAGCTTACGTTTTTTAAGTTTCTGGCACCCATTTTTATACCATGCCTCATTTTCCCAAGTCTATCCTGCCTCACCTAGAGAGACACATTGTTTGGAAAGGGGGCTGTGGTAAACTGCTGAACCAAAACTTGCCAATGAAATGGAGGGGTGGGAGGGGCTGCAGGATGAGGAAGTAAGACATCAGTTAAGTGACAACTCTGGAACAAGGAAATCCCACCCTCAGCTCTCAACCTTTGGCGCCACGATCTTACAGGAAAGAAGTCCCGTCCATTAGAAAACCTCGTCAAGCACTCCAATCACCATCTTGAACAAAAGCCAGTCTCTGTGATCCCAAGTGGTACACCATGGCTGAGATGGTCTGGCTTCTCCTGGCATGTCTGTATCATATGCTTGCTTTCTCTGCCATATTTCTCTTCTAAAAACGTTCTTGTTACCACTACCATGTTCAGATTTTACCTTAATTCTTCTGTTGCCAGATGAAAGGACCTGAAGTCAACTTAGCCACCCTAAATATCTGTTAATTTATCTGATGTGTTGTATAGGAATATCTTACTCTGACTTGAATTTGCCAAAAAGTAATAGTATGTACTCTGTAATTCTATTAGAACTGCAGCTTTGATGTATTTTATTGACTCTTTTCATTTCTTTCATGAATTTTTTTTAAATTTTTTTTTGGGGGGTCCGGTCATGGGGCCTGAACTCTGGGCCTGGGCGCTGTCCCTCAGCTCTTCAGCTCAAGGCTAGCGCTCTACCACTTGAGCCACAACGCCACTTCCAGCTTTTTTCTTTTTGCTTATGTGGTGCTGAGGAATCAAACCCAGGGCCTCAGGCATGCAAGGCAAGTGCTCTACCACTGAGCCACCTTCCCAGCCCTCTTTCATGAATTTTACATGTTTCTTTTCATTAATTTCTTTCCTGTTGTTTCTCACACATACCCCAAGTAGTTTTGTGCCTTTTTCTGTAAATCCTGTTTGGAAACTTAGACCATTATCATTTCCCTCCTCTGTATATTTAAATATGTGCATATTCAACTTAGCATGACCTTAACTATATACCTAAAATAAAAGTATAGAGAATTATTGTGTCCACAGGCTTTAGTTTTCTCCTCTACGTTTTGAGACCAGGTATCTCTATAGCCTAGGCAAACCTAGAAGTCAATCCAGGCTGACTTCCAACTTCAGATTCTAAATCCATCTGCTTCAATGTCCCAAATGCTGAGATTGCAGGACCACACACAGAGCTGAAATCTTCATCTGTAATGCCACAAAAAGAAACCTGTCAAAGAAGGACCATTTTGAACCAACACCAAAGGAATACGCTTCAAGCATACTTTGACAAAAACCCTTATGTTGATAAAGCTACCCGGGAAAAACTATCCCAAGAACTTGACATTTCAGGAGCAAGCATTCAGGTAGGCATTCAATGTGTATGTGTGGGTGTCAGGCACTCTACAAGTTTGTGTGTGTGTGTGTGAATACTTGGGGTGTGTGTGTGTGTGTGTGTGTGTGGTGTGTGTGTGTGTGTGAGGCACTCTACAAGTTGAACCACAGCCCTACTTCCAGCTTTTTGGCAGTTAATTGGAGATAAGAGTGTCAGGCACTCTACAAGTTTGTGTGTGTGTGTGTGAATACTTGGGGGGTGTGTGTGTGTGTGTGTGTGTGTGTCACTCTACAAGTTGAACCACAGCCCTACTTCCAGCTTTTTGGCAGTTAATTGGAGATAAGAGTCTCACAGGCTTTTCTGCCCAGGCTAGCTTCTAACCACAATCCTCAGATCTGAGCCTCTTCAGTAGCTAGGAGGTGCAGATGTGAGCCACCTGTTAAATGCCCAGCTAGGCATTTAATTGTCATCAAGACAGAAAAGCTGGACTCAGCACTTTCAGGACTTTGCAATGAAGGATTTTCCTGTTATATAATAGTAAAACAAAATCATTTATACCTTTCAGCAATAGGAGAAAATTTTTTTTTTGGTCGGTTGTGGGGTTTGAAAATGGGTTTGGGCACTGTCCCTGTGCTCTTCAGCTCAAGGTGAGCACTCTACCACTTGAGTCACAGCGCCACTTCTGGTTTTCTAGTGGTTTTTATTGGAGATAAGAGTCTCACGGATTTTCCTGCCCAGGCTGGCTTTTTTGCTGGGGGCGGGAGGTGGGGGTCTACTTGTGGGGCTTGAACTCTGGGCCTGGGCACTGTCCCTCAGCTCTTCAGCTCAAGGCTAGTACTCTACCACTTGAGCCACAGCACCACTTCCGGCTTTTTTTCCCCTGCTTATGTGGTGCTGAGGAATCGAACCCACCTTCCTAGCCCCCGGGGCTGGCTTTGAACCGTGATCCTCAGATCTCAGCCTCCTGCGTAGCTAGGATTACAGGCTTGAGCCACTCGCACCTGGCTGGGAGAAATTATTGATGTGAAATCATTTGAAATAACTGAATTGTATTTTGAAATTTAGAGAATAAAGGATATTAGATTGCCATGATGATAATTGGTATCCTTAAAATTGGAATGCATATGGGGCTGGGAAGGGCTCAGTGGTAGAGCACTTGCCTTGCATGCATGAGGCCCTGGGTTCGATTCTCAGCACCACATAAGAAAAAAGCCGGAAGTGGCGCTGTGGCTCAAGTGGTAGAGCGCTAGCCTTGACAGCGCCCAGGCCCAGAGTTCAGGCCCCACAACCGGAAAAAATAAAAAAATAAAAAATAAAAATAAAAATAAATTAAAAAATTGGAATGCATATAACAGAAAAATGTTTAGGCCAGGCACTGGTAGCTCATGCCTGTAATCCTAACTACTCAGAGGGCTGAGATCTGAAGATCCCAGTTCAAAGCCAGCCCAAACAGAAAAGTCCATAAAACTTTTATCTCTGGGCTGGGAAGTTGGCTCAGTGGTAGAGCGCTTGCCTTGCATGACTGAGGCCCTGGGTTCGATTCCTCAGGACCACATAAGCAAAAAGAAAAAAGCCGGAAGTGGCGCCGTGGCTCAAGTGGTAGAGCGCTAGCCTTGAGCTGAAGAGCTGAGGAACAGCGCCCAGGCCCAGAGTTCAGGCCCCATGACCGGACCCCCCAAAAAAAAAAAAAAACTTTTATCTCTAATTAACCTACAAAAACTTGTACTATACTAGGTGAAAACAGTACTTAAATCAATAAAAATCCTGTAAAAAAATGTTTTTAGAGGAAAGTAATGAATTTTACTTTTGTGTGCATGCTGGTCCTAGGACTCAAACTCAGAGCCTTGGCCATGTCCCTGAGTTTTTTTGCTCATGGCTGGCCCTCTACCACTTGACCCACAGCTCCACTTTCAACTTTTTGGTGGTTAATTGAAGATTAGAGTCTCACAGACTTTTCTGCCCCAGCTGGCTTTGAACTATGATCCTAAAGTCTCAACTTCCTGAGTAGCTAGGATGACAGCCATGAGCCACTGGTACCTAGAATGATTTTTACTTTTTTGCTAAATGCATCCTCTCAATTAAATTATTGCCTATATGGACCTTGATGTAGGACATTGAGTGGAAACCATATTTTACTAATCTCATCTGTCTGTACTGGGTACAGCAGACACTCAAATCCTTGTAGCAAAAAGTATATCAGCAGGGCACTGGTGGCTCACACCAGTAATCCCATCTACTCAGGAGACTAAGATCTGAGGATTATGACATGATGCCAGCCCAGGCAGGAAACTCTATGAGACTCTTATCCCCAATTACCCAGCAAAGGGTCGTTGTAGAGGTATGACTGAAGTACATATATATACTGAGCTACTTGATTTTCTTCTTTTTCCACTTAGAATTGGTTTAGATCACAAAGACTAAAACAGAAAAAACTACATTATCAGAGCTATTTAGCAAAAGGCCACACCCAGAATCATGACCAGCCTCAGATGTGTACTCAAGGTAAGAATGTTGTGGTGCATGCTTGTATTCCTAGTACTCAGAATCCTGAAATGTGAGGATCAAAAGTTCAAAACCAGCTTGGGCTACATAGTAAGAGGGAGGAAGGGGGAAAGAGAGAAAGAAGATGATGAGGAAGAAAGAGAAAGTCAGGCATTGTTGGCTCACACTTATAATCCTAGCTACTCTGGAGGCTGAGATATGAGGATCATGGTTCAAAGACAGCTGAGGTAGGAAAATTGCTGAGACTCTTATCTCCAATTAACTACTAAAAAGCTGAAAAATGCTGTGGCTCAAAGTGACAAAGACCAGAACAAAAAAGAGTAGTAATAATTTAAAACAACAACAAAACTAGGCACCAGTAGCTTACACCTATAATCCTAGCTATTCAGGAGGCTAAGATCTGAGGGTCAAGATTCCTAGCCAACTCCAAATAACCACCAACAAGCTGGAAGTGGAGCTGTGGGTCAAGTGTTAGATTAGAGTACTTGCCTTAAGAGGAAAAGCTAAGCAGTAGTGCCCAGGCCATAAATTCAAGCCCCCCCAGTATTAAAAAAAAAAAAAAAAAAGAGTAGTATTACAAACCTTTTCTAAGTTGGGCTAGTGATTCATACCCATAATCCCCACCCTTGAAAGGCTGAGGCCGGAAGATTAGAGACCATCCTGGGCTGTGTGATAAGATTTAGCTCAGAAAAGTCAAAAGCTGGGTGGTAGTACCTGCCTATAATCCTAATACTGAAAGCTTAGGCAGGATTTTTAATTCAAGGCCAGCCTAGGCTGAGTAAGATCTCTGATTTAAGAAAAGAAAGATGCCAGGCACCTGTGACTCATACTCATACCTGTAATCCTAGCTTCTCTGGAAACTGAAATCTGAGGACTGAGGTTTGAAGCCAGCCTGGACAGGGAAGTCTTTGTGACTCTTATCTCCAATTAATCACCAAAAAGTCAGAAGCAGAGTGATGCTTCAAGTGGTAGAGGGCCAGCCTTGAGTGAAAAAGTGCCCAGGCCTTGAGTTCAAGCCCTAGTACTGGCACTAAAGTAAAATAAAAATAAACATTGTCCCTACTTGGCTGGAACAGGCAGGATCTTAGCAAGCAAGGCTCTAGATCTTATATAACTGCATTCCAAAGAGCTTCAGAAAGAATAAATGTCAGTATTATCCTCTGATCTGAAGGTGAAAATGGACCTTAAAAACCTCCTTTTTGCTTCTGTGTACTCCTGTAGAGCACTTATCACAAACAGCAGCCAGACAGCCCCACAAGCCCCTCACAGAAACTCAGGGGAAGAGTCCATTTCCTGAGATTGACACCAAAACCAGACTGGCTAATGGAACAGACCGTGGGTCATCAATTCAAGTAAGTTCTATGTCTCTGGGTAAGAATGGGCTACCTGGAAGTGGTCTCTGGAGCGTGATTGGGACTTTGGGCTAACATCACGGTCGTGGGAGAGAAAGGCCCGGTAACATCCAGCATTGCTTAAGTCACATTCCTGCAAAGGAAGGATGATTAAAACTGGAATTTAGCCCGGTGCTAAATTCCTGGCTCACACCTGTAATCCTAGCTACTCAGGAGGCTGAGATCTAAGGATTGTGGTTCAAAGCCAACCCAGAGGAGAGTTCATGAGACTCTTATCTCCAATAAACCACCAGAAAGCCAGAAGTGGCACTGTGGCTATAGTGGTAGAGCGCTTGCCTTGAGCTGAAGAGCTCAAAGACAGCACCCAGGCCCAGAGTTCAAATCCCATGACTGACCAAAAAGAAGAACGAAAGAAAACTGGAATGTAGCCAGGTGCCAGGGCACAGGCCTATAATCCTAGCTACTCAGGAGTCTGAGATCTGACAATCATGATTCAAAGCCACCCAGGGCAGAAAAATCCATGCGACTCTTCTCTCCAAATGAATTACCTAGAAAAAGCCAGAAGTGGTGCTGTGGCAAATGCTAGCCTTGAGCAAAAAGAAGCTTAAGGACAGCACATAGGCGCTGAATAAGGAGGGGGATGGGGAGGATTGGAATGTACTCATTCAGAATAACAAGCAGGACCAAAAAAAAACAAACAGCAACAACAACCAAAAAAACATATGAAAATACTGGGACTTGAATTAAGGGCCTCCTACTGTCACTTAGCACTTTTTGCTTGTGGCTGGTGAACTTTTTACTGGTTAGTTGGAGGTAAGTCTCTCAGACTTGCCTTCCCAAGCTGGCTTAATATCTTAATCCTCAGATCTCAGCCTCCTGAGTAGGTAGGATTACAGGCATGAGCCACTAGCACCCAGTTTTTTGTTGTTGTTGTTTTTGTTTTTGTTTTAGACTAGATATCACTATGTGGCCCAGGCTGGCTTGGAACTTGCAAAAGCCCAGCCTCAAGCTTCCTAAGTGTTGGGAATCGCTGTTTTGAGATGTCTCTCCTAGGCTCTTACAACCTTCCTTGTGTTGTCATTTGAAGCACAAGTTTGTGAACAATAATTTTCAACATTCCTGGCCTCTACCAAATAATAAGTAGTTAGGTGCAATCCTATCTACTCAGGAGGCTGAGATCAGAGGATCTCTGTTCATGCCAGCCTGAGCAGAGAAAGCTAAGGGACTCTTATTTCCAATTAACCAGCAAAAAAAAATGGAAGTGAGAGTACAAAACCCAATACTAACACACACACACACACACAAAGATACAAGTAGGATCATATCTGCCTTCCTACCCTCATTCATGACAACCAGAATTAGCTCTAGTTGAGAGACAAAATTGTCCATGCTGAGTACCTTGTACCTAAGTGACAGGGTTAGTGATTTAGGAAGCATAGCTTTATGTCTCAGAAACACCCCAAAACACTGTGTTTATAAATCCAAATCAGAATTCAAACATATAGAAAATATTTGTGTATATGCACAAAAAAGAAATATATATGTGTGTGTGTATATCTACGTGCGTGTGTGTGTGTGTGTACCATGTGAATAGGCCTTCTGTATATAGTGCTTTTGCTATACACAGAGTACAAGAAGTATGTTATTCTCAGAATATGGGAAGCAGAGCTGGAATTCCTTGTGTTTAATGATGTCTGTATCTCTGTGTTCTCCATTTAGACTTGGTTTCCAAAGGAAACTCTACTTCCTACACAGAGCACAAGAAAGCCCTTGGATTCCTGGGCAGATGACACAAATGGAAGCCCCAACCTGACCACTCACCAGCAACAGCTCAGCCTCTTCGCACACCCAGGTGGAGACCATGTTCCTAACTTCTCTGGCATACAGAATTCTGCACCTCCTCAATATTATGTTTCTTGGGATTCCTTGTGGACCGAAGAACCAAATAACACACTCTTCCTGCTTACCCAGAAAGCACTAGGAGGAGAGACCCTCAACCCCCCTCCAGAACCACTGACCCCGGGAAAAGATGTGTCCAAAACCCAGGTGCCTTCCTGGCATCAATACAACACTAGCCCAGGAGACCTGCAGCCTCTTTGTGCTCACGAAGAACAGCCATCTATGGATGTGGAGTCCCCCGACATATCTTACATTATGCAATGGTGGGACAAAGGCCGCCAGGAATTGATTGCCGAGTGGGAGCCTAAGGAACACTGAGGCAGGTATGTGGCAGGGGTCAGAAAGAGGACCCTCCAGAATTTGTGATCCCAGCTACTCAGGAGGCTGACATCTGAGAATTTGAGAATCACAGTCCAAAGCCGGACAGGGCAGACAAATCCGTAAAACTCTTATTTCCAATGAACCACCAAGAAGCCAGAAGTAGGGTTATGGTTCAAGAAGAGGTAGAGCACCAGCCTTGAACAAAAATGCTCAGGGACAGCGCCTACACCCCCAGTTCAACCCCAGGACTGGCATCAAAAACAAAAAAGGATCTCACCAACCCCCATAACAGGGAAGATTATGGGGCTCTGATCTGTGTGCTGGAGGCTCATAGTACAGCTTGAGCTCCAGCAGGAGAAAGGTGTTATTGCCAGAAACTCCTTTTCTTTGAATGCAGTCAGGTACCAAAGCCTGGAGGAGGCTTCCTTCTCTGTGCACACCGGTTCTGCTCCCTCCCCACTTCAGTAAGTGAAGGACTGTGTCCAAGCTCCACACTGCCTTCAGAAACTCCCAGGATGGGGGCTGGGAATGTGGCCTAGTGGTACAGTTCTTCCTAGCATGCATGAAGCCCTGGGTTCAATTCCTCAGTATCACATAAACAGAAAAAGCCGGTAGTGGCACTGTGGCTCAAGTAGTAGAGTGCTAGCAAAAGAAGCTCAGGGACAGTGCCCAGGCCATGAGTTCAAGCCCCAGGAGAAGGAAGGAAGGAAGGAAGGAAGGATCTATCTTCTAGGATGAAAACGTCTCAAACTCCAGCTGAGCCATGACAATGAGAACACATCTACAAGAGACACATCAGCATTTCTTCCCTTCTGGCAAAGTTGCAATTAGTATGATGTGTGCAGAAAATAAGTGGATATTATATTTCCTGGTAATGTGTCTTTATAAGTGAGCTTTAACTGGGAGAAAATGAGGGAGAGGTGACACTGTTAGAAATGTGCCGGGCACTGGTGGCTCACTCCTGTAATCCTAGCTACTCAGGAGGCTGAGATCTGAGGATTTCGGTTCAAAACCAGCCCATGGCAGGAAAGTAGTCCGTGAGATTCTTTTTTTTTGTGGGGGGGGTGGTCCAGTCGTGGGGCCTGAACTGTGGGCCCGAGTGCTGTCCCTCAGCTCTTCAGTTCAAGGCTAGCGCTCTACCACTTGAGCCACAGCCCCACTTCCGGCTTTTTTCTTTTTGCTTATGTGGTGCTGAGGAATCAAACCCAGGGCCTCATGCATACAAGGCAAGCACTCTACCACTGAGCCACCTTTCCAGCCCCAGTCTGTGAGATTCTTATCTCCAACAAACTACCAGAAAACCAGAAGTGGTGCTGTGGCTCAATTGGTAGAGCGCTTGCCTTGAGCTGAAGAGCGCCCAGGCCCAGAGTTCAATCCCACGACCAACAACAAAAAATTTTTTTAAAGAAAGAAATGTACTCATTACCTGACTTCTATAACTGTAGCCCCTCTGTATATCACCTTTACAATAAAATTTAATTGATTTAAAAAGTGAGATTTTTCTCCCAAGAGTATCTGAGGGTTTGAGCTAAGGACTGAAAACTACCTCAGCATCCCCTAAGGGAATGAGTTAAGCACCACGCCAATAGCTCACACCTGTAATCTTAGCTGTTCAGGAAGCTGAGATCAAAGTCCAAAAAATCAGCCAGAGCCGAAATGTCCATGAGACACTTATCTCCAGCTAACCAGCAAAATGCCAGAAGTGGAGGTATAGCTCAAGTGGTGGGGCACTAATCTTGAAGAACAACAAAAGGCAAATGAGAGCACCAGGCTCCAGGTTTAAGCCCCAGTCCTAGCACAATCAAATCAACCAATATATAAGGGAATGAGTCAAGTTGGTGAAGGAGCTGTCCATCATAATTGAGTGGTTTTTCCGCCATTTTGACCATTTAAAAATAAAACTTGCAAGGTAATCACTGAATGTAGTTCTGGCCACTTGTCTCCAAATGCTAAATAAGGACAAGTGACAAAGGGCAGAGAAAGGTTTATTAACAAGGTGGCCATAGGAAGAGAGCAGATCTTCAGGGTTCAACATTGGCCTCAAGCAGGAAGAATTGAGGAAAGGGTAAGGTATGCAGGGTTAAAACAGCCCCTCGTCAAAGGTGTGGCCTACGGGCTGGGAATGTGGCTTAGTAGTAGAGTGCTTGCCTAGCATGCATAAAGCCCTGAGTTTGAATTCCTCAGTACCTCAGTACCTTGTAAACAAAAGGCTAAACGTGGTGCTTTGGCTCAAGTGGTAGAGTGCTAGCCTTGAGCAAAAGAAGCTCAGGGACAGTGCCCAGGCCCTGAGTTCAAGCCCCAGGACTGGAAAAAAAAAAAAAAAAAAGTGTGGTCTACTTGGCCAGTGTCTCTGTCTCTGGAGGAGTTCCTGAGAAGTTTTAACACTAACTTTGGAACAGAATAGGAACAAGTTACCTGGGGGTGATATGAGTTTTGGGCTGGTTTTTTGTTTTGTTTTCTTTTGCCAGTCCTGGGGCTTGAACTCTGGACCTGAGTGCTGTCCCTAAGCTTCTTTTGCTCAAGGTGAGTGCTCTACCATTTGAGCCACAGTGCCACTTCTGTGTTGATCTTAGCTTCCTGAGTAGCTAAGATTACAGGTGTGAGCCACTGGCGTAGTGCTTCACTCATTCCTTTAATGATGCTGAGGTAGTTTTCAGTCCTTAGCTCAAACCTTCAGATACTCTTGGGAGAAAAAGCTCACCTTTTTTTTTTTTTTTTTTTTTTTTAGGACTTTATTGGAGATAAGAGTTTCATGAACTTTCCTGCCTGGGCTGGCTTCGAACTGTAATCCTTAGATCTCAGCCTCCTGAGTAGCTCTGATTACAGACTGGTGTGAACCACCAGCGCCTGGCTGGGATATTTTCTCTCCCACCCCACCCCCAATAAGCCAACGTTAATGGGGTATTATTTCATATTTATATAGTGCCTTCTTCAAGATGGGCTATTACCTTTAAGATGGTAAGAAGGGTTTGCGTGTTAGAGGGGCCATTTGCCTTCCATATAAGATACTTATCAATGACTTCTCTTTGCTGGAGCTGAAGGTGACTATAAAATGACTACATCAGAATACTGATCAGCTGAGCACCAGTGGCTCTCGCTTGTAATACTAGCTACTCAGGAGGCTGAGATCTGAGGATCTTGGTTCAAAGCTAGCCTGGGCAGGAAAGTCTGTGACTTGTCCAATGAACCACCAAAAAGCCAGAAATGGAACTGTGGTACAAGTGGGAGAATGCTAGTCTTCAGAGGGAAGGCTAAGCAATAGCATCCTGGTCCTGAGTTCAAGGCCTCCCAGTACAGGCCCCCACACAAATAGTAATACAAGGCTTTAGTAGTTGGCCATGGTGGTTCACATCTATAATCCCAGCCCTTGAGAAACTGAGACAGGAAAATTAGAAGTTAGAGGCTGGGCTGTGTATGGAGATTTAGCTCAAAAGATTCAAATAAAAGCTGGGTGTGGTAGTACCTGCCATTAATCCTAACACTGAAAGCTTAGGTAGAATTTTGAATTCAAGGGCGCCAGGTCTGGAGAGAGATCTGGCTTACCTCCAATTAACTACCAAAAATCTGAAAGTGGAATTGTGCCTTAAGCGGTAGAGGGCCAACACAAAGCAAAAAAAGTTAAGGGATAGCACCTAGGTGCTGAGTTCAAACCCCAGTATTCACATTCACTCACACACACACTCAGGAAAAACAAAAACAGGCTCACACCTGTGCTCAGGAAGCTGAGATCCGAGGATTGAAGTTTGAAGCTAGCCAGGGCAGGAAAGTCTGTGGGACTCTTATCTCCGATAAACAGAAAAAGCCAGAAGTAGAGCTGAAGCTTAAGAGGTAGAGTGCTAGCCTTGAGCACAAAAGCTCAGGGACAGTGTCCAGGCCCTGTGTTCAAGCCCTAGGAACATTACAAAACACAAACACAAGAAAAAATAGAATTTGTTCCCTTGCATTTACCTAATGTGTTCAAAATAAATCCTCACACCAATAAATCCTTTTCTCCCTTAGATTTGTTTTCCTTCTTTGCTGATTAAACTGTTCTAGCCAGGCACTAGTGGCTCATACCTGTAATTCTAGCTACTTAGGAGGCCAAGATCTGAAGACTGCAGTTCTAAGCCAAGGCAGGCAGGAAAGTCTGTGAGACTCTTATTAGTACAAAAGCATTAAAATAGATGATCACTAGAAAGCTAGGCACTAGTAGCTCACATCTGTAATCTTTACTCTTAGCTACTCAGAAGGCTGACATCTGAGGATGGTAGTTCAAAGCCAGACCAAGTAGGAAAGTCATAGAAAGTCATAAATTCATATATGTATATAAATATATATGAAGAGTATTTGTGAGTGCCTAATAGAAGATAGGATTTTATTTTATTTTTTGGTCCAAGACGGGAACTCCAATTCACACTCAGTACCAGGAGCTTTTGTTCATTGGCTAGTGCTCTAACAGCTAAGCCACGCCTCCAACCCTGAAGATAGGTTTTTAAAAGGCATGCCCTAAAGAAATCAAAAGGGCACGATTAGGGTGGGCAACTGAGTATTTTTAAGAGCTTCACATTTCATCTCTTGGAAAGACCCTGGATTATTAGACTTCTGCTCAGGACTGGCCCTCTCCCACTGGAGCCAGGTCTCCATCTCACAGACAAGCTCCTCCATGGCTTCTAACAGTGAGTGCATTTGATAGAGCTTTTTGAGATTGTTTCTAAAACTATTAAGGTTCTATGAAGGTTATTGTTCCCCTTCTGTGGCATTAGGGATGGAACTCAGGAGTTTGCCACCAAGTAGAATTTCTTCATACTATGTTTGTCTTGTTTGGCGGCTTTGTGCCATACTGGGGCTTGAACTCAGGATACCCTCTTCTTCTGGCTTGGCTTTTTCACTGAAGGCTACATACCTCTACCACTTGAGATATAATCTCCACAGGGCTGGCTATGTGTTAGCTATTATTAATTAAAACTGTTCTTTTTTACTCAAGGCAAGAGCTCTAGCACTTGAGCCGTAGCTTCACTTCCGGCTTTTTAGTGGTTCACTGGAGATAAGACTTTTACAGACTTTTTCTACTGGAGCTGGCTTTGAACCATGATCCTTAGATCTCAGCCTTCTGAGTAACTAGGATTACAGGCATGAGCTACTGGCACTGGGCTCTTAAAGCTATTTTTAAGAAGAAAGGTATAGAAATAATAAGACTTTTATATTTTAAAAAAAGCCAATGTATTCATCACTCAACTTTAATGAATAATGGCCAGCAATCAGCCAGTCCTGTGGAGATGTGGCCCAAGTGCTAGAGCTGTAGCCTTCAGTGAAAAAGCCAGAAGAGGTCCTGAGTTCATGCCCCACTTCTGGCACCAAAAGAAAAAGAAAGCTTTAAGTGCTAGACATGGTGGTATACATCTGTAAGCCCAGATCTTATGAGGCTGAGGAAGGGTAGTCTGGAGTCCTATACTTCAGTCTGGGCTATTGGCAGACCCTAACTCAAAACACTCAAAAACAAAAAGGAAAAAAATCTGCAAATCATTCAAGTCTACTACATACAAGTATAAATATTCTAGGTTATCTGTGCAGCTTTATTTTTGTCAGAAATATTGTAGATACTTTCATATCTGAAATACTTGTTGCTCATTTAAGTATAAGGGATTGAACCCAGAGCCTTCCTTGCACTTTCTAGAAACTCTGCCACTTGAGCCACACCTCCAGTTCTTTTCCTGCTTTCGGACTTGAATTGAGGGTCTCTGGCTTTTTCTTGCCCCCTCCCTCCCACCTCAAGGCTGATGCTCTATCACTTGAGCCACAACTCCACTTCCAGCTAGTTAGTTGGAGGTAAGAGTCTCACAGATTTTTCTGAGCTGTCTTTCAAACCATGATCCTCAGATCTTAACTGCTTGTATAGTTAGGATTATAGGCATCCAACTTACAATTTTTTCTTAATACAATATTGAGTTTTGATCAGGGTTGATCCATACTGCCATCTTTCTATCAGATGAAGCTACACCTGGCTTATTGATTTAAATGAACCCTCCCCAGCTACTCAGGAAATTTGAGATCTGAGGATCAAGTTTAGGAGCCAGCCGGGGCAGACAAATCTAAGAGATTCCAATTAATCTCCAATTAACTAGCAAAAAAATTGGAGACCTGGTTCACATGTCAGTGCACTAATCTTGAGCAGAAAAAACTGAGCAAGGGGTGAGGCCCTGAATTCAAGAGCTGGGGAAAAATTTTTTTTGTCTCATTAAGTTTTTGCTTGAACCCAAGATCCTTTCTAATCTCCACTCATTCCCAACCTCCACTTTCAGAGTAGCTGGATTACAGGTGAGAGCTACCTCATTCACGCAGCCTGAAACTCTCAGAACTCTTTGGTAGTACTAGGGCTTGAACCCAAGCCTTTCCTCCAGCTCTTGATCAGCTTTTTCCCTCAAGACTAGTGCTCTACCACTAGAGGCAAACCTCTACTTCCCACTCTTGGGTGGTTAATTGATGATAATCTTACAGCCTTTTCTGCCTCGACTGGATCTGAGTAGCTAGGATTACAGTTGTGAGCCACCTAGTTTTGTTCTTGACATAGAAACTTGCTAACTAGCCAGGGCGCCGGTGGCTCACGCCTGTAATCCTAGCTACTAAGGAGGCTGAGATCTGAGGATCGCGGTTCAAAGCCAGCCCGGGCAGGAGAGACCATGAGACTCCTATCTCCAATAAACCACCAGAAAACCGTAAGTGGCGCTCAAGTGGTAGAGCGCTCGCCTTGAGCTGAAGAGCTGAGGGACAGCGCCCAGGCCCAGAGTTCAAGCCCCACGACCGACAAAAAAAAAAAAAAGAAACTTGCTAACTGCCCTGGCTGGTCTTATATCCTGATTCTCCTGCTTCAGCTTCCTTAGTATATAGTACTACACCCTACCCTCCACCCACCCAGCTACTAACTCTATTTTAACCTTTTCTTTTGTCCATTATGGGACTTGAACTCAGGACATGGGCACTGTCCCTGAGCTCCCCACCACCACCACCACCACCGCCCCCCCTCAAGGCTAGCACTCTATTTTGAGTCACAGCACCACTTCCAGTTTTCAGGTGGTTAATTGGAAGGAAGAGTCTCACCAACTTTCCTGCCCTGGCTGGCTTCAAATCTGGATCCTCAGATCTCAACCTCCTGAGTAGCGAGGATTACAGGCATCACTCACCAGCACCTGGCTGTTTTAACATTTTATTTGGTCTGGGTATTATCAGTTTTTTTCAATGCTTTTTTTCCCCCTGCTTATACTTTGTAAAATTCTCCAGGTGAAAGAGGTCCCAAAAACAAAAGTGGCCCAAGGAGAAAAGGATGCACAAAACAACGACACAAATTTACTAAGGAACAACTGCAAGAACTTGGTGATCTATTCCATCAGATACCATACCCTGATTTTACAAGCAAAGAAGAACTGGCGAAAAAATTCCATTGTCCAGTGCATGTAATTGGTGTAAGTTCAAGACCTCGCACCCGTGTTTCTTATATAGTTAAAAAGCTGAGTGGGAACAGAGGAATGTTAATGTGATAGAGGGAGTAGAGTCATTCAGAGATCCATGAGTGTGTACAAATATCACAATGAAACTCCCTTATCTTATATATATTATCTCAAAAATGTAATTTTTTTTTTTGGGTCCGGTTGTGGGGCCTGAACTCTGGGCCTGGGTGCTGTCCCTCAGCTCTTCCGATTAAGGCTAATGCTCTACCACTTGAGCCACAGCGCTACTTCCGGCTTTTTTCTTTTTTTGCTTATGTGGTGCTGAGGAATCCAACCCAGGGCCTCATGCTTGCAAGGCAAGCACTCTACCACTGAGCCACCTTCCCAGCCCCCCAAAATATAATTTTGTGTGTGTGCCAGTACTGAGGCTTGAACTCAAGGCCTAGGCACTGTCCTGTAACTTTTTTTTTTTTTTTTTTTTTTTTGTCGGTCGTGGGGCTTGAACTCTGGGCCTGGGCCTTGTCCCTCAGCTCTTCAGCTCAAGGCGAGCGCTCTACCACTTGAGCTACAGCGCCACTTCCGGTTTTCTGGTGGTTTTTATTGGAGATAGGAGTCTCACGGTCTCTCCTGCCTGGGCTGGCTTTGAACCGTGATCCTCAGATCTCAGCCTCCTGAGTAGCTAGGATTACAGGCGTGAGCCACCAGCGCCCGGCTTCCTGTAACTTTTTTGCTCAAGGTTTGCACACTAACATTTGAGCCACAGCTCCACTTCTGGCTTTTTTTCCAGGGATAGTACCCAAGCCCTGAGTTTAAGCCCCAGTATACTGGAGAAGACTGTAGATGGTTCTGACCATAAAGTCAGTTTCTAGTGGAGAAGATTGATTCTAGAATGCTCCATGCCTATCACCTGTAATCAGTGTTGCCCTTACTCAGTATCAAAAGCAAGTAGTCTCCTCTGGGAAGAGGCTCAAATAGAAAATCTTTGACCTTGAGAAATATAATCAGTAGATCTGATGAAACATTATTACCTTTTTTCCTTTAGAGCTGGTTTCAGAATAAGAGATCCAAACTTCCATATGAAGAGAGACAAAGGATATTTGCTATGTGGAAACACCAATACTATCTACCTTTCAACAACCAGTATGTTCAGGCTGCAGCTCCCAGCTATGCCAACGAGAGGTTCCTGACGGAGCAGAATGCTCAGCCAGCTAGAGCGGATTGGTCCTCTCTGGAGAAACAAGAAGGGAATCTCAGCCAGCAGATGGACTCCAATGCCAAAAGGTACCCAAACTATGCGTTAGAGGGTGAAGATGCCACAGGAAATGAGCATTCTCCACATACTTCTTTCCTAGGCTTCAACTCCACAACATACCTACATCCCTCTACCATTTCTGAGCAGCATTTTGACAATGACAAGTGTGAGGCCTTGGAAAGCCAACATGGAAGTCCTTCCTTTTTGCATCATGTTTCTAGGGAGTATGACGGATGGCAGAAGGAAGAGTAGAAAATTATTTCTATTAAGACCATGACAGAACTAGAGCCACAGCAAAACGGCCACTTCCGCTGCAGCAACATCAAAGACCTGAGGATCATCAGACAGAAGGTGCTAATCTAGGAGCATCTGCCAAATATGTCATCCAGGCATCCACAGTAATGCAAGGCAAAAGGCCTCCTCAGAAAGCTCCAATAATAGAGGATTTTATTCATTTTTAAGTGCCAGTACTGGAGCTTGAACTCGGGGCCTATACACTATGCTTAGTTTTTCAGTTAAGGTTGGGGCTCTACCACTTGAGCCACACTTCTGCTTGTTTTTTTGTTTTTTGTTTTTTTTGGTTTATTAAACATCTCTGCTTTGTTTGCCCAGATTGATCTGTTATCCTCAGATCTCAGCTTCTTGAGTAGCAAGGATTATAGGCATGAGTCACCATTGCCCAGCATTGTATTGTTTAATAGTAACGGGTTTTAAACTCACGAAGATAAGCCCTTTTTCATTGTCATGTCTTCAGCCCTTTTGTTTTTGAAATAAGCTCTTGTAGATATCTATGTGGCCCAAGCTGGCCTCAATTTTGTAATCTTCCTGCCTCTGCCTCTCAAGTAGCTGAGACTGCAGGTATGCACCACTGTGCCCAGTTTATTTATGAGGGGAAGGGAGGTTACTGGGGCATCGTGTATGGGAGGCTGTGAGGAAAGTGCTCTTTCACTACTTGAGTTTCAAGAAGTAAATATTTTATAATCTGTGGGTGAGATTTCACATATTCATTTATTAATGTTTGAACTTGAAGTATCTGTCTGGATTTGTCTTTATGGTTAGATTGTTGACTCCCAATCCCATACTTTGTATTGTTTTGTGTGCTGTATTTGTTTTGTGTGCTGTATAACTAAGATAAAATAAAGTCATAAGGTAGTTACTATACCAAGCTGACTGATGCCCTCAAAAATAACTTGCCTGTCACTAGTGGCTCACATCTGTAGCCCTATCTATTTAGGAGGCTGGGATCTGAGAACTGAGGTTTGAAGTCAACCTGGGCAGGAAAATCCAGTTATCTCCAATTAGCCACCAAAAGGCCAGAAGTGGAACTATGGCTTAAGTGGTAGAGTGCCATCCTTGAGTGAAAAAGCTAAAGGAAAATGCAAGGCCCTGTGTTTAAGCCCCAGTACTGGCACACACATACACATATACATACAATGAGAACACACTGAGAAAAAAGTTGTAAGGTATTCCTCCGACAGCCAAGCGGCAACAGGAGAAACCAAATGTACCCCACGCCTTGCTCCTGGTCTTCAAGCCTCCAGGACTGAGAAAATTAACTTCACTGTTTAAGCCAATCCAGTCTGTGGTCCTTTTTGTTATAGTAGATTTAGCAAACTAATAAGAGATAAGGGGCTATAACAGAGTTTCATGAGACAGACACATCGATGAAACACAAATACAAAGTTGTATTTATTTTTAATAATGAAAGTAACAAATGTGGAATCAATTCACTATTTTTAATTCTAACACAATGTTAGCACAAAATTATGCTCAATATTCTTTAAAAACACAGTACTATTATGAGAGCAATAAGACCATTCTTAAGAATGTAGGGTTTTATGTGTGTCCAAAACAAGTGGGTGGTAAGTAAAGAAACACATACTAGAGACTTGACTGCAAAGGTCTTGAGTAAAACAGCCAACCACTACAAAGTGAGCAAAGTAAATATGGGGTTTCTAGAAATCTAGAAATCAGTTCACTGCAGGATGGGATGATTTGGGAAAGGCCCTGCAATGAATTCTTTCCATATTCCTACATTCTCAACTTGGAATCTACCACAATGGAACTTCTGCAAGACAGGAGATTCTTTACTAATGCTTGCTGACAAAACCTATGCCTCCTAATTTGTTGACGTGATCAGAAGTCCCTTATCACCAATACAGAAGACACTCCAGCTGAAGTCTAGATTTTCCTTTAAAACCAGATATTACGCTGGGGACAGATGGCTTAGGAGACAGAACTGATGACAGAGGTTCAAAGCCAGCCAAGGCTTTGAAGACTCTTATCTCCAGTTAATTAACAAAAATCTGGAAATAGAACTGTGGCTCAAGTAGTACAATGCCCATCTTTAGATTAAAAGCTAAGGGACAAAGCCTAAGCTCTGAATTCAAATCTCACTATTGGCAGGCAGGCACAAGCACACACGCACGCACGCACATGCATGCAAACACAAACACATACACACACACACACACACACTAGAAAAAAAATTAAACATAAATACTTGCCACTGATAGCTCTCAATATGCCTAATTTGTTTTTGTCCTGCTACGTAACTCTGCTAGGCTACAAAAGTGGAGACCTGGAACAGCAGTAGCACTGGTCAAATGTGTCCTTGCAAGTCAAAGGTCAACGGTTACAACTGTTAATAGCTTCATCAATCCCATCTTCTCCTACTCTCATTTACTATTTCTTTCGGAATTCAATTCTCCGAGCTACATTCTGAGCACCAAATTTTTTGACCAATGCATTTCTGGTATCTTCATCATCTTTTTGTAAGTCTAAGTCATCTTGTCGGGACCAAATGGGGTAGCCATCAGCTCTCTGACCAGACTCTAAAAAGGAAGAAGTTGCTTCTAGCTCACCACTATTTTTTAAGAAGGCTTGTGTAACTGTTGACAGATCCAAGTTAAATTTTTCCATTAATTGCCGGATGATTTTAATGGCAGCTCCCACCTCTGCTGTAGAAATCTTATCTTCCTCCTCCTCCTCAGGTTGTGCTTCTGCATTTTCCTCGGGTGTAGGAGGGTCGTCATCACACATTGTTATGTGTATTTCAAAATCAGGGGTTTCATCTACCTACAGAGAATGATCAGAAAGAGCAGTTCCTAATGACCTAATTCAGAATGCAATGTATGGTCCCTCCCAACTCCACCCCCTTGCTCTCTGCACACCAATCACACTGAAGTTTCACTAATATGTTACACAAGTTCATTCACACTGGATGCACATGTACACATGTGTGTATTATCCATGTATGTACCTGGGAAGATGGTGTGTGCATGTATATATATAGTTATGTTTCAACAGATTAGATGCTTTACTGATTGTGAGAAATACATGTGTCAATATGCACACACAATATATATATACATGTACATACATATGCACAGAGAACAATACACATGTATATACACGTTCATTAGATCTTTGTTAAATATTTGATTTCATTTCCAGACTGTAAAGTTCCAGAAGAGCCAGAACCTAATATTTGACTCATCACAGACTCGCTTTTCTCTCCAATGCTAAGATGTGCTAAGTTCTCAGCACTGCTGCATGACTCTCTGCCTAGGCACATTATGAATGTGCTACCTAAGAGCCAGGCATGACAGCTGAAGCAAGATGAGCCAAACACACAACACACATCACAAAGCAACAATCCCAAACTTCTGCCAGATCCAATGCATTGCTCCACTCACTAGTTCCAGAAACTTTAATTTATCCCTCCTCCTCCTTTTGTAGTAGTGGCACTAGGGTTTGAACTCAGGCAGCCATTCTATCACTTAAACCAAACCTCCAGATGTTATTTCTCATTTTTTAGACTGAATCCTAGCCAGACGTGGTGGTACATTCCTGTAACCCCAGCACTTGGGAGACTGAAGTGGCATACAAGTTCAAAGTCAGCCTGTGCTACATAATGTAGCAAAACTTATCTCAAAAATAAAATTTTTAATTAAAAAACACTGAAGCCTACTCATTTTTCTTTGTGTTTATAAGAAAATCTAATTCTTTTCCTTAGAGAAGACACATGAATAGTTTAAAAATACATACTTAAAAAAGTATATATACACTTAACATATATATTTATATTTTAAAAATATAAAAATATATTCTGGCTCAGTGGTAGAGCGCTTGCCTTGCATGCTCGAGGCCCTGGGTTCAATTCCTCAGCACCACATAAGCAAAAAGAAAAAAGCCGGAAGTGGCGCTGTGGCTCAAGTGGTAGAGCGCTAGCCTTGAGCTGAAGAGCTGAGGGACAGCACCCAGGCCTAGAGTTCAGGCCCCACGACCGGACCCAAAAAAAAAAAAAAAAAAAGTATTCATCATTTGTCACTCCTGATTTTCTCAAAAGCTTCTTCTTGGATTCCAACAAAGTATTAGAAGCTAAATCAAATATATAGAAGAGCAAAAGTATTCCCCTAAAACTGTAAGCACACAAAAAGCTAAATGTTTGATGGTAAAAATAACTATAGGAGGCTGGGAAGGTGGCTCAGTGGTAGAGTGCTTGCCTCGCATGCATGAGGCCCTGGGTTCCATTCCTCAGCACCACATAAGCAGAAAAAAAACCAGGGTGATGCTGTGGCCCAAGTGGTAGGAGCGCTAGCCTTGAGCTGAAGAGCTGAGGGACAGCGCCCAGGCCCAGAGTCAGGCCCCATGACCAACCAACCAAACAAACAACAAAAAAACAAGCACTAGGCTCAGAGTTCAAATCCTGGTACCAGGAAATTATAAGTCTCTATTCTGCCTGATTTCTCTCTCCCACTCTAGCTGTGCTGCCCCAAACTAAAAAGCTTTTCAAAGCCGAAAGCCTAAATCCTCCCATTCTCCTTTTTCCTCTTCTGTGTTTAATTTCTCTCTTATATTCCTGGACCTCAGGTGGGTGAAAAAGGTAGATGGGATAGTCAATTTCAAAGAAGGGAGGCAGGGGGAAAAGAGAGTAAATCTAGTTAATATACCACAACTTCCTCAAACTCCTGAGTGGATTTCACAAGCATGGTTTTGACTTTTTCTTCATTCTCCTTTATGTCTTCCTTTGCATACTCTTCTTCAGACAAGTCTGCTGTCCTCTTAGTCTGTGGTTCTACTAAAGAAGAACAGCATAAATTAGCATTTGCCTCCTTCACCTCACACATGTAACCCCAACTACTCAGGAGACTGAGTAGTTAGGATTACAGTTTGAAGCACTGGCAGGAGTCTAGCAGAGAGCAAGCATTGAGCAGAAAAGCTCAGAAACAACACACAGCCCTGAGTTTAAGACCCAAGCTCTGAGCCAGATGTTAGTGGCTCACACCTATAATCCTAGCTACTCAGGAGGCTGAGATCTGTGGATCACAGTTAAAAACCAGCCTGTGCAGGAAAGTCTGAGACTCTTATCTCCAGTTAACCACCAGAAAACCCAAGCCCTATTACCCATATAAAAAAGCAGGCCCTGCCGGGCGCTGGTGGCTCACGCCTGTAATCCTAGCTACTCAGGAGGCTGAGATCTGAGGATCTCGGTTCAAAGCCAGCCCGGGCAGGAGAGACCGTGAGACTCTTATCTCCAATAAACCACCAGAAAATCGGAAGTGGCGCTGTAGCTCAAGTGGTAGAGCGCTCGCCTAGAGCTGAAGAGCTGAAGGGACAGCGCCCAGGCCCAGAGTTCAAGCCCCACGACCGACCAAAAAAAAAAAAAAAAAAAAAAGCAGGCCCTGCGCACACAAAAAAGCATATGCTATATGCTGTGTAAACTCTATCCAGAAGTAAGCCTCCACCTTTGTAAATTTTTCTTTCAGAAGACACCTATTTTAGTTGTTATTGTTTTAGTGTTTTGTTTTTGTTTTGCCAGTCCTGGGGCTTAAACTCAGGACCTGGGCACTTTCTCTGAGCGTTTGTTTAAGGCTGGCATTCTACCACTTGAGTCACAGCCCCACTTCCGGCTTTTTCTGTTTATGTGGTACTGAGGAATCAAACCCAGGGCTTCATGGATGCTAGGCAAGTAAGCCCTCTACCACTATGCCACTTTCCCAGCTCAAATGGGATATTCTTAAACTCTGACAAACTTTATTACTCTTCAAGCTTCATTCACTTTTTGCTTTGTATTGACAATCGAACGAAAACGCATCCTGTGCCAGGTGCCGGTGGCGCATACCTGTAATCCTAGCTACTCAGGAGGCTGAGATCTGAGGATCACCGTTTGAAGCCAGCCCAGAACAGCCAGTGAGCCCCCTATCTCCAATGGATCACCAAAAAGCTGAAAGTGGAGCTGTGGCTCAAATGGGAGCGCACCAACTTGGAGCAACAGGGACAGCAGCTAAGCCCTGGGTTCAAGTCCCAGTACCGGCACAAAAATGAAACAAACCCCAAAACGGTTCAGTTTTACCCTGATGTCAACAGAGGGGCGGGGCTGAGCGATGCCACCAAGGCCGGACGCGGCCGGCAGGCCGGGCTGCCCGGGCCCCGGGCCCCCGCGCGCGCCCCGCAGCCGCCCTCACCCCCGCTCTCGGCCGCCTCGGGGTCCGGCTCGGCCTTGCGCTTGAGTCTCTGCGCCGAGGGGCTCCCCGGGGCGCCCCCCAGCTGGTACTGGTGCTCCTGGCCCCGCAGGTGCTTCAGGTAGCGGTCCTTCATGGACTGCCACGAGTGCTGGGTGACCGAGGCCTTCTCCATGGCTTTCCACAGGACGGTGCCCGTCACGGAGCTGGGCGAGCGGGCGTTTTCCTTCACGTAGGTCAAGATGGCCACGTCGTCCGCGTCGGTGAAGGCCATCCGCCCGTTGAGCGGCGGCGGCGGCGGCGGCGGCTCGGACTCGGCGGCGCGCTCGGCCGGGGCCCCGGCTTTGGTGTCCGAGCCCAGCCGGTAGGCCTCCAGCTCCAGCCTCTCGTTGCGCTCCACGCAGTCCAGGATGAACTGCGTGGAGATGAAGTCGCCCGCCGCCTCGGCCGCCGCCTCCCCGGGCTGGGCCAGCAGCACGGCGCCCGGCTCCTGCACCCGGCACACCGTGCCGCCGCCGTGCAGGATCAGCGTCGACAGCCGGCGCTTGGCCGGGCTGGGCCGCACGTAGAACGACATGGAGCTGCCGTCCTCCCTCAGGAACAGAGTGGAGGAATGGGTGGGCCCGTTGGGGTCTTTGCCCAAATCCATCGCCTCCGCCATGGCCCAGGCCTGTCACCACCACCAGCTCGGACAGAACGCTAGCCAGCCTAGCACTGCGCCTGCGCAGCACCCCAAACGCGCCCGCCCTCCCCTTCCCCGGAAGGGGCGGGGCTATGGCGGCGAAATGCCGCCCTGCGCGTGCGCGGCGCAATAGACTCCCCCCCCCTTCCTCGGAAGAGGCGGGGTTTTGGAGCTTCACCTGGAAGTACTCGTTACTTTCGGGTCGGTTCCCGGGGGAGATGGCCACGCTGCAGGAGGCAGACGTGAAAGTGGGTGGCGAGCCGAAACTGAGCAAGAAGTAAGTGTCGTCCAGGCCCATGTCAGCCTGTGGGGGAGCGGGGGGGGGGTCTCCGTCCAGACTGGGAGGTTGGGCTGGGGGCCCTGCTCGTGTGGCCACGCTCCGGCCCTGTAAGCGACATCTCCCCACCCCGAGGCCCCCACGGCGATCGGCGGGTGCTGATGGGTCCCCCCGCCTTAAGGTTGAAATTAGGGAGAGCAGGGGTCGGTCTGAGAAATGACAGGGAAGAAAAGTGGAACTTGCTGCTTCCCTCCTGCCCCTCCGAGAAAGGCCTCCTGTGCCGACTGCACCGCTCCCCGGTGCTCACCAAACGCCGTCTGCCACCTTCAGCTTTCCTTCCCGGGCCTCACCGAGACCGCATGAAGAGGGGTGTGTCCGTCTGGAAACGGCCGTCACCCTCCATATGGGTGATTCAGAGCCGTCAGTGGTCTTGCTCAGCCTGGAGGCTGTCCTAGGCACTGTTGAGTGTATCTTTGTTAGCCTATCCACCCCACACCCTAGATCCTAGAAATGTGTAGGTGATCACAGATCTAGATTAACCCACCCTTGAAAAGGCATTTTTATTGCCTCTAAATACCACATTCTTTCAACCACGGTCATGAAACCACGGAACTCAGACAACAGGGTGAGTTTTGACTGTGTTACTGACTAGGTTAGGGGTGTAGTACTTGTAGAACACAAGAACTTTAGCTTCTAATGCATTCTGATGGAACTGCTATAGGTTCTTCAGCTAGGTGGTTTTAGAAAAAGTAGTAATACCTAGATTTATGGAGTTCACTATCACTACATTGTCCTTTATGACAGTGATCTGATGGATTTTATAAATGTTTGGAACTTAACCTTAGATATCTATATCTTACTTGAGGGAAAGAAAGTTGAGTGGATTTTTTAAAATCTATTAAATCAGTCATTTTTTTTCTTTCTTTTTTTTGGGTCGGGTTGTGGGGCCTGAACTCTGGGCCTGGGCGCTGTCCCTCAGCTCTTCAGCTCAAGGCTAGCACTCTACCACTTGAGCCACAGCACCATTTCCGGCTTTTTTTTTCCTGCTTATGTGGTGCTGAGGAATCGAACCCAGGGCCTCATGCATCCAAGGCAAGCGCTCTACCAGTGAACCATCTTCCCAGCCCATCATTTTTTTCTTTGAAGAAATTTTATTTTATTTTATTTTATTTATTTTTGTCAGTCATGGTCCTGAACTCTGGGCCTGGGCGCTGCCCCTCAGCTCTTCAGCTCAAGGCTAGTGCTCTACCACTTGAGCCACAGCACCACTTCTGGCTTTTTCTGATTATGTAGTGCTAAGGAATGGAACCCAGGGCCTCATGCATGCAAGGCAAGCGCTCTACCACTGAGCCACCTTCCCAGCCCCTGAAGAAATTTTAACCAGATCTATTTTAGCATAACGGGGTTAAAGTGGGGGGGGGGGGGAATGGAAAAGAGATAAACATTTCCTACAGTCAGAAAAATGAGTTAAAGACTCCTTTTTTTTTTTTTTTTTTTTGGTCAGTCCTGGGGCTTGAACTCTGGGCCTGGGCGCTGTCCCTCTGCTCTTCAGCTCAAGGCAAGCTTTCTACTGCTTGAGCCACAGTACCACTTCAGTTTTCTAAGTGGTTAATTGGAGGTAAGAGTCTCATGGAGTTTCCTGCTTGGGCTGGCTTTGAACTGTGATTCTTAGATCTCACTCTCCTGAGTAGCTAGGATTACAGGTGTGAGCCACGGACAACTGGCTTTTTTTCTTTTTTATAATGCCACAATCAAGGCTTGAACTCAGGGACTCAAGTGTCTTGCTCAGCTCAGCGTTTTTGCTCACAATGGTTGCTCTACCACTTGAGCCACACCAGTAATTGAATTTTTGTATTAAAAGTAAGGTTTCCAGTTGAATTTTTATGTAAATTTTAAAAACTAGTCAGTTCTTTTTACTCAGAGAAAGTATAGTTACCATCACCCCCTCTTGTCTTGTCTTTGAGATAGGGTCTGGACAAGTTCCCAAGACAGATTTTGCCTCCACCTCTTGAGTAGCTGAATTATCACTTTTGTGGGTTGGGGCGGGGAGGAGGGAGGCTGTTACTGGACCCTGCCCATTAACAAAAAAGCTAAAGCACTCTACCACTTGAGCCACTGTACCACTTCCTGCTTTTTGGAGGTTAATTGAAGAGTCTCACAGACTTTTCTACTCTGGCTGGCTGGCTTCAAACCATGATCCTTAGATCTCAGCCTCCTGAGTAGCTAGGATTATAGGCAAGAGCCACTCAGGGGCTTTGGAATACCACTTTCATAAGCAGCTTTTGTGTTCCAGGCTTCTATATAAGCTTTCTGTTTTAATCTCACTTGTCATCTTGCAAAGCTAGCATTAATGTCTGTTTGCAGAATGATCAATGATGTATGGTGAAGTGTTTCCCCAAAGCCTGGGGTATAGTTTAGTGGTAATATGCTTGTCTTACATAGAAGAGATCATAAATTTGATGCCCAGCACCCCCCCTCCCCACCCCCTGCTACACCCCCCCCCCCAAAGTTTTGTTCTTATGTGTGTCCTAGCACTAATCTGAACTGAAGCAGAAATCTAAACCCTGGGTCAAGTCTAACTCCAAAGCCCATGATCTTTTTACTAATTGTGCTGTACTGTCTCACATGGCTTTACAATGAAAATGTGTTGATATTTTATCTTCCAGTGATTGTGAGCTTGAATAGTTTTGTTGTTGTTTTGTCAGTCGTGGGTCTTGAACTCTGGGCTTGGGCGCTATCGCTCAGCTCTTCAGCTCAAGGCGAGCACTCTACCGTTTGAGCTACAACGCCACTTCCGGTTTTCTAGTGGTTTATTGAAGAGTCTCATAGACTTTCCTGCCAGGGCTGGCTTTGAACCTTGATCCTAAGATCTCAGCCTCCTGAATAGCTAGGATTACAGGCATGAGACACCAGTGCCCAGTATTAAGTAGTTTTTGTAGTTAAAATTCTCTTCCTAATCACTCTTGAAACATTCCTGATCTAAAATCTTTAATGATCACAGTATTATGCTTAAGACCACTTGCCCAAAGGATTCATTCTCAAAATTCTCAAATGAAAGATCCCCTCCCCCCCCAAGTATATTTGAACACGGTAGAATATAGCTCCTGTCATTGTTTCCTTCCAGTGTTGATGTATAAACTAAAAACTATCCTTTCTTTTTTGTTCCAAGAACTCCAAACTATTCTTCTCTTTGACTTAGAAGAAATGTTTTGTGTGGGTTTAGTTTCCTCCTACCCCCACAACTGAGAACAGGGTCTCATTATGTTCCCCAGGCTGTCTCGGGCTCCTTAGCTCAAATGATCTTCCTGCCTCAGACTCCTGAGTATCAGAGACTACAGTCATGTACCACTATATGCAGCTGTATGGCTTACATTGTCTAAAGTTTGTGTTTGATAGAAATATCTTCCCTGTGTTTCATATGCTTTCCATTGCCATCTTGCGTCTAGGCACTTCAACCCTCTCCTCAAAAACACACTTTAGGACTTCAGAAAATTGCCTTCTGACTTGAATTCTAAAATGTGGTCATTTTTCTACCTGTAAGTTATTGGCTGACTTGTACTTGACTTTCTAACCTAGAAACACACCATTTTCCATAGCCAGGAGTGAAATGATTTTAGTTGCACAACAGTAAGTTCACAGGATTGGGTATTTGTTTAAGAGGGCCTGAAGTTAAATGGGACAAAAAGATAGTACCGAATGGCTCAGCTCCCCCTACGCAGAGTGTGTAGGTTGAGTGCATGTGTACTGTCTGTCCCATCTGACTCCACATCTCTTGTTTCCTGCTAGGTCCTGGCAGTAATTAATTCCAAGGTATTCTGCCATGTTGATGCAAGCTGCGGTCAGGCTTGTTAGGGGGTCCCTGCGGCAGACCTGGGCAGAGTGGGGTCAGAGGGACCTTCGACTGGGCCAACTTGCTCCTTTTACAACGCTGCACAAGGACAAGCCACTTTCTGATAAAAGAAGGTGGGTGCCCATTGCCTTCTTTATTGTTCTGGAGCAAAAGTTCTCTCCTCCAGCATCTGTTAAGCCCTTAGTTAAGTCTTTGGATTTACCACAAAGAAAGCAAAGAACTAACTCTACTATCAAACCCAATAGTTCTTTCTCACTTTCTCTGAGTTCAAATCCTCTCTTTTTAGTTTTTTTTTTTCTTCCCCCTGGTTAGTTGGAGATGAGTCTCTTGAACTTTTCTGCCCCTGCTGGCTTTGAACCCACATTCTCAGAGTCAGCCTCCTGAGTAGCGAGGATTACAGGCATGAGCCTCCAGCACCCAGCTTGGTTTTAAACTCTTGATTCTCCTACTTGAGTCTCTGAAGTGCTGGATTGTTGGTGTGGGCTTCCTTACAGCCTTAAGATGCCCTGTGGATCTTATTCTAGGACAATGCTGAGAAAAAACTTATTTGTATAAGGAATTTTTGTAATGCCAGTTATTTTGCCTTTTCTGGTTTTTTTTTTTTTTTGCTTTATTTTGAGTTTTTGTTTGCTCTTGAAATTAATCTAGTTCTAGTTGTTCTAGGTGTTGTCCTAGATCTTTCTGGACTTTTCTTAGAAATGATTTAAGAACAGTGTCTGATTTGAGAGGATAGCAGGTTTATCTTAATCCTAGAAAAGAAATCAGGTAGCCTTGGATGCCCACTGACTGAATTCCAGTATTATAGACCTGGAGCACTGTTTGGAAAAGGTTATCTTTACAACTGTTTTCAAGACAGATTGCATCAGAGTTGCCTGCTTTGAAGTCATCAAAACCAGTTTTTCACATAAAAGATGCTCAGCTCAGCTACATGTGGTGGTGCATGTCTATAATCCCAGCTACTTGGGAGGCAGTGATGTAGCGAATTGCAATTTCAGGCCAGCCCTGGGCAAAACACAGAGACTCTATTTTTTGGATGAGGTGGAGAGAAATAACTAAATAAAAATGGGCTGAAATGGTAGAGTATTTGCTGAATTCAAACTCTAATACTGTCTCTCCCCCAACCCCACCCCCAAAAAAGATGATCAGTTCAACTCCTTGATACATTTTTTAATTAAGTATTGAAAAATGAAGGCTAGTGACGCTGCTGAGACACACAGCTCCCAGTGAGGCTGAGCCATGGGATTGTAAACTGGAAGCCAGATGAACAGCTTACCAAGACCTTGTTTCAGAAGTAAAATGGGGAGAAGTTAAGAATGTAGCTCAATTTTAGAGCACTTGCCTAGCACATAAAAGACCCTGGGTTTAAGCCCCAGTACTGTAATAAATTAATGACTAACCAGTAAATAAATTTTGGAAAAGGAAGGAAAGAAAGGGAAATCAAGCATGTTCTCTAAAACCAGACAGCATGAAAGCATGATTTGGGGGCTAGGAAGGTGGCTCCGTGGTAGGGTGCTTACCTCTCATGCATGAGACCCTGGGTTTGATTGCTCAGCACCACATAAGCAGAAAAAGTTGGAAGTGGTGCTGTGGCTCAAATGGTAGAGCGCTACCCGTAAGCTGAAGAGCTGAAATATAGCACCAGGCCCAGAGTTCACACAACTGACAAAAAAAAAAAGAAGAAGAAGAAAGAAAGCATAACCTAGAATCTTTTCCAGTGGTTCACTATTATAAGAATATTCATCTGAAAGAATATCTACAAGTTCCCCTTAAATGACAAATATATCACTATCCAAAAATAACTTGTTCTCTTTCTGGATTCATACAGCAAGTTTACTTAAGGGATGTTTTGTTTGGTTTTTGAGTTTGAATAAGGAGGAATTTGCCTATAAATACATAAAAGTTATATGATTTCTATCCTAACTGCAGAGTATACAGGTTTTAAGGTAGTGATAGATACCTAGCATAGTTCTCATCTGGTCATTCGCTCATGACAGTGACAGGGTTGTTTATAAGCATCTGCCTTCATAACCACTGGGAGGTGTCTTGTTTCCCCTTGCTAAATAGGGAGAAGTTGGGTCATTTGTCAAAGGTCACATCATTGGTAGGTATGTCAGAATTGAGCCTTAGGCAGTTGTATTACAGAGATGATATTGTATCCCCGCTATTAAACTTCGTTGTACTTTCTCTGTTGTCAAAGACAGGTTCCAGTGGGCCATGTGAGGCCTGTGTGGACAGCTTTTCCCAGAGAGATTGTCCATAGTTATCTCCTTAAGCTCTGAAGAGTCCAATTCTGCCACAGCTTAACTCTTTCCTTTGGGAAGGGCATGGTGGGGGGGGGCCCATGGCAGACATAGCTGTTCCCTCACAGGTTGATCAGATACTGGAGGAGCTTAATCTCGTGGAATACCATGTAACTAAGATTTCGTTTGTGGAGCTTTGTAGCCCTATGAATGCTGAGAAGAGGCCTATGCTCCTGATTTGTAGGAAAATCCCCCTGCCCCCACCCTAAATGTAAACTAATACGTAGGATTTCTTTGTCCTAGTGCATCTTGGTTTTAATTGAGGCTAGGGCCAAGTGGAGACTGAACACAAAGACTGAAAATGATCCTCTGCATCTTTGTCCTAAGCTTATTTTTTCCCTTGTCTCTTTCACGTAGAGTTCAGTGAAAGAGGCTGGGGTTGGTGAGTGGAGCGTGGTGGGGGCGTGGCACTGAGCAAGCGCAGTTCCCCCAGCTTATTCATAGTTCTGGAAAGTAGCTATGGGGCAGAAGGCACCGGGCTCTTCGGGCACCGTTCACACTGATTGCTTTCATTTCCCAACAGTGAGCTAAAGAGACGCCTGAAAGCTGAGAAAAAAGTGGCAGAGAAAGAAGCCAAGCAGAAGGAGCTCAGTGAGAAACAGCTAAGCCAGGCCCCTGCGGCGGCCACCAATCACGCCACAGACAATGGTGTGGGTGCTGAGGAGGAGAGCCTGGACCCAAACGTGAGTCCCCTGGCCACTGGCACGGCTGGGCATGGGAAGGCTTGTGATGAGGTTTCTGGCAGATTTCCTTGGGCCCAAGCTGTAAGAGGGACCAATGACTAAGGAGATACATAGGCACCAGAACAGGCATTAGGTCTGGGTCACTTCCTGTAGGTAAGGGAAGAAGGCGAAGTCACAGAACATGCCATGCCTTCTGGCTAAATGCACAGGCCCTGGATTTTTTTTTTGGGGGGGTGGGTCCAGTCATGGGGCCTGAACTCTGGGCCTGGGCGCTGTCCCTCAGCTCTTCAGCTCAAGGCTAGCGCTCTACCACTGGAGCCACAGCGCCACTTCCGGCTTTTTGCTTATGTGGTGCTGAGGAATGGAACCCAGGGCCTCGAGCATGCAAGGCAAGTGCTCTACCACTGAGCCACCTTCCCAGCCCCTGGATTTTTTTTTTTATATATCAACTCCCAATAGGCAGCTGAAAGTCCAGAACTCCTAAGTGACTTTAGTTGAAAAACCACATTCTACAGACCAGATTCACCTCTCCTCTGTCCCCTAACCTCATCCTTCCCTCTCTAGTTTTATACAAAATGTTGAGTGGAACACAGCCTGCCTGTTTGTTTACATCTCTCCAAGGCTGCTTCCCCTCCTCCCCTCCCCACAACGCCAAAGTTGAGCAGTTGCATCAGGAAGAGTGTGCTGGCTCCTGCTGTAGATTGTCCCTGTTTGCATTCTACAGGTCCCGTGGGCCTGCCTTGGATAAAGTCTAATGCGTGGTCAGGGGTAGGAGAGTAGTTGAAGAGAAATGACTCCACCATATATACTCAGTCACCTAAACCAATAAAACATTTTCTTCTTTTTGTTGAGTCTTGCATTTTAGAATTCTAGCCTTCATTTCTAGCTGTGGATCAGACCAACCTGCGAGAGAGAGAGAAAGAGAGAGAGAGAGAGAAGAGAGAGTGTGTGTGTGTGTGTGTGCTGGTCCTGAGGCTTGAACTCAGGGCCTGAGCACTGTCCCTGAACATCTTTTGTTCAAGGTTAGCACTCTTACCACTTGAGCCACAGTGCCACTTTCAGCTTTTTCTGACTAGTTTATTGGAGATAAGCGCCACAGACTTTCCATCCCAGGCTGACTTTGAACTGTGATCCTCAGATCCTGAGTAGCTAGGATCACAGTCTTGAGCCACCAGTGCCCATCAACCGTGCGTTTTTTTAAATTTTTATTTTATTCTTATTATAAAGGTTATGTACAGAGGGGTTACGTTTACATGCATCGGGTAATGAGTACATTTCCTTTCATACAGTGTCACCTGTTCCCTCATTCTCTCTAATTCCCTTCCTCCCACCTCCACCCATGAGTTTTGTGTGGTTCACTTTCATCAGTGTCCGGTGTGCTTCACTGCAGCACTTTTTCTCTTTTTCCTCTGATTCTGTGCCCTCTTCTCACCCCCCCACAAATATTCACATAAATACACTGTTTATAAGGTAAAGTATACAGAATCATCATAAAAAGATTTTAAGTCCTTTGTTTCCATATCTTTGGAGTTCATTTCAGTCTATGTGTATTGTTTTCTATCCATGTGAACAGACTGTTGGGCATTGCACATTGTGATTCGCTCCTAAGACGATCCGCTTCTGGTCTCACTGCATGCGAGTATTTAGAATCCTGTGTCACTTGTCATATCCCAGTAACCATGCTTTTTTTGTTGTTTTTTGTTTTGTTTTGTTTTGTTTTGCCAGTCCTTGAGCTTGATCTCAGGACCTGGGCACTGTCCCTGAGCTTCTTTTGCTCAAGGCTAGCACTCTACTACTTGAACCACAGCACCACTAAACAGCCTTTTCTGTTTATGTGGTTTTGCCTTTTTTTTTTTTTTTTTTGGTTGGTCGTGGGTCTTGAACACTGACTGAGCCTGGGCGCTCAAGGCTAGTGCTCTACCACTTCAGCCACAACACCATTTCTGGTTTTCTGGTGGTTAAGCGGGCTGGCTTTGAACTGCAATTCTCAGATTTTAGCCTTCTGAGTAGCTAGGATTACAAGCGTGAGCCATCAGTGCCCACCTGTTTATGTGGTACTAAGGAATTGAACCCAGGGCTTCATGTAGGCAAGCACTCTACCACTAAGTCACGTTCCCAGTCCTGACCCTGCATGGTTTTGTTTTTTTTAATTGGTTGTGGGGCTTGAACTCTGGGCCTGGGCACTGCCCCTGAACCTTCCAGCTCACTACCACTTGAGCACGCTACCACTTGAGCCACAGCACCACTTCTGGTTTTCTGGCGGTTAATGGGGGATGAGAGTCTCACAGACTTTCCTTGCCTGAGCTGGCTTTGAACCTTGATCCTCAGATCTCGGCCTCCTGAGTAGTTGAGGATTATAGGCATGAGCCACTGGCACATGTTTTTAAATGTGAATCTCATTTTATTCAATCCTTTGCTTTCAAGAGTATGGGGGACATGTATATTGAAAGTCTCAACTCGGGGCACTCTGAGATAGAATCCAGTACTCTGCCAGATGGGCCCTGATCTGACCAGGTTCAACTTTGTAATGACTCTTTGTTGTTTAACAGCAATACTACAAGATCCGCAGTCAAGCAGTCCACCAGCTGAAGGTCAGTGGGGAGGACCCATACCCACACAAGTTCCATGTAGACATCTCTCTTACCCACTTCATCCAGCAATACAGTCACCTGCAGCCCGGGGACCACCTGACTGACATTACTTTAAAGGTGGCAGGTAGGAAAACTCCCCGTTGGTTCACTGAGATCCCCAAAGCAGGCAGGCCTCTTTGGTAACATAACAGAGCATATATGTTGCTCTTCAGCTATTGTCTCTTTGTTGTTTGATGATGATACGTATGTAACATATATTATTACAAAGGATTTCCATGCATGCACATAATGCATTTGATCATAATGATACCCTCTCTTGATCGTGTGTGTGTGTGTGTGTGCATGCGTGCGTGCGTGCGTGCCTGCGTGCCTGCGTGCTGATACTGGGAATTGACCTTGGCTTCAAGCTCTCACTTGGGTCTTTTTCCCTCAAGCCTGGTACTTTACCACTTGGGCCATACCTCACTTGCTAGAGAGGGTATTACTACAATTAAATACATTTTATACTCACACACGTGCGCATGGAATTTTTTTTTTTTTTTTTTGGTCGGTCGTGGGACTTGAACTCAGGGCCTGGGCACTGTCCTTCAGCCCTTCAGCTCAAGGCTAGCGCTCTACCACTTGAGCCACAGTGCCACTTCAGGATTTTTCTGCTTATGTGGTACTGAGGAATTGAACCCAGGGCCTCATGCATGCAAGGCAAGCACTCTACCACTGAGCCATCTTCCCAGCCCTTGGAAATCTTTTCTAATAAGTAATATATGCCAACCTGAGCAGGAAAGTCCGTGACACTCCAGTTAACCACCAAAAAGAAGAGCTGTGGCTCAAGTGGTACAGCACCAGGCTTGAGTGAGAAAAGCTCAAGGACAGACCCGGGCCCTGAGCTCAAGCCCCAGTACCAGAGAATATCTTAGCTCCAGATATTCATGCCCATCTTTGCCTTTTTTTGTTTTGTTCTGCTTTCTTGTTTTCTCTTCTTTTGTTTTCGTGCCAGTATCAGGGCTTGAACTCAGGACTTTGAGCTCCTGCTTGTTTCACCGCTGGTACTCTACCTCTGCCATTGGAGCCATACCTCTAGTCCCGTTGATTGGTTTTAATAAGAACAATGGGTGTGGGGACAAAAGCAGGAGTCAAAGTTCAAGTCATATCAGATTGTGTATATTGCTGAGGGAGCTCTCTTGGTACTGAGAGCATGAAAGGTCTTCTGGTTCTATCTGTCCATATTTTTGCTATTCTTTTTTTCTAGGTAGAATCCATGCCAAACGAGCTTCTGGGGGAAAACTCATCTTCTATGACCTTCGAGGAGAGGGAGTCAAGTTACAAGTCATGGCCAATTCCAGGTATATAGAATTAGCTACCTAGTTATAGAACTTTTCAGGCTGAGCTAGAGCAACAAAGACATTTCGGACAGAGGATGATAATGGTCTTATTTTTTCCATTGTTGTTTAAAGTTAGATTAGGAAGTATAGGGAAGCCTGGCACGGTAGTTCATGCCTATAATCCTAGCTACTCAGGAGGCTGAGATCTGAGGATCGCAGTTAAAAGCCAGCCCAGGCAGAAAAGTCCCCATGAGACTCTTCTCTCTAATAAACTACTCAAAAAAGCTAGTAGTGGTGCTGTGGCTCAAGTGGTAGAGTGCTAGCCTTGAGTACAAAGAAGCATAGGGACAGCACCCAAGCTGAGTTCAAGCCCCAAAACCAGGGAAAAAAAAGGGGGGCGGCGGGGGGACAAGGTTGAAGGAAGTTATACAGGCTAGATTATCTGCCTGCCTGGAAAGTGATGGCTGCTCTTGAGTTGTATTATAAAACATAAATAACACAATATATAAAAAAGATCTGAAACAATCCTTTGTAGTAATTGCCTCTTATTTGCTTAGCGTTTGAGACTTCCATTAATTAGTTGAGGGTTCCAGTGTAAACTAGTAGTGGGTGCTGATTTTGACTACTATATAGTGAATTACTTTTCCTTCCACTCAGGAACTATAAATCAGAGGAAGAATTTATTCGCATAAACAATAAACTGCGTCGAGGAGACATAATCGGAGTTGAGGGGAATCCTGGGAAAACCAAGAAGGGTGAACTGAGCATCATTCCCTATGAAATCACGCTCTTGTCTCCCTGTCTGCATATGTTACCTCATCTACACTTTGGCCTCAAAGACAAGGTAAGTGCTCAGCCTGCTAGCTGTGACACCAAAGATGCAGTCCACTTGTTTTATTCTGCCATTAAGTAAAGCCAGAGATGTCTAACTGCTGCTTTTTGTTTAGGAAACAAGATATCGTCAGAGATACTTGGACTTGATCCTAAATGACTTTGTGAGGCAGAAATTTATCATTCGCTCCAAGATCATCACGTATATCAGAAGTTTCTTGGATGAGCTGGGATTCCTAGAGGTGAGAGGAGGGAGGGGTTCCTGTCTGCCTTGCTCTGCTTGCCCCGTGCGTCCCTCCCTGCCCTCCTCTCCCAAGGCATGCCTCATGACAGCATCTTCTTTCCTTCTTCCATCTTGTTTGGTGTCCTTGTTAGGAAAGCAAGAACTGACTTCCACAATAATGAGCAAGGTGTCGTATCATTTGCGTGCTATTAGTGCCATGTTTGATATGTTAATAAGTTATTTAGTGACAAATTTTTGTAGCTTTAAAAAAAGTGTTTACATGTGTGAGAAAGGCAAATACATGTATTGTAAAACAAATCCAATAAACAAAAGCCAGACTGTACTCTTCTGCCTCTTTCAACTAACTTACTTCTTACTTCTCTCCCTAAACTTGACTTTATTGTGTCTCCTTCCTCACTATTTCCTGTGACTGCATGGACAAACTTACACCTGCAGCAAGTGGGGTATGAGTGAATGTTTTGGAGCAGTTGTTTTATATCTTGCATTACACACTTTCAATGGACCTACCTTTTTTTTTTTCTATTTCATATATTCTGTTCTAGAAAAATCAAGCAGTTTGTTCTTTTTCAGGGACTGCATTACTTTTGAACTGAGTGTTATGTGGGAACAAAGCATGAGCTGTCTCCAAGGTCAGGTTGTCTGAGGACAAACTTTCTCCCTGTCTCTTTTAGATAGAGACTCCTATGATGAACATCATCCCAGGGGGAGCTGTGGCCAAGCCTTTCATCACTTATCACAATGAGCTGGACATGAACTTGTACATGAGAATTGCTCCAGAACTCTACCATAAGGTAGTTGATCATAATACACCCCATTCCCTTAAAGCACAGAAGGCTGGAAATCATTGGCTAGAAGTGTTGGTTAGAAATAAGAGAGCCACTAAGGATAAAATAGCCAGGAAGTGTTCTGGATTTGTCAGGTTTTGTAACACTTCGAGAATTTCTCTAAGATTAAGAGCATTACAAGGTAGACAGCAAAGGGATAGTATACATACCCCTAACCTACTCTGGTTACCCTAGCATTTTTCAATTTATAGTTTTCTTGGATTTTAGTCTTTTATGGAAGAGCATAGTGTCCTTCCCCTCCCCCCCTTCTCTTTCTCCCTCTGGAAGTTTTATATATATATTTTTTTGAAGATGTATCTTCATATATAGATATGAATATGGATATATTTATATCTTCGCATATATATCTTCAAATAACGAGCCATATCATCATATCATTCAGGATTCTTAGTTGTAGACAACAGACCCTATTGTAACTAAAGCCACTGACACATCTGTTTAGCTATATAAGGAAGCTCACATGAAGGATCAGAGAGCTTGGAACCTGAATAACTAGGAATGATGTGAATCTCATTCCTGAGCTGATGTCCTAGAGAACGCCATCTTTACAGCTTGGATGGGTCACTGTCAGAAGTAGCATCCCTGCAGCAGCTCCACATCTAGAGGTCTCTGGTGCCTTCCACCTGAATGAATTCTGCATAATATTTCTTACTGGTATATCTGAGGCTGAGTCACAAGAGGCTTCTCTGGATAGGCTAAGACCAAGATAGAGGACACCCATGCCACAGGAAGAGTTTAACAACTGTCCACTACAAGGGTCTAAATGGAGCAAAGTACTAGGAACTTGGAGTAGAAAGTACAGCTAAGCTATGAACAGCAGTTGGAAGAAGAAACTTCCCAGAGCTGTGAAGACAGAGTTACCTGCTTGACCAAGGCCATGTATTGCTAGATGCTGGTGGTTGGTGGCATTGACCGGGTTTATGAAATTGGACGTCAGTTCCGGAACGAAGGCATTGATTTGACTCACAATCCTGAGTTCACCACCTGCGAGTTTTACATGGCATATGCAGATTATCACGATCTGATGGAAATCACTGAGAAGATGATTTCAGGTGAGCCTTACTTTTTTCACCTCTCAGCAGGCTTGTAGGGGCTGGTGAGCTACTTGCAGATTACTTCCTGAGCTTTGTCCGTAGGAAATGGCTCATTTCTCTCCTAGGAATGGTTAAAAACATTACTGGCAGTTACAAGGTTTCCTACCATCCTGATGGCCCAGAGGGCCAAGCCTTCGAGATTGACTTCACCCCACCCTTCCGGAGAATCAGCATGGTGGAAGAGCTTGAGAAAGCCCTTGGGGTGAAGCTGCCTGAGACCAGCCTGTTGGAAACTGAAGGTAAAGGTTCAGCTCTGAATTTGTGCCTGGGTACGGTGTGGGGTGTGTGTATGCATGTGTGTGTGTGTGCACGCACGTACACTTTCAGTACTGAACTTTGAAGTGAAGACCTCACAGTAGCCAGTAGCCAAGTCAGTTGAACCATGCCACCAGCTTTTCTGTGTTTTTATGCCATTCCTGGGGCTTAAACTCAGGCCTTGGGCACTGTCTCTGAGCTTTTTTGCTCAAGACTAGCACTCAGCCACTTGAGTCACAGCTCTACTTCTGGCTTTTTGGTAGTTAATTGGAGAAATAAGAGTCTCACAGACTTTCCTGCCCAGGCTGGCTTTGAACTGGGATTCTTACATCTCAGCCTCCAGAGTAGATAGGATTACAGGCATTAGCTACCAGCTGAGGCTTTGGATATTTTTGAGACAGGATTTCGCATTTTTGTCCGGGGCATCCTAGACTGCATTCCTACTTGCGCTTCCCTGTGTCCCTGAGCATGCCAAATGTGTGTCCCTGCCCCCAGCCATTATTGAGATGGGAGTCTCCTGACCTCAGAAGGTCTGTCTCCCAGGTAGCTAGGCTTTTATGCTTGAACCCTATGCCCGCTCTGTTTTGTTTTTGAGCTAAGGTCTCACTGGGTAGCCCAAACCTAGAGTCCTTCCTTCTCGTCCTCCCAAGTGCTAAGATTATAGGCATGCACCACTACACCCAGCTTTATATGTGTTTTTATTGGGCTATTTGATGTTTCCTGGTCTAACTTGAACATTTGTGTCACAGAAACTCGCAGAATGCTTGATGATATCTGTGTGGCCAAAGCTGTTGAATGCCCTCCACCTCGGACAACTGCTAGACTCCTGGACAAGGTGAGAGGTCACCACATCATATGCATTCTCAGCAGCCTCAGTAGGCCTGTACTCAGACATGAGTCCCACTCTGGGAGTTGTTTTCCATAGCTTCATAGGAAAACAACTAGGGAGAAAGGAGAGAGCTAATCTTGAACTATGAATAATCTGCGTTAATCCTTTCCATTCTTTGAAAAGCTATAGGATAAAGCCATCTAGAAGGAATTGAGACCTCCCTCTGGTCTGGGACTGTGAAAATATTAAAATTAATATCTATTTCACCTTTGTCTTTCCATTAAGCTTGTTGGGGAGTTTCTGGAAGTAACATGCATCAATCCTACATTCATCTGTGATCACCCGCAGATCATGAGCCCTTTGGCTAAATGGTAAGATAAGTGCAGTATTTTGGCTGCCTGCTGCTACATAGCAACCCCACAGCTTACAAATCTGAACCAACAATTTATTTTCAAAATACACTATCTTTCTGTTCCATGGAATGTTGGCTGAGATAACAGAAATTACTCTTTTTCCCCAAGTTTTAGAAAGGATTTATTTTTATTTAGTATTGAAGTAAGGAGAAATAGAAAAGCTTTCCCACTCCCCACCCAGGAAATGAGAGTTAAAGATTCTTCATGGCTTTTTTCCCACTGGGAATTCTGCCAGGGCACTTTGTTTCCCCTCTACATGGCCTCTCCATATGCTGTCTTTATGGCATCATAACTTTTAGCATGGCTGTTGGGTTCCCAGGGGCACGTGTTCCAAAGAACAAAAAGCAAACATGCAAACAGGCATTCATTCTTCTGTGGATACCCTATTGGCCAAACAAGTCATGGCTAGCCCAGAGTCCATTCAGGAGAAATGTATGCAGAAGGTCAGACATAACAGTCTACCACAGGGCTCATTAGGAAGATACTCAAACCCTCCAGGTCTCTCACACCCTCACTGTAATACCAGATGATTTGGTGCTAAGAATACATGCAGTTAGGTTGCAGTTAGCTCTACTTTTTTGAGTCTACAGTCATTCAGGGATTCTTGTACCAGGAGCTGTAAATTCATCCTTGTTGTTGGCCTGGTTCCCAGGCACCGCTCCAAAGAGGGTCTGACTGAGCGCTTTGAGCTGTTTGTCATGAAGAAGGAAGTGTGCAATGCCTACACGGAGCTGAACGATCCCATGCGGCAGCGGCAGCTGTTTGAAGAACAGGCTAAGGTGAGGAAAGAGTGAACGTGTCCTCATCAGAAGGTACCAGTACAGGCTCGGGGGCACTCATGGTTTTGCCAGAGGAAGTCACATTTCCAAAGGAAGATTTTGGTTTTGGTTGCGTGAGACCTAAAAGGAACATAAGGTTGTCTGTATACAAGGAGCACAGTGTGTGTCTTAAAAACAGGGAAACATGACTTTTCTGAGATTGCACTTTTCTCAGATTTCTTGGGGATGCAGCAGATCAAGGTATGAAGCAGGCAGGGCCCTGCAGGCTGCCTGTACTCATGTCACTGGTGGGTGGTTTTAGGAACCAGGAGAAAGACTATGCAGTCACCATACCGTCTATGAAAATTTGGTTTTCCTGCCATCCCAGGAGCCCCAGCAGCGGAAGTAGTGTATTTCAGAGGAATTTGTGTGCATTCTCATGTAGGTTTCATCAGTCCTGATCTGTGAGTCTATGCGGGAAGTACCCCCGTCCCAGAATTACTGGGAAATGAATTCCCACCACCTGCATAAAAACATTCTATTGCCTTAGACACTGAGCTGTCTTGACAAAATGTTACCTCTTGCTTCTCTTTATTCTAGGCGAAAGCCGCTGGTGACGATGAAGCCATGTTCATAGATGAAAACTTCTGTACTGCCCTGGAGTATGGGCTGCCCCCAACTGCTGGCTGGGGCATGGGCATCGACCGTCTCACCATGTTCCTCACAGACTCCAATAACATCAAGGTACACAGCGGTTCTCCATAGCGCACACTTCCCCAAAGCCCCAGGGTTGGAGGCAGAGCCAGGTGGGCCCCAAGGGTAAACAAGGAGCACTGGGCAGGCAAAGGGGTCCACACCATGCCACAATTGGAGACTTGGATTAACTGACCTTGTGGGATATTAGTTCTTTCTACTGAGACAGGAGGAATACCAATGTTTGCATTTCATGCGTTTCTAGGGACAGGCTGCCTGCTGCCTGAGCTTGTTTTTTTGGGTTTAGGTAGTACTGGGGATTGAACTCAGGGGCCCATGCTTCCCAAATTGGCTTGTTTAAATCAGCTGATCAATGTGGAAACTGTCCCTGTCCTATTTTTGTAAAGCAAGAAATCAATTCCGTGTGTGCACATGTGCATGTGCATGCACTCCCCAGCCTTGGAGCTTGAACTCAAAGCCTGAGTGCTTTCTCTGAGCTTTTGAGCTCAAGGCTAGTGCTCTGCCACTGAGCCACAGCTCACTTCCAACTTTTTGGTGGTTAATTGGGGATAAGAGTCTCACAGACTTTCCTGCCCAAGCTGGCTTTGAACCACTATCCTCACTCAGATCTCAGCCTTCTGAGTAGCCAGAATTGTAGGTATAGCTCACCCCAGTGCCCTATTACAATAAATTTTAATAGAACCTGTGTTTATTCACTGTCTTGACATGATGTCCTAGACAGTGCTGTACACAAAACAGCATACAGATCTCTGGACTTGGTTAGTAGTAATAACAGGCAAAGGAAATACATAGATCACTCTTCAAAAAAATATGTTCAAGTACCTTTATAGCATCAAGACACATTTATGATCTTTTGTAGGAAGTACTTCTGTTTCCTGCCATGAAACCCGAAGACAAGAAGGAGACTGTAGCAGCCAGTGATACACTGGAAAGCTCAACAGTTGGCACTTCTGTCTAGAAAAGAATGACAAGTCTTATAACTCAGGCACTTTTGCGTATCTACAAAAGATAAAATCTGTGAGGGAATTCTTGTATGTCACCATCCATCCAACCACAATTCTGTTTCAGCCACCAGAAGAGAGAAAAGGAATTACAAATTTCTTTTTATTCCTTGTTAACAAATAAACTACCTTATCTCTTTACCTTGGGCATGTCAGTTTTTTTTTTTCCCCAGACTGCTGGCCTAATGAATGCTTAGGGTTCTACCGTGTTATGGTAGTTTGTGTTAATGTGGTAGGAGAAGGACCTTGTTGTTTTTTTTTTATTGGTATTTGGTATCACTGGGATTGAACCAAGACATCACACATTAGACAGCTGCTAAGTGCCCTAAAATTGTTTATTTCTCCTCTGTGCCATGCATTGTTCTGAGGAATTAGGGACACAGTAGAGAACAAAAATTATCACTGTTTGTCATATGACAAAGAATTTGTCATTTGTACCCCAGCAAAGCCTTTGTAGGAGTCCCAATTTGGGAATAACCAGTCTACTTTTATTTTTTTCAGTCATTGGGCCTGAACTCTGGGCCTGGGCACTGTCCCTCAGCTCTTCAGCTCAAGGCTAATGCTCTACTACTTGAGCCATAGCACCATTTCCAGCTTTTTCTGCTCATGTGGTGCTGGAGAATCCAACCCAGGGCCTCATGCATGCAAGGCAAGCACTCTACCACTGAGCCACCTTCCCAGCCCTAGCCAGTCTACTTTTGCAGAGTAAGTTACTACTATTACTGGCAAAGTGATTCAGTCATGCAGAGATTACCTAACTGCGAACCACTTGAGGCTGTGTAGCCTCCCCACCCCTGCTTTTAAAGCAGGTTGTCTTTGAGAAGGAGAATGTGAATGAAGATGGAGACAGACTTCTTTCTATGGGAGAAAACAAGGTCAAGATCAGACAAGGGACAGGACTTGAGGCCACACTGTCTATGCAGACCACTGGAAAAAGCTACACAGAGAAAGTTAAGAGGGCTGCTAAGATGTATTTAATAGAAGGCTGGAAGCAAAAGCTAGCCGTCTCGTCTTAGAGGAGGCTAGGGATAAAGGAGCAACACAACACTGGACAACTTGCATGTGGATCTGCAGGAAGGAAAATTGACAAAGCTAGGAGTGGACAGGTCATAAAGGACTTGTCAACTCATCAAACCACTGATGGTACCAGATTTACTGATTTCTGTACTAGAGTGATCAGAACAAGACATGGTCCTTAGCTTCTAGTCATATAGTGGAAAAGAGATTTAATAAATCATCCTTAGCCAAGCACTGGTGATGGCTCATGCTTGTAATCCTAGCTACTCAAGAGGCTGAGATCTAAGGATCATGGTTCAAAGCCAGCCCAGGCAGGAAAATCCTTGAGACTCTTATCTCCAATTAACCACCAGAACACTGGAAGTGGTGCTGTGGCTCAAGTAATAAGAGTACTGGCAAAAGGGGGGAGGGGAAACTTTGCATAGTATGGAAACAAATGCAAGGGTGGGTTGGAGGGAGCTTGGAGGACAGTGGCACTAGATATAGTACAAAAGTCCAAAGAACTAGATCCAGCTGGAAGAAGAGGCTGCTCATAACAGTTATGAGCCTTACTGTGAGTTTTATGTTAGAAGCAGGGTATGGTAATTCATGCCTGTAAACAGTCAAAGGAATACAAGTCTGAGGCAAACTCAGCAAGACCTTGTCTTGAAATACAAGCCTGGGAATCGTGAACCAAGTGTTAGGAATTCTTGCCTAGCAACTGCAAGGAACAGTATGACAAATATATATGTTGCAGGTATAGCTCAAGTGGTAGAGCACTTGCATACTACAGGCCCTATTCCCTGTATGGAGTGGAAACAGGGAGCCAGGACACCATGAATGTAAGTGGGAATGTCATCACTTTCCTGGTTTGAAAAGATCAGTATGGTTGCTCTGTGGGAAATGAATTGGCATTAAATGACAGTTCGGAAATCAGTGTAGCAGTCACCTACTTCAAGATAGTGACTTGAAAGGTGGGCAGGTTCAAGGAATATGATTAATGGCTAAGTAGTGAATTCTGTGTTAGGGAAAGGGAAGGAAAACCATGACAGAGGTGACACACTTGGTTTATGCAAACTAATTCCGGAGAGGAAAAATGAAGCATGATTCCCCACATCAGAAAGAAGGGAATGACAGTTGCACTTTGAAAATGGAGACGGATGGGGCTGGGAAGGTGGCTCAGTGGTAGAGCGCTTCCCTTGCATGCATGAGGCCCTGGGTTCGATTCCTCAGCACCACATAAGCAGGGAAAAAAAGAAAAAGCCAGAAGTGGTGCTATGGCTCAAGTGATAGGCACGCTAGCCTTGAGCTGAAGAGCTGAGGGACAGCGCCCAGGCCCAGAGTTCAGGCCCCCCGACCGGACCCCCCCAGAAAAAGAAAGAAAATGGAGACGAAGAAAGCATTTTTGGTCTGGAAGAGCTTTGGCCCTTTTCCTTTGAACTAGAGGCAAGTTGAAATTCTGCCTCCTTTTAGTAACTCAATGAGATTTACCGTGGCTGCTAAGAGTTCGTGAGCCATCCAGGCTTCTTAACCTGTTGGACAGCGTTGAGACAAAACTTTAGATTGGCATTCCAGGATACGTTGTTTTCCTATTTGCAACCGAATTGTCTGGCAGGGTGTTTGCCTCCCCCGCCCCCAGCCCCCATCTTACCTCCCCACCCCCACCTCCACCCCGGCTCTAAACGACTACCGACCTGGGTACCTCGGCCTTGGTCCCTTCCCTTGGAGAACTACAAAGACCAGCGTGCTCTGCGCACTTCCGGGGTGGAACCTGCGAGGCACTGTTGTTTGTGACGCCACGTCCGCCGCGCGTCAGCCTTCACCTGTCTGAGGGCGCGCGTCCGGCCGGCGGAGTGCATGGGCACGGAGTTGGGGCGTCGGGGCTCGAGGTGTGCGGTTGAGGGGCTCCGTGGTCCCCGGGTTGGGAGGGGCGGGCTCTCGGCTTCCTTTCTCCTGGTTTTGCCTGGGGAGAGCTGAGGGCCTGAACCTTGCGGCACGGGCCGCACGTGGGGAAGGGCGGGCTCCCGCTCCCGCTGCCGGCAGCCAACTTGTCAGCGGGAAGCGCCCGCTCCGGGCCCCGAGGAGTGACTGCTGGGCCGAGCTGTTCGGCAGGATCCAGGCCTGCCACCTGCCGGGTCGGCGCCCCGCGCCGGGCCGATGGCGGTGTGCACCTCTGCCCTCTGCCGTCGGCCTGCACACGCCTTCACCAGCTGCTGTGTGTGGTGCCCTCCTGGAAATGACGCCCGAGCCCCCCAACCGGGGACCCGGCTCTCCCCTGCGCTTTGCTCCTAGAGACAGAAAAGTCCTGCTGGCTCTCTGACTTGAAAGGCACAGTTTCTATCATTTGTGGCCAGTTCTTCGTCTTAAGTCACTACGGTCCGATTCATCCATGACCTTTCTTCTACTTCAGTATCGGTCCTGAACTTCGCAAGAGTCTCACTGTAGACATCTTGCAGAAGCATTTCATGTAAGCCTGTTTGTGTTTGTTTTATAACTGCTTAGCTGTGTATACCTATTACATGATCCCATCTTCTAAGAAGCTTTTCATACAGAGTCTGAATAAGGTCAGGACATACTCTGTAGTGCAAGAGGGAGAGAGCAGATTATCCAGGACAATCAAGTGGTTTTTGGTGGTTTTTTTTTTTTTGTAATATGAATCCCCATTTAACATATTAATGGCTCAGGATCTTGACAATTGCTTTCAGAGATATTGTTTATAAGATAAAGTGAGGGCTGGGACGGTGACTCAGTGATAGAGTGCTTGCCTTGCATGCATGATACCCTGGGTTCTATTCCTCACACCACATAAGCAGAAAATGCTGGAAATAGCTCAAGTAGTAGAGCACTAACCTTGAGCTGAAGAGCTAAGGGACAGTACCCAGGCTCAGTTCAGGCCATATTTAAGGAAAGTAAAAAATAGAGAGGTTAGGTAATCTACCTAATATCACACAGTTAATTTGTGGCATGGTCAGATTGAGGAGCTAGAAAAGGCAACTTCATGCCCATGTCCTTAGGCAGAAGTCTTATAAAAACTTAACTGGTGAGAGACCAGTTAATTTCTGCCTTTCCTTCCTTCTGCTGTAGAGGAAAGAAGAGAATACTATTTCTGAAGAGAATGGAAAGGAACATCTTGCCAGAAAGATCAGCCTTGTGAGGATCTGCACAAAGCAAGCTGAGGTCTGCAAACTGAAGCAGGATACTTGAGTAGTAAATTCAGAAGCATTAAAAATGCGCAGATGTCTAAGGAAACATTTTAAAGCTTGAAAAAAATAAGGTGTCTCCTGGATTAGTAGGACTTGGGGCTCCTTTAACCTTTCACTAAAGATGAAAGGGGGCTGGGAGTTGGTAGGAAAAAGTAAACAAGTTCCTTATAGAAGAAGTAAACGAGTTCCTCATAGGAGAGGGACCGTTCATTGCAAAGACTGTTGGAAGCATTGATGCGGGCTGTGACATCTTGCACTGATTCTCCTTTCTGTATGTCTGATGCCTGTGACTTTTGGTAGGGCTTTAGCCCCAGCCCCAGCCATGTGGACAGCGGATGAGATTGCTCAGCTGTGCTATGAGCACTACCATGTTAGGCTGCCTAAGCAGGGCAAGCCTGAGCCCAACCGTGAATGGACATTGTTGGCAGCCGTGGTGAAGATACAGTTTACAGCTGACCAGGCTTGTGGCATTTATGATAAGGCAATACAAGGTGAGACCTTTACTTCTCTCCTGTCATAGTGATAGAGTTAGTCTATCCTTGCTATCCAGGAACTCTTGTGAGCAGATTGTTACTGCAGTGTTAGGCACATTTCCTCTGGTGTCCACCAGGTGGCAATATAGTCATAGTGGCAGCAGACCACCCTTGCTGGAACAACCCTGGTTAAGACGACCTGTGGGAATCAACTACTAAACTTGAGTACTGGAGAACATTTAGCCTCCGAGAGCTCACTTGATGATTTATTTTTTTCTTCAGTGACAAAGGAAGTTGTCTCAATGGGAACAGGAACCAAGTGCATAGGCCAGTCCAAAATGAGGAAGAGCGGTAAGCATATGTGTGTTTGTGAGGAGTGGTGGGAATCTAAACAAAGAATTATGTATCTGGGATTGCATATCTTTGGAAACCTGTGTTCACATTAATATTTACTCTTCTTGTCCAGGAAAAGGGGCCAAACATGGTACTATACTGCGTAAGATTTGTGATCTGGGATGGCTGGCCTCTCATTTCCTGCTTTCTGTTTGTCCTAGTTTAAAGATAGTACTCATTTAAAGGGTACAAGTCCAGACCTGAGCTTAGTGACTGCTGCCTGGAGGATGAGGCCAGCTTGGGCTACATACTGAGAGCCCGTCAAAAAACCAAACCAAAAAACAAGGGCAGGCTGGAGGGGCAGTAGGGAGGATGAAAATCAATTTCAGAGCAAAGGCTATCAGGAACATTCATTCTGAATGAACTGAAAGTCAGCCAGTGTTTTCATGCTCAAATCATAGGTTCCCTAGCTATTATGCATTACTCTGGAAGACTCTAGAGCTGTAAAACAAGTAGAGAATGCAGCTTGAGTGGTTTCCAAGCCCCAGAAAGCAATCTTGGATTTAATGGAGATTTTGGCACCAACAAGAATAAGGGAGCCGGGCGCCGGTGACTCACGTCTGTAATCCTAGCTACTCAGGAGGCTGAGATCTGGAGGATTGCGGTTCAAAGCCAGCCCGGTCAAGAAAGTCTGTGAAACTCTTATCTCCAGTAAACCACCAGAAAACCAGAAGTGGTGCTGTGGTTCAAGTGGTAGAGCGCTAGCCTTGAGCTGAAAAACCGAGGGACAGCGCTCAGGCCCAGAGTTCAAGCCCCACAACAGACAAAAAAAAAAAAAAAAGTAAAATAAGGGAACTTTACCTCCTGTGTCCAGCTAGCAGTTCCTCTTTGAGTTTGTGTCCACCCTGCCCACCTTGTTCTTCTAGCCTTGCCTCCTGCACATGAGAAAGCTGTCCCAGGCCCACTGTGGATTAAATTAGATAGAGTACTATCAGCATGATCACAAGTTTGATACCATGATACAGAAGGTTTGTAGTCTTGTGGGCCAGTGCTAAGTGTACTGCTGAACATCCTAAACTGCATAAGCTAAGCCCCTGCAACAGAATGTCCTGGCCCCTTACGTTTGCAATGTTGAGTTGAGAAATGTCGCTACAGTTGTAGGTTCAATATCATTTCACTTAGTGTTCTGTCTCTTCCACAGGAGACATCCTCAATGATAGCCATGCTGAAGTCATAGCCAGGAGGGGTTTCCTACGGTAAGGCCACAGTAAGGCCACGTCCTCCCTCAGCAAGTCTGATTCAGCAGATCCAAGAATGAGAGTCCCTGCAAGCAGTCTATCACTTAAGCTACACCTCTGACCAGAATTTGCTTTCCAAATTAGACCTCAAATAATGTAGATTATTTTGGTTGGTGAAGTATTGTATTCTAGACTAGTGGATCTCAAACTTTGAATGTATCTCAGAATCATCTAGAGAATTTATTAAAGCCCAGATTGCTGGAGCTTGGAGTGTAGCTCAGGGGTAGATCTCTTGCCTCACATGCACAAGGCCCTCAGCACTAGTCTAGCCATGTGCTGTTTAATTAGAGATGACGGTTCCAGGACTTTTCTAAGGCTGACTCCAAGCTGTTTTCTCCCAGATCTCAGACTTCTGAGTAGTTAGTGTAACAGGTGTAAGTCACCAGCACCTGGCCTTTTTTCCTCTTTTCAGTGAATGTTTGCAGTACTGGGAACCAGATCCCCCGCCCTGTTGTTCCTTCTGATAACATCTACATCCTTAGGTACCTTCTCCATCAGCTCCAGTTGGCAGCCACTCTGGAAAAGGACAGCATCTTTATCCCAGGAACTCACAAAGGGCTGTGGAAACTCAGACCAGATCTCTCTTTTGTATTTTTCTCCAGCCACACACCCTGTAAGTATATTCAAGCCTTTTAAGTAGAATTGCAATGTCTACTTCCTTATGCGTGCCTTACCCAAAAAGATGTTTCTCACATAAGCAGTTTTGACAGATGTATGGCCAGTAATAGTGCCAGTTATGTGCCTAAAGTTCCCTACCAAGGGGAAGGCAGAAGGTAGAGGGAGGCAAGAGAGGCATCTCACTCATAGAATTGCTGTTATCAGATCAAGATTGGGAAGTTTAGGGCTTAAATCCTACAGGGTGTGCAAAGTTAACAACAGGGTGTCCTCCTGTAGTAACTTCCCAGCATCCTACAACTCTCCATTCATTCATTCATTGAACAGTACACCTCCCACTCTCATTTCCCCCCTCCCCTGCATCTCTTTGTTTTTTGTTTTTTTGTTTTGTTTTTGGTTTTTTTGGGTTTTTTTGGTCCGGTCGTGGGGCCTGAACTCTGGGCCTGGGCGCTGTCCCTCAGCTCTTCAGCTCAAGGCTAGCGCTCTACCACTTGAGCCACAGCGCCACTTCCGGCTTTTTTCTTTTTGCTTATGTGATGCTGAGGAATCAAACCCAGGGCCTCATGCATGCAAGGCAAGCGCTCTACCACTGAGCCACCTTCCCAGCCCTCCCCTGCATCTCTTTGTATCTGCCTTTCCTTCAGGTTCTGGTTGTTTGAGCTATGATCTTGCTGTATACTCCTGTCTGGCCTCAAACTCACAATGTTCCCGAAATAACAGGTGTGTGCCACCATGCAAAGCCAGAAGAGAGGTTTTTCATTAGTCTAGCAGATGATAGTGAATGAACCCCACCCATTATTTATGCTAATAGTCTTCCAGGCCATCTAGACAGTTGTGGCTACTTCGGGAAATTTTTGATGCATTATTATTGGTAGATTTTTTTTTTTTTTTTATTTTTGTGTCAGTCCTGGGGCTTTAACACCTTGACATTTGTCCAACGTGGTGCTCTACCATGTTAGCTACAGCACCACTCCTGGCTTTTCATGGGTCGTTTCATTGGAGATGAGTCGTACAGATTTTCCATACTAGCTTGGAAAATCCTCAGATCTCAGCCTCTTGAGTAGCTTGGATTATAGGCATGAGCACCAATACCCAACTACTAGTGGATATTCTTTCTAAAAAAAAACTAAAAGCAATTCCTTTTATAGACAACAGCTCAGAAATGGCAGTAAATTTTCTTAAATCTGAAAGCTTTGACATGAGAATATAAGCTTGTTCTCCAACTATTAAACTTTAATTCAATTAGAGAAGACAGTCATTTTGTGGTGACTCGCTATTTTAAAAACAGTCAACAAGATTTGATTGTAACAAATAGAAACTATTCTTCCATCTTAAGAAAGAATGAGTATGGGGCTGGGAATATGGCTTAGTGGTAGAGTGCTTCTCTAGCATAAATGAAGCCCTGGGTTCGATTCCTCAGTATCATATAAACCAAAAGGGGCTGGAAGTGGCACTGTGGCTCAAGTGGTAGAGTGCTAGCCTTGAGTAAAAGAAACTCAGGGACAGTGCCCAGGCCCTGAGTTCAAGCCCAAGGGCTGGAAAAAAAAAAAAAGGAGTATGGGAAGTGAGTTGGTTTAGTCAGAGTAGGGCTCCTCTGAGCTGTTTCCTTTTTTTTTTTTTTTTTTTTTTTGTCAGTCGTGGGGCTTGAACTCTGGGCCTGGGTGAGGCTGGAGGCCACACCTAAAGCAGTCAGGGCTTGGGTGACCCCTGTGAAGACAGATGCATCCAGGCCTAATAGTCTAATCCAACTGCTTCAACTAGCAGTGCACACACATGCCTGTCTCTGAGTCACCTTGGATATCTTAACAAGAATGCCGGCCTGCCTGCAAAGCTTCTGACCAAGCAGGTATACTATGAGTCCCAGTCATTGGCTCTTCTAACAGGTTCCAGACTGGTGATGGTGTGGCTGGTCCAGGGGACTCATCTCTCCTCTTTATGCAGGTGGAGATGCCTCCATCATTCCAATGCTTGAGTTTGAAGAACAGCCTTGCTGCCCTGTCACCATCAGCTCATCTGCAGGAGCCAGTGGTGACTTGGAGGCTCTTGAAGACAAAGGAGATTGTGATGACACTGACAGTCCTGTAGCCAAGAAGATGAGACTTGAAACTCCTTCCAACTTGGTCATGAATGGGACCACTCACTGTGACAAGCAGGAACGGCATCCAGTCATGCCGGAGGTCAGCAGCTGGAACCTCACTGTGCAGGGACTGGCCACTGTGAAAACTAAAATGCCCCGTGACATCACAGTGGTGGACATTCATAGAACTGGGGCCAAGTGTGTCCCCGGAGAAGCCAGGGACCCAGGGAAGCCAGGTGCCGCATACCACCAGGTGGGGCTGCTGCGAGTGAAGCCAGGCCGAGGGGACAGGACGTGCTCCATGTCTTGCAGTGACAAGATGGCCCGGTGGAATGTCCTTGGATGTCAGGGCGCACTGTTGATGCACTTCCTGGAAGAGCCCATCTACCTGTCAGCTTTGGTGATTGGGAAGTGCCCATACAGCCAGGAAGCCATGCAGAGAGCCCTGACTGGAAGGTGAGAGGCGGATGAAGGGCAGTTTGAGTCCAGACAGCCTTACAATTGCTCTATACCTTTTCATCCAGCAGTTAAATTTCCAAGAATTTATCCTCAAGAATTAAGCAAGCTAAACTGCGCCACCACCAGAAGGGGGAGCCATTGCTCCCGGAGCTTCCCCTGCCACTTCCTGTAGTGGCTGGGGAGTGGGGGAGGGGCTGGTGCATTTCAGCTTCTTTGCTCCTTTGGCTGCTGCTGTCACTGTAGAGACAAATGATGCCGGAAATCGACTTCGGTTTCAATTGGTGTTGGAATTTGTGCAATGTTTAGTCAACCCAAATTACCTAAATTTTCTTGCCCACAGAGGTTACTTCAAAGACAGATCTTTTGTTGCTTTACTGGAAAGAACCAAAATATGCCAGGTATATAAAGACGTTGCACTTGCTAGGCAAGTGCTTTGCCACCGAGCTACATCCTAGTCCCCTATTCCCTTTTAGTGATGAAAAAAATAAAAACAAGAAAAAGAAAGCTAGACATGGGATGCACTGAGACCCATCTTAAAGAAGAAACTGATTATAGTGGTTCATACCTATATCCCAGCTACTCAGCAGGTAGAGATCAGGAAGATTGTAGTTTCAGGCCATCCTTACCTGGCAAGAAGTTCAGGAGACCCCCATTGCAGCAAATAAAAAATTGCGTTGGGCACTGGTGGCGTACACCTATGATTCTAGCTACTCAGGAGGCTGAAATCAAAGGATTATCATTTGAAGCCATCTGGGCAGAATATTTGAAAGTATCTAACAAAAAAGCTTTGGAAGTGCAACTGTGGCTCAAGTAATAGAGTGCTAGCCTTGAGCAAAAAATTCAAGGGAGGGGCTGGGAAGGTGGCTCAGTGGTAGAGCGCTTGCCTTGCATGCTCGAGGCCCTGGGTTTGATTCCTCAGCACCACATAAGCAAAAAGAAAAAAGCCGGAAGTGGTGCTGTGGCTCAAGTGGTAGAGCACTAGCCTTGAGCTGAAGAGCTGAGGGACAGCGCCCAGGCCCAGAGTTCAGGCCCCACAACCAGACCCCCCCCCCCAAAAAAAAAATTCAAGGTACTGGCACCAGTTGCCAGTGGTTCAAAGCCAGCTCAGACAGGAAAGTCCAGGATACTCTTATGTCCAAAAAACTAGTGCCAGAGTGGCACTGTAGCTCAAAGTGGTAAGAGTTCTAGCCTTGAGCACAAAGAGGCTCAGGGACAGCATCCAGGCCCTGACTTCAAGCCCCAAGACCTACACTAAATAAATAAGAGGGTTGTAATTTAAAGCCATCCCAGGCACGAAATTCACAATTTACAGATGTGCCCAGTGACATACACACAAATAGCCAAAAAGTGAGAGCAGCCAAATGCCCACTAGGACATACATGGATAAACTAACTGATGTCTCTTACAATGGATGATAGGATTTGCTGTGAAGAGGACCACAGTGCATGGTTGGCCCTTGAAACTTCTTGCTAAGTGAAGTAAGGGCATATTGCATGATTTCATTTATGTGAAAACCCAGAAGAGGCAAATCCATAGAAACCTATGAGTTGGTGACCAGCAGAGTACACCTCCAGATTCTTGGCTACCAGGGCCTGGGGAAGTGACCATGGGGCTGAAATTTGGGATTTGAAGTTACTGTCTGTCCATCGTGTCCAGTTTGGGATTTGAAGTTACTGTCTGTCCATCGTGTCCAGTTTGTTGGGTGTACTTTATGCAAAAGATGTAAGAGGAGGGGCTGGGAAGGTGGCTCAGTGGTAGAAAGCTTGCCTTGCATGCATGAGGCCCTGGGTTCGATTCCTCAGCACCACATAAGCAGGGAAAAAAAGCCGGAAGTGGCGCTGTGGCTCAAGTGGTAGAGTGCTAGCCTTGAGCTGAAGAGCTGAGGGACAGCGCCCAGGCCCAGAGTTCAGGCCCTACAACGGGACCCAAAAAAAAAAAAAAAAATGTAAGGGGGGGGGGGAAGGCATTTGAATATTAAGGGATAATTTAGGCTGTGGTGTGTTTGGAGGATTGCTATTAAGTTCCTCAAATGAAGATTGAAGTGTGATATTTCTGACATTGCTGATGTATACTGGTTCATTTACCTGTTATCCTTCAGACTGATGGGGAGGGATCTGCATCCAGGCATAGAGTTCTTCCCACATACCTCAGCAAATAAGAAGCAAGGGATGGCGAAGTCCACAATCTTTGCGACTTTTTCTCTAGGAATGCATCTAAAATGAATATATTTTCCCTCACATTTAGGTGTCAGAATGTCTCGGCTTTACCCAAAGGCTTTAGAGTTCAAGAACTGAAAACACAGCAGTCAGATTTACTGTTTGAACAGAGCCGCTGTGCAGTGCAGGCAAATAGGCTGGATGGTCCAGGCCGGCTTGTGCCTTGTGGGGCAGGTAAGGGATCCAGGTGGAACTTACCCTGGAGCAGCTTTTTCCTGGCAGAATATCCTAGACAAGTCTGCATCCCACAGCCTCAGAAGGCAATTTGCCATTCCAGCAGTCAATAGTGCATACTTTGGTCATCACCCACCCTGGGTTAAGTTTCTGCTATGTGTGACTGGGCAACTTATTTCCTAGCCAGTGCTGATATTTGAGGATCACAGTTCAAAATCAACCCAGGCAGGAAAGCTCCTAGACTCATCTCCAATTAACCACCAGAAAACAACTTAGTGGCGCTGTGGCACAAAGTGATAGAGTGTTAGCCTTGAGCAAAAAAACTCAGAGACAGCGCCCAGGCCCTGAGTTCAAGCCTCACCACCACCAACAAAAAAGAATATTTCTTTCCTGGTTTTTTTTGGTTTTTTTTTTGTCTTTTTTGCTAGTACTAAAGTTTGAACTCAGGACCTCAAGTTTGCTCAGCTTGGTTGCTCAGCTGCCACTCTGCCACTCAAGCTATGTCTCCAGCCTAGATTTTTGCAGAGTTTCTCAGACTTTTCTGCCCAGGTTGGCTTTTTAGCCCTGATCCTCCAGATCTCAGCAACCTGAGTAGCCAACATTACAGTTGTGAGCCACAAGCAGGCAACTATGGAATAATACTTACATAGTGATTATGAGAATGAAATGAAGAATTCTATTGGATGCATTTATTGTGTCCACCATATAATAAATGCACAATGAAGTCAAAGATAATCATGAACATTATACTATTGTAACCTGGAGACCAAAGTGATCATACCAAGTTTTCATGGGCCTGTAGAGGAAGAAAAATGCTTTTAGTAAAACAAATTGCTTTATAGAAAACTGAATAACACCAAATTATTTTCTCTTTGTAGCAATCAGCTGGAGTGCAGTTCCTGAGCATCCGCTGGATGTTACGGCCAACGGCTTTCCCCAAGGAACCACGAAGAAAGGAATTGGAAGCCTTCAGGCCAGGTACCACTATCAGGGCAGAAGGGCCTGGGGCTGTGATGTGAGCTCATATCTTTGCTCTCAAATTCCAGAACATTTTCAAGGCCCCTAAAAGAATACAAGAATACTACACCCGCCGGGCGCTGGTGGCTCACGCCTGTAATCCTAGCTACTCAGGAAGCTGAGATCTGAGGATCGCGGTTCAAAGCCAGCCCAGGCAGGAGAGACCGTGAGACTCCTATCTCCAATAAACCACCAGAAAAGCGGAAGTGGCGCTGTAGCTCAAGTGGTAGAGCGCTTGCCTTGAGCTGAAGAGCTGAGGGACAGCGCCCAGGCCCAGAGTTCAAGCCCCACAGCCGACAAAAAAAAAAAAAAAAAGAATACTACACCCATTAGCACAGTCCTGGCCTGCTCCTTTTCTTTTTTGGGGGGGGGTCCGGTCGTGGAACCTGAACTCTGGGCCTGGGCACTGTCCCTCAGCTCTTCAGCTCAAGGCTAGCGCTCTACTACTTGAGCCACAGCGCCACTTCCGGCTTTTTTCTTTTTTTGCTTATGTGGTGCTGAGGAATCGAACCCAGGGCCTCTGGCATGCAAGGCAAGTGCTCTACCACTGAGCCACCTTCCCAGCCCCCCTGCTCCTTTTCTCTAGCCCTTAGAAACCTCAAAGGTACTTGTTTCCTCACTCCATAGAGTTATCACTTTATGTGATTTCATTTTATATAAATAATACCAGATGGTTTGTGGCCTTTTCTGTTTGGCTTCATTTCCTTATTATGTTTTCATATGTAGCAGGTATCTGTACTTCTGTCCTATCTTGGTTTGTTTGTGCCGTCCTGGGGCGTTTTTTCTTGCCAGTCCTGGGGCTTGAACTCAAGGCCTGGGCACTGTCCCTGAGCCTCTTTGTACCTAAGGCTACGTTCTACCACTTGAGCCACAGGATCACTTCTAGCTTTTTCTGAGTAGTATTAGAAATAAGAGTCTCATGGACTTTCCTGCCCAGGCTGGCAGGATCCTCAGATCTCCGCCTTCTGGGTAGCTAGGATGACAGGTGTGAGACGTGCCTGCCTCCTTTCCAGTTTGTTGAGACAGTCTCACTATCGTGCCTCCCTAGTTCTAGGATTACAGGTGTGCATCACTACACTTGGCAAACGCTTTCCTTCTTTTCAGCCACTGAGTGCCAGGGTTCAAGCAGCCTAGATGACAAACACTGTCCTGAAAGCCTGGGCCACTGAATGGGAAATTACTGCAAGTGAGAGGTTTGGACCGTTTCCTGGTTTCTGCCTACCTTTAATACTTGTAGGACACCAGCTCTCAGCCAGACAGCAGATATATGAACAGAGGAGCTCACAGGGCAGGGCCACAGGTTTCCTGCCGAGCAGTCTCTGCAGTTGGTAACAGCCTAGAAGCTTCTCACTGTGGCCACACTCAGTTGACTCAAATGTTCTTGTTTGTTATGTGTTCATAATGTCTTACCTGAAAAGCACAGTTCCAGTCCCACTGCCTGCTGGCTCAGTTCCCATCCTCCTGCTCCAGATTCCTGCGGGGCTGCTCTCCAGCTTGTCCCAGTATGTCATTGTCACCTGGGTCGGTGGAGCTTGCTGTTTGTTGTAACCCAAGCTCTTCCTCAAATTCTATGGGTGGTGTGAGGCAAGTCCAGTGGCTCTTTTGGTCTCAGTATGTTCATACCTGTAAAATGAGGACTTTTCCAGAGATGATCTAAAGTTTGTGACATGTAAATTAGAAGGTAAATTAGTTTACTACAAGGTTTTCATTCACTGGCTGTTGAATTGTACCGAGCTTCTTTTCATCTCTGTTCCTCATGTTATTTTTCTTCTTTAACACCTTAAGGGGATTTCCTTAAGGGGTTTTCCATCTGTTTCTATTTTGATCTCATGAATCAAATCAGAATTCCTGAGTGCCAGCAACTGCACCAACATAGTTTAGGCCAAGGGGGGAGCAGCAGGCAAGGGCTCAAGGTTCCCAAAAACAGGAGTTTCTGAAGGAAGCTAGTCCCAGCTGGGGCCAGGAACTTTCTGCACTGTACACATGTGTGTACCTGTTTCATGTCCCAGTTATGGCTACCATGTCCTAGCTGAGGGTATGATTTGATGCGTCTCCCCATTTCTAGGTGCAAGCCAACCCAAGCAAAGGTACCAAGACTGAATCAAAACAAAATACAAAAGGGCTGGGGTTGCGCACTTGCCTACCATGCCCAAGGACCCAAGTCAGTCCTCCTTATGAAAGGAAGAAAGAAGCAGCATTTGTTAAGAATTCCAGCTGGGCACTGGTAGTTCAAGCCTGTAATCCTAGCTACTCAGGTGGCTGAAATCTGAAGATTGCATTTCAAAGCCAGCCTGAATAGGAAAGTCCATGAGACTTATCTCCAATTAACCTCCAGAAAACCAGAAGTGGAGCTGTGGCTCAAAGTAGTAGAGTACTAGCCTTAAGCAAAATAACTCATAGACAGCACTCAGACCCTGAGTTCAAGCCCCATAATCGACAAAAAAAATACAACAATAATAATAATAATAATTTCAAATAACTCCTGGAGGTTTATTATCTTTGAGCGAAAGTTTGTCATCTAAAGACCTAGAATGTCCCTAGGGGATAATCAGGAGACTCCACCTCAGGTGGATTATTTTTTTTATCATTATCATTATTATTACTATTATTGAGGCATGATCTGCTATAGCCCAGATTGGGCTCAAACTCCATCCTCTGCCTTAGCCTCCTCCGTGCTGGAATTACAGACAGGCTCCATGACACCCAACACTCCAGTGAGCTGTGTAAGTATCTGACACAGGACAGAGCACCATCTCTAAAGCAAAGCTTTCCATGTGCTATAAACAGTGCTATGCTGCTATGCAAGGGACTAGTTCCCTTGACAGGGAAGCAGATGTGTCACATCACAGAATGAAGTTTACTTCATTACTCATTTTACTTCAGTTATCCCATATGAGCCTGTCTTTTTAATGATTCTACTGTGGATAACACTTCTCAGGATGAGTTTCATCAGGTCTAGAATTTTCTCCTTGCCAAGCACAGATGGAGATGGGCCCTGGCACATTCAAATGTAAATACCATATTTATTGAGGCCTGGCATCTTTTATAATGGCCTGGTACATAGTAAATAATCAGTGATTTTTACCTTCTTCTGAACAGATCCAGAATCAGCAAAGTGGAACTCTTTAGGTCATTCCTGAAGCTTCTAAGCAGCATTGCAGAGGACATGCAGCCAGACTCCCTCAGGTGATGCTACTGATCCATGGTTTTTCCATATTTAGGAACAACTCTGTCTTAGTCCTAGGCCTGTCAATAGCAGGATGCTTTCACAGACAGGAGTTGGTGGATCTATTACTGCCCACCTGACTTCTATCCCTAGAGACATACTTACAGAGAATGAAAACTTAGGGGGGCTTGGACCTAGTTACCGGTGAACAAGGGGCTATCCATGATTCTTACTTACGGCATTGAAGGACAGGCTGTTTATTTCAGTAAACACAAAAGAATGAGAGATTTCTTCCTTCTTTCCTTACTTACTATCTTCTGCTGAGAATGGAACCCAGTGCTTCTCCATGTTAGGCAAATGCTCTGTCACTGAGCTACACCCCTATTGCAGAGAGAAGATACTTGACCATAGCTGTATTCACAGGGTTCAGGTAAAGTTTAAAGCTGGCATGTATGCGTCATTCCCAGCATTAGGGAGGCTAAGGGGGAAAAAATTGCATGTTCAAGGTCAGGATGGGCTACATAGCAACTTCACAGTGAGCTCAGACTAGCTAGTGAGTCCCTGTCTCAATAAATAAAATATTTAATAACAAAAGTTGCCATGCATATGGATCCCATCTCTTAACTAACAAAAAGCTGTAGCTAATTGATCGTATACTAAAATCAATGTTTGCTGAAAAAAGCTATTTTTCTCCGTGCTGTGGTGAGCTGAAAAACAACTTAGGTCTCCACAGATCTTGGCAAAGCACAGAGAGTACAAGATAAAATGAGTTAATAAAACATGAGTTTCAATGCAAAGACAGCAGGGAAGAGCAAGGGAAGTGCTACATAGTCTTTCTGTTTTTAAATGTAGTTTTATTGTTGTTATTATTAAGATATTGGGGCTGGGAAGGTGGCTCAGTGGTAGAGTGCTTGCCTCACATGCATGAGGCCTGGGTTTGATTCGTCAGCACCACATAAACAGAAAAAGCTGGAAGTGGTGCTGTGGCTCAAGTGGTAGAGCACTAGCCTTGAGCTGAAGAGCTGAGGGACAGCGCCCAGACCCAGAGTTTAAGCCCCACAACAGGGGGGGAAAAAAAAAAAAAAAAAAAGATGTTATACAGAGGTGTTACCATTTTATCATTTTATAAATCAGAGAATGAATATAGAAAACACTATGCATTAAGCAGTAGGCCCAAGCCTGTTTTATGGTCAGGTTTTGATAATCAGTAACTATACTATTGATTTTAAAGATCTGTCTTTTTGCTGTGATTTGTGGGTCCCTGAAATGTTTTTTTCTTTTTCTTTTTTTTTTTTTTTTTTTTTTGGGTCTGGTCGTGGGGTTTGAACTCTGGGTCTGGGTGCTGTCCCTCAGCTCTTCAGCTCAAGGCTAGCGCTCTATCACTTGAGCCACAGCGCCACTTCTGGCCTTTTTCTTTTTGCTTATGTGGTGCTGAGGAATCGAACCCAGGGCCTCAGGCATGCAAGGCAAGCGCTCTACCACTGAGCCACCTTCCCAGCCCTTTTTCTTTTCTTTTTAATAATTCAGACACTTACTATGGACAGCAAGAAATTTCTTTGGGAAGGTGGGAGGTGGCAGGGAAAGAGGGGGGGACTCCACCCAGATCCACAGACCTTGGCAGCCCACAATCAGGCAGTGGGTGGGTATAGAAGATGGTCCTGTTTGCTGCAGCATCAGGGCTAGCCTTGGGGGTGGGGGTGGGGGGAATTCCTGCTGGACATAAACATGATCCTTGCTGAAGGTTGGTGGGGCAGTGACCTACGGGGAAGAATTTGATTTGGTATCTGGGATCTAAAGCTAGGGTAGAGGATTTTTTTTTTCTTCCTAAACTGACTCAGCAGAATTCTTGCTGGAACTGGATTTAGAGAGTCAAGGATAGCCCAGGGTTAAGACCAGGTGAAACAGAAGTCAGGACCCTGACTCAAGTTTGGTCAAAAGAGTCCATCAGGGGCTGGGAAGGTGGCTCAGTGGTAGAGCGCTTGCCTTGCATGCATGAGGCCCTGGGTTCGATTCCTCAACACCACATAAGCAGAAGAAAAAAAAAGCCACAAGTGGTGCTGTGGCTCAATTGGTAGAGTGCTAGCCTTGAGCTGAAGAACTGAGGGACAGCACCCAGGCCCAGAGTTCAGGCCCCACAACTGGACTCCTCCCCTCCCCCCCCAAAAAAAAGAGCCTATCAGAAGAACAGGGTTAGCATTCTTCCCCAAGGCTGAATGGGTTTGGAAACATGTTCCCTGCAATAGGAAGAGGAGAAATGCAAACATGGTGGAAAGTTCTTTGTAAGAAAAAAATGCCAAGAAGGTTAATCCTTTGGTGGAAATTACAGATCCTTAGAAAACTTGAAACCAAAAGTATAGTTATTCTTATTTTCTGTTTCTACCAGAACCACACACAATAGTATTCTGTTCGTTCTGACCTTATTTAACTTCTGCCACTTTCACACGATGCCTTGCAAGGGAGACAGTGGCACTCTGGGAAAGTACATTAGCACTTTCTGTTCTTGGTCTCTCATTGTAACCTGCCGAGGTGCTTCTTAGGGGTTTCACAGGCCCAACGGGTGAGCATCTCCCTGAGAACTCGTGCTTGGTGGTATGTGTGCATTAGGGGGCAGAAGCTGGACACCTACCAGGAGTATAAAGAGGCTGCATCCACTTACCAGGAAGCCTGGAGCACACTCCGAAAGCAGGCATTTGGATTCTGGATCAAAAATCCACCAGACTATCACCAATTCAAATGAATAGGAAAAGTTTTCCAGCGGATTTATTCCTCTAATACTAGCCATTCAGGAGGTGGAGATGAAGAAGATCACAAGCAGTTCAAGGTCAGCCTGAGCAATAAGGTTCTGAGACACCATCTCAACCAATAAAAGCTATATGGTAGTGCGCACTTCATCTCAGGATATAGAGGATCACTGTCCAGGCCAGCTTAATCGTGAGACACTTAAAAAAATGCTGCGAACACATCCATGTGGTAGAGCTCCTTCCTAGCAAGTGCAAGGCCCTGAGTTCAAAACCCAGCATCACCAAAAAAAAAGTCTGCAGGCTTGCTGGTAGCAGGAGCTTCATTCTGGACAACCATAAGCCTTTCTGTTGACTAAATCAAGAAAACATCAGGCTGGGGACATTTTACTATTGCTTGGTATTTGACTTTGATTATGTTTTATTGCTTCTCTAAAATATAGAATTTGGAATATGATACTTGAGTGCGCTGCAGCGTTTCTGTTTTTATGTGTTCCTACATTGATTCAGCAAGTATTTATTGGCTGAAATGATGTTTGAGGCTCTGTATGCTTTACAATTCCATCTGATAGGAGAACATGAGTTTCATATTCCCAGACTTTCTTCCCCTGGGCAGTCATCTTTTTCCCAGTTTTCAGCAGTCAGACTTGACTGAAGTTATCTTTATTCTTGGCTCATAATTCAGCCTTGGGCAACCCTGTTCTGGACAGCTATCAAGATTCTCTTTGTTCATTTTGTTTTGTGAAACAGTCTCGGGATTGTAGCCCAGTTTAGTCTGGGACCTCTTGGTCTTCCTCCCTCAGCCTCCTGAATGCTGGGATTACAGGCAAGTACTACCACACCCAACCCAAGGTTCCCTTACAATCTGAGATAAGTGTAGGCCACAGAAAAGTGTGTAGGCCACATAACCTTGAGATTGCCAATGGCTATTCCTACCATATAAAGACCTGCTGAGAATGAAGGTCACAAAGAAGGAAATAGTTTAGAACCATAGCTCTACTAACATTGTTCCCCTGAAGTCCGTGCCCGTCTGGATCTCCAGTTCCAGTTGTTTTAAGCCTGTTCCAGTTGGTTGTCTAGCTCTCAGCTGAGTTCTGTACACAGGATCACAGTTCCTACAGCCAGTTAGCAACAGACCTGGCGACCAGTCTCATTTAACTGACATCTAATACTGAGCTCCCAGCCCCTTCACACTCTGAATAATGGACTGAAATGGGAGCTTTCCACATCGGAGTTATTCAAGGTCATTTGTATATAGCTTTAAGTACTTTTTAATCACAGCTTATTGAGTTATAATTCTTATACATATACTGTTTAGTGGTTTTAGACTATCCACAGAGTTGTGCATCTATTGATTTTAGAACATTTTTATCATCCCCAGAAGAGCCCTTGTGCCTGTATCCATTTCCTAGGGCTATTTTAACAAAGAACCACAACTGTGTAGCTTAAAACAACAGAAATTATTCTGTCTCAGGTCTGGATGCTAGAAGTCCAAAATCAATTGTCAGTGGGGGCCAGGCATCAGTACTTCACACCTGTAATCCTAGCTACGAGGGGCTGAGACCTAGAAGATCACAATTCCAAGCAAGCCTAGGCAAAAAAAAAAAAAAAATGCTTTTCAACTTTGTAAAGGGTTATAAAGGTAGTGTATAGAAGGGCTACAATGACATAAGTCAGGTAAAGGGCACACTTGGACAGTCACCCCTTCCTTCCCTTGCTCTCTCTCTGTTTGGCAAAAAAGTTCTTGGCAGTCCTTAGCTTGAAGCTGTATCACTTCACCTCTGCCGCTGCCTTTACAGCCTTCTTCCCTTTGTGTGTCTTCATGTGGACTTTTTTTTTTTTTTTTTTGGTCCTGGGGCTTGAACTCTGGGTCTGAGCGCTGCCCCTCAATTCTTCAGCTCAAGGCAAGCGCTCTACCACTTGAGCCACAGCACCACTTCTGGTTCTCTGGTGGTTTACTGGAGATAAGAATCTCGTGGACTTTTCTGCCCAGGCTGGCTTTGAACCACAATCCTCAGATCTCAAGGCCTCCTGAGTAGCTTGGATTACAGGTATGAGCCACTGACTCGCGGCTCACTTGCCTTCTTCTAAGGACTCTAGTCATTGGGTCTAGGGCCTAAACTAATCCATTGTGATCTTAGCTCAACTAACTACATCCGTAAAGTGACCAAACAAGGTCACTTTCTGAGCTTGGCAGAATTTTCTTTTTTTCTTTTTCTTTTTTATTTGGTTGTGGGACTTGAACTTTTGGAGATGAGAGTCTCACAGCCTTTCCTGCCCAGGCTGGCTTTGAACCGCGATTCTCAGCTCTCAGCCTCCTGAGTAGCTAGGATTATGGGCATGAGCCACCATTGCCTGGCTTGGCAGAATTTTTCTATAGGTCCCAGTATAGAATGGCACAAAAGACTCCCATGAATTCACCCCTCAGACTTCACAAATGTCCAATGTGGATGATGGTGGCCAGATGCCTAAGACAGGCCCGCCTCCGAGGCCCTGCTGTCTGGCAAGGGTAACCCCTCACCAGAGAGTGCCGTGTACACACAAGGAACAGTGTGGGCACACCACTCACCCTCACACTGTCCACCCTGTCACTTCAGCAAGGACTCCAGCCAGGTCCACACCGCGAAGCTGGTGATATTCCTTTGTGTCACTTTTATAACCATTCTCCCTCCTTTGTAAATACTTGCCATTTCCTCCAGTGTTGCTTTCGCATATTCTCTGCACCCCAGAATTTCTGTCAGTTTGCAAGTAATAAAGAAGCTTGATAAAATTGGGGCTCAGTTGATTGGGCCTGAACACTTCATTGGTGAGTCTGTGTAGTGTGTTGAATCTTTTCAAGAGGAGCGTGCTGTCTGATGGGCTCCGTCTCACTTTCCGTGAGCGGGGTGAGCAGCCTGCGCTGCCGCGCCACCTTCCCACTGGCTTAGCAGTTTTGTCAGGAGTCTCCAAGACCCTCAGGATTCGCAGAACTAAGAAAAATCACTGCATACTACATACAGATTAGTCAGCCAGTAGAAAAGGCACAGTGAAGTCCAAGAGGAAACAGGCCAGGCTTCTGGTCGTGGCCCTGGGTAGCTTGCGTTTGCAATGCTTGGGTGATGGGGAGTCTGTGACCCGCTGCCGCTCAGAGACTGCTCTCCAGGGCAGACGGAATAGCTCACCGCTGCTTCCTGGAGCCTTTGTTTTGCAGGTTGTGATATGTAAACCACAGCTGCTCCTGTGCCCCAACCCTGTCCTTTGTGGGACTCCTCCTGTCCACCTAGACCTGGAGGGAGGGACAGCCCCACTCTCCGCGGACCTGGAGGGGCCCCTCCCAACTGGTTTGTCTCAGTTTGTTACTGAGTCAGAAGCTAACTAAACTCACGCATGGGCCCCACAACCTGCTGAAATGATCCAACACCTGCTTACTTGCCTCATTCTCTCTTCCCTAGAAGCCACTCAGTCCCCTCGCTCCTCCTGCCGCCCTGTATCTCAGCTGACCCCAGGGCCTGGCCTGGCCCTCCCCTGCGTGAGTTCTGTTGATACCGCCATTTCCTCATCTGACCTTCCTACTCCTGAATAATACTAAAACTGTTGAACATGCTGCCCAGCGTTCATCTCTCAGCCCTGAGGGGCGACATAGTTCATGCCAAGAGTTGCCGGTGATGGCCTCACTCAGCCTGCGGTGCTGCTAAGGTCCTGCGCAGCACTGCATCCCTCCCTGCCACCTGCCCCAAGAATGAGAGGCACTGAGTGCACAGCTGCTGAAGGTGAAGGCGCTGAAGAAGTCCCTTCAGGATACTGCTCCAGGCTACACACGCAGTTCATTTTGTTTTGCTCCCAGTTTTAAAGATGCTCAGACAGTGCTGGGATTAGAGGCGTCTACTACCTCACTGGTTTCATTCTTGCTTTTTGAAGTGTTCTATGAATAGTCTTGCAACAGTTTGTAATTTTGCCACTATGTCTTTTTGAATAGTTTCAAAGAAGTGGGATTGCTGGGTCAAAACTTAAATGAACATGTAATTTTGTTTTATTTAAATATATCTTCCAAGTGTTATTTCTAAATACAATCTGTGTGAAGAAAGCAGTGTGTAGAACAGCGGTGCCGCATGCCATTCTATTTTTAAAAAGCTGAAAGAGGGTTAGGTTTTGCTTTTACATGCTAAAATATCTGCCTAGGGGCTGGGAAGGTGGCTCAGTGGTAGAGCGCTTGCCTTGCATGCATGAGGCCCTGGGTTCCATTCCTCAGCACCACATAAACAGAAAAAAGAAAAGCCAGAAGTGGCGCTGTGGCTCAAGTGGTAGAGCACTAGCCTTGAGCTGAAGAGCTAAGGGACAGCGCCCAGGCCCAGAGTTCAGGCCCCACGATTGGACCCAAAAAATAAAATAAAATATCTGCCTAGATACACAAGAAACCCACCATGAATAGGACTGGTGGGGAGGGAAAGGAAATGGCCAGGGCCTAGGGTTACAAGGGGCACTTTTCACTGGATATCCTTTGTGTCATTGATCCATGTTAATATTGGCCTTTTTAAAAGATCAGTTTGGGGACTGAGATGTAGCTCAGTGCTAGAACACGTGTGTTCAATAGTCACGAAGCTCTGGATTCAATCCCCAGCAACATACACACAAAAAACATTCTAAAAAAACTTTTGCCTGGTAGCACCAGTGGCTCATGCCTGTAATCCTAGCTACTCAAGAGGCTGAGATCCTAGGATCACAGTTCAAAGCTAGCCCAATCAGGAAAGTCTGTGACACCCTTATCTCCAATAAACTACTTAGAAAAAGCCGAAAATGGAGCTGCTGGTCAAATGGTAGAGCACTAGCCTTGAGTAAAAGAAGCTCAGGGACAGTGTCCAGGCTCTGGACCTATACACACAAAAAAATAGGTACTTTTTTTAGTGGAAGTAGAATTTGAACTCAGGACCTTGTCCTTGATAAGCTGAAATGATTCAAACCAACCCAAGAACAAATTTGGACTCCTTAGGAGGAGGAGACCACATTCTCTGTCCTTTGGGCCTTTGGCAATATGATGCGTAATACATGGCCCTACTTCAGCCAGCTCCCCATCACAACACCTTTCGCCAGTGAGCCAGTCCTTGGACCAGGCCATCGCTTGCTGTGCGCAGTTAGCCTGCCTAAGACATGGGCCTGCTGCTCACATCTGGGCGTCGGGTGAGACCACATGAAAGCCGCATATTTGGAAGTCTTTTGTCCCATAGAAACCAGTGAGCTGTGGATCCACCTAAAAAGCGTGATAAAATTCCAACTAAATGCAACCTGGGCAATCTGCCAAATGCACAAGAGGAATGTCTCAAATTTTTTTTCCTGCAGTGCTGGTCTTCAAACCCCGGGCCTTTCTCACACATGCTAAGCAAGGGTTCCTCCACCAGCCTACACCACAGCCCAGCCATTTTAATTTTTTTTAATGAATGGAAAAGATGCCTATGTTTGAAGCTGTAGAAAGAGCAGAAACCCTTTTGGAGCTGCACCCCTCAGGGTGGTGGTGTGTACGGAAGGAGATGCCTTGACCCAGCTCCACTCGCCATTCCAAATGGGCACCCTGGCATCGGGCTCTTTGGGGGAGGGGGACACTCTGGAGGTCCGCTTCTCGGGGTCTGGGTTTCTTTCCCCAGTTTTCAGAACCGAGTTTGAGTGGAAAGCACGTGTGCACACGCACAGTGGTTTCTGCCGTGGTGCGGGGGGCGGTGGGGTTAGCCAGAGCATGAGCTGCCTGTCTGGGAAAGCTGCAGGGGCAGACAGGGCGCTGGCGCCGGCCTCGCGGGGAGACCACACACTGCGTGCTGTCTCACGCAGTTATGTCTGAGGCTTTTGGTAAGTTGCCTCTACCTGGCCCCTGACAACATTTTTGGCTTTAAGACAATGTTCCAGGCAAGCCTTAGCCTAAGTTTTCCAGTCTCCAAAGCCAGTTCCCTTCCTGGCTTTGACTCAATGGCATGGGACAGTGGACAGTGCTATCTCCTGAAGTGACACCGCCCCGTGGCGTAGGTCAGCTCCACAGCCCACAAAGGCCACTGTCCTGGGCAGTCCCCAGTGGAAAGATAAGCCAAGGGACTGGTTACACACAGAGCCATGGAAGCCGATCTTTTGGAGATGGTGTCTTTATTTTCTAGGAAGGAAAGCTCTTTTTCTGTCTTGTGTGGACCTCACATCCATACGTGTGAACCGCTGTAAACCTCCCCTTGTCCATGCCGGCCTAGCCAGGGGATCCGAAACAAGTCTTGAGTAGCATTCGTGGTGCCAAAAATGAAACTTTCTTCCTCCTTTCTACACTCCCCAGCCTTTTTTTTTTAGGGCCTATTTTGGCTTCCAGTGAAGGACTTTGCAGCTGGTATTTCATGCTGTACTTAGTACAGTGCTACTGTGAATGCCCTCCTAGCCTAACTTATCAGGAACTGCTTGAGAGCAGCTGAGATTACAGGCATGTACCTCTCTGCCTGGTTAACGTTTGTTTTGAATGTATTATTGACTGCATAGGTATACGTTTTGTCAAAGCTTATTAAGATCTGTACTTAAGATCTCTGCACTTTCCTTTATTTGTAGACCTCAATTTAAAATGGGGAAAATAAGTCATTGTTAATTACTTGGTACAGCAGAATAAATTTGTACCTAGCTGTTAGAATAAGTTAGTGCCAACTCTGCCACCAGCTTCCTGTGTGGATGTGGGAAGGTAATTAATTTGACTTCTGGCCTTTCCTGTTCTATGAAAGTTCCAGTAATTATGCTCAGTGTTTTCAACTGCAAGGTAGGATTGTTGATTTTAAAAAAGAAAAAGAGCCGCGGGCGCCAGTGGCTCACATCTGTAATCCTAGCTATTCAGGAGGCTGAGGTCTGAGGATCCCAGTTCAAAGCCAGCCCAGGCAGGAAAGTCCCTGAGACTCTTTTTTTTTTTTTCCACAATCCTCCCTCTCTCTCTTCTATTGCTCATATCATTAATTTCTTTCTCTCTCTTTTTTAATTGTGAAAATACCATATAGAGGGGTTACAATTACATGGGCAAGATAATGAGTACATTTCTTATCAAGCATTATTGCCTCCTCCATTGTTTGCCCTTCCCATCTCCCCCCAAGAAATTATCTTTTTTTGTGTGTGTTTTTTTGTTTTTGTTTTTTGGCTGGTCGTGGGGCCTGAACTCTGGGCCTGGGTGCTGTCCTTCAGCTCCTCAACTCAAGGCGAGCACTTGAGCCACAGCGCCACTTCCAGCTTTTTCGCTTATGTGGTGCTGAGGAATTGAACTCAGGGCCTCAAATGCACAAGGCAAGCACTTTACCACTGAGCCACCTTCCAACCCCCCCCACTCTTAACTCCAAAGAAAACCAGCAGAAAACCGGAAGTGGTGTTGTGGCTCAAGTGGTAGAGCGCTTGACTTGAGCTGAAGAGCTGAGGGACAGTGCCCAGGCCTAGATGTCAAGCCCCACGACCACCACCACCAACAACAACAAAAAACCTAAACCAAAAAACTTTACCAAGAATTGTTTTCCTCTTAAAATTAAACTAATGGCACTTTTTTGTACATCTGTCAGTGACTCACACCTGTAATCCTAGCTACTGAAGAGGCTGAGATCTGAGGATTACAGTTTGAAGTCAGCCCAGTCAAGAAAGTCTCTGAGACTCTTAACTCTTTCTTAACAGTAAAGAGCCCGAAGTGGAGCTGTGGCTCAAATGGTAGAGTACCAGCTTTGGGCACAAAAAACTAAGGGACATTGCTCAGGCCCTGAGTTCAACCTCCAGTACCAGCACCAAAATAAAACAAAAAAACAACCCTTTAGGCCTATTCAATCCTGCTTTCCAGTGTCAATACACAGAAAGGATCTCTACGGGAGAAAAGGCAGAGGCGGAAAATCACTCCAGTGAGAGCCCAGGCTGCCAAATGTTGGTCTAAACACAGGTTCCCTGAGCTTGGGCCCCGGTCCTGAAGGGGAAGGGCTAGCAATGGAAACAGTGATGAGCATTTTCTCAGACAGCCAAGAGAATGAAAAGCACATTGAAACCCAGTGATGTCTCCACAGGAGAGGAGGGAGGGCTGGAGGCGGGATGTTACCCTGGGCCCCTGGGGGTGGTTGATGACATCCAGGCTGGTGAAAAACAGCCCGACAACAGAGCAGGTTCTCAGAGCCCATCCCCAGTTCTTCGGGGTCTTCAGTTCAACAACAGCCCCAGGAAACAGAAGTGCTCACTCTGACTCACCCATTTGCTTGTGGAGAAAAAAAAAAGATCTTGATAAGTCTTTCCAGGCCTGTCGCCCTTCCAGCTGCCCTCTCCAGCCAAGGCTCCGGCGGCCTCCCTTTCCTCCGTTGGCTCTTGGGAACGGTTCTGACCTCTGACAAATGACTTTTCAGCTGATCAGTTCATGCTGCCCTCACGCTGCTCAGCTCATCCAGTGCCACCACACGTGTCCTCTCGTGGCACGTCAGTAGCTGCTGGGCTAGGAAGCCAGCTGGCAGAGATCGCAGCTCCAACGGAGCCCACTCACCTGTGCGGCAGACACGTGCCCCCCCCCCAGCCCTCCTCCGTGCCTTGCTCGTGAGACGAGAGCTGCTCTGGTCTGACTGCTTGTGTCCCCCAGAATTCACACTGAAGTCCTAACTCCAACACAAGCCCACAAAAGAGGCCCCAGAACGCTCCCCCGCCGCCTCTTGTATGTGTGGGTGTAATGAGAAGATGGCAGAGGTCTCTGAGCCGGGAACAGGGCTCTCAACTTATCCTTGGGCTTCGCAATCTCCAGAACTGAGAAAGAAATTTGTTCTAAGCTACCCAGTCCAGGCATCAACCTGGCTGTTTGCTTGCTGAACTTCAAAGGAATTCTCAAATAACCCAAGATATTTTCAGGAATAGTGGCATGAACTAGAAGAAAGAGTTGGCCAAACAGGAACCATTATTTTTTAAATTATTTTTTGTCCGTTGTGGGGCTTGAACTCTGGGCCTGGCGCTGTCCCTCAGTTCTTCAGCTCAAGGCTAGCGCTCTACCCGTTGAGCTACAGCGCCACTTCCGGTTTTCTGGTGGTTTATTGGACTTTCCTGCCCAGGCTGGCTTTGAACAGGACCCTCAGATCTCAGCCTCCTGAGTAGCTAGGATTACAGGCGTGAGCCACCGGTGCCTGGCTTGGCACCATTATTTTTTGTTTCAACTAACTTGCCAGATTCTAAGAATTTGTTTGGAGAACCAAGGAAGGGTTTTGGCCTACATTTCTATGGGTTAAAAACAAACAAGCCTTTTCGTTATTACCATGTGAATAACTAGCAGCACTAGGATGAGTCTGGGCATTGGACTTGAGTATGGGTTATGTAATCCTGGGTGGGTGACTAGGTCCTTAGAGCCTGTGTTCTCACCTTTGAAATGGTAGCAGCACCTGTGTGGCATGGGTTTGGGGGATAAAGTGAAATGTGAGGAGGTCGTCTGTTGAACTGACAGTTGACTACACACAGGATACTCTAGCCTAGGTATGCCTTAGAAGTTATTTTTGCCAATTCAGCAGCCCAGAGATAGCCCTCAGCACAAGCCCATTGCCCAGATGTTGGACCCCCTTGTGTGCCAAGTGTGTACACATCTGCTTGTAAGTACCTCTCCGTCCCACATCTGGAAGCAATGGCTTGTTCCCAAGGGCTGGGATAAAAGAGCAAAGCTGTTGATCACTGTATATAAATAGATCCTCCCACCCAAACTCTTACAGTTTTGCTTTATGTCAGCCTCCAGGATTTTCCTAAGAAGAATAAAGGTGAAAAAGGGAATGGTTGCACTTTTTGGTGGTGGTCATCGTGGAGCTTGAGCTCAGAGCTTTGGGTGCTGTCCCCAAGCTTTTTTTTTTTTTTGTCGGTCATGGGGCTTGAACTCTGGGCCTGGACGCTGTCCCTCAGCTCTTCAGCTCAAGGCGAGCGCTCTACCACTTGAGCTACAGCGCCACTTCCGGTTTTCTGGTGGTTTATTGGAGATAGGAGTCTCACGGTCTCTCCTGCCCGGGCTGGCTTTGAACCGCGATCCTCAGATCTCAGCCTCCTGAGTAGCTAGGATTACAGGCGTGAGCCACCGGCGCCCGGCTCCCCAAGCTTTTTTGCTCAAAGCTGTGCTTCTATCACTTTGAGCCATAGCTCCACTTCTGGTTTCCTGGAGATTAATTGGAGGTAAGAGTCTCACAGACTTGGTTACCTGGGATGGCTTCAAACCATAATCCTCAGATTTCAGGCTCCTGAGTAGCTAGGATTGAAGGCATGAGACACTAGCACCCAGACAAGTTGCACTTTAAAAAAAGCTTTCCACATCTAATCTAATGAGTCTTTTGAGACTTAGAACATTTCTCTTGGCTTTTTCTAAATTCTCCTTGAAAGAGATCCTGGGGAGGATTCAGTGAATCCTGTGGCCGCAGTGCTTCAATGACGGCTGCAGCAGTAGAATGTGTTGGGGCTTGTTGATTAGGTTCTCAGTTCCAGGGAGGGCAAGCCCCCCCTACCACCAGTGCACAGGCCCTATGCTGTCACCTCAGGTAGAGAGATAATAAAGGTAGCCCTTATGATGCTTTTCAATGGTGGGAAGTCACTTGCCAGTGACAGCGGAACAGCAATATGGGATGACTATGCTACTAGAGGCCAGTACCCAACCTGGGAGAAGGGCAGTGTTCTTGTGAGGAGAGGGGGAGGACTAGGGGAGGAAACGGTTTTGAGGGAAGGGCATTTGAGGTGGAGGAGCACATGCAAAGGCTAGAGGACGGGGGATGGCCAGGCTGGCAGGCCTACAAGACACTTGGGATAGAGCAGGGAGGATGTGTGTGAACTAAGAAGGACGGTGATTTTATCCTGGCCGCTCAGCACATCAGGGAGTTGGAGAAAATGGTCACGGGATGAAAGATTACTCTCCTTTGTGGCAGAAAGGACAAGCTGCAGGGCAAAGGTGGTGGCAAATAGGCCCAGACAATGGCAGCATGAGGAGCCCAAGGGAGAGGACAGCCAGAAGTTGTGATGCTGAGTGCAGCAGATTGAGGACGGGAGTATGGAGATGATGGAGGTCACTGCATGGGTAGGTATCCAGAAAGAAATCCAGGAAGAGCACCTGGTCCTGCAAGGTAGAGGTGTGGTCCAGTGAGACTTCAGGATGAGGGTTTGCAGGGGGCACACAGAGTGACTGGATTGGTGATCAGGAAAGAGGTGGGCTGCAGGTAAAACTCTTAGAGGCTGTCTGTTTGCAAGAGGTTATTGAATATAGGGGCTAGGTTGAAATCATCCAGAGAGCTTGTGCAGCATGAGGAAGGGATGGATCCTCTCAAATAAATGGAATGCTGGAAAATAGAGAGTTCCAGAGCAGGCAGAGGAATTCTTTCCATTTACTCAGCCTTTACTACTGTATTTGCTTTACTACAAGAATGTTGAGTAGTAGTGATCAACTTTTTTTTTTTTGCTGGTCCTGGAGCTTGAATTCTGGGTTTGGGCGCTGTTTCAGCCCTTTTTGCTCAAGGCTAGCACTCTACCAGCTTTTTCTGTGATTAATTGGATTAAGTATCTCAGACTATACTGCCCAGGCTGGCTTCGAACCATGATTCTCAGATCTCAGCTTCCTGAGTAACTAGGTGTGAGCCACAGGCACCTAGCTGGACTTCTTAAATAGTTTTATTGTACTAGCGGTCCATCCCCTCCCCACCATGAACCATCATAGTACTGGGATCAAACCCAGTACTCACAGATGCTAAGCTAGTACCCTACTACTGTAGAGCAGCATGCCCAGCTCAATGAGGTTTTGCTGTAATCATTTGCTCCCTGACAATAGCTAACCCTAAAGCCAGTGAACCATGACAGCTAGCAAATAAAAACCTCTTTTGATCTCTTAGACCAGTTTGAACTGAGTGTATTTAACTGCAAACAAGATTCCTTAGTTAACACAGTTCTTTCCCTTTATGGTGCTCATTCTGAGGTTAGTTCCTACCTGCTTCTAGCTTGAAACTGCCAGCAGAAAGGAATACACATTTTTATTGGGTCAGCTTTGGCAAAGGCCAACAAGATGCTTATAACAAGGAACCATGTTCTGAACCCAGCAAAAGAGAGACATTACTAGAGAATGCCACTGGCCTGCATATATGATTTAATAAAGACAAACCTGAATAGCCAGGTGCCGGTGGCTCATACCTGTAATCCTAGCTACTAAGGAGGCTGAGATCCTAGGAGCCTGGCTCAAAGCCAGCCCGGGTAGGAAAGGCTGTGAGACTTTATCTCCAATAAACCACCAGAAAACTGGAAGTGGCACTGTGACTCAAGTGGTAGAGTGCTAGCCTTGAGCTGAAGAGCTGAGGAACAGTGCCCAGGCCCAGAGTTCAAGCCCCACAACCAACCAAAAAACAAAACAGAACAAAAAAAACTGAAGATCTTTGTTTCTTCTCTAATTCAAAAGTTTAGCCGGGCGCTGGTGGCTCACACCTGTAATCCTAGCTACTCAGGAGGTTGAGATCTGAGGATCGCGGTTCAAAGCCAGCCCGGGCAGGAGAGACCGTGAGACTCCTATCTCCAATAAACCACCAGAAAACCAGAAGTGGCACTGTAGCTCAAGTGATAGAGCGCTCGCCTTGAGCTGAAGAGCTGAGGGACAGCGCCCAGGCCCAGAGTTCAAGCCCCATGACCGACAAAAAAAACAAAAACAAAAACAAAAAGTTTAAGAATCATTTCAACTCTGGTCTTAGGTCACTAAATAAGACAGGTATTCTGCTCTGGTGAATGATTTTAAGTAAGGCTGTATTTTCCAACTGCCCATCTGTCAGACTCGGGTACAAAGTAAGTACTTATTTCCTCAGATGTGTTTGTATCCTAGCAGGCATACAGATATATACTAATTTTTAGAAATAAAACTTAAGGGCTTGGAAAAACCTAACCATTATTTCTAAGGGATGGGAGAACATTACCACACAGAATACAGATGCAGGGGCTGGGAAGGTGGCTCAATGGTAGAGCGCTTGCCTTGCATGCAAGAGACCCTGGGTTCCATTCCTCAGCACCACATAAGAAAAAGAAAAAAGCCAGAAGTGGCACTGTGGCTCAAGTGGTAGAACGCTAGCCTTGAGCTGAAGAGCTGAGGGACAGTGCCCAGGCCCAGAGTTCAGGCCCCATGACTGGACCCCCCCCCAAAAAAAAAAAAAAAAAGAACATAGATGCAGACAGGCACCAGCAGATCACGCCTGGAATCCTAGCTATTCAGAAGGCAGAGAACTCAGAACTGCAGTTCAAAGCCAGTCTTGCTCAAGGAAATCCTTATCTGAGATTCTAATCTCCTGTTAACCATCAAAAAGCCAGAAGGGATTCAAGTGCTAGAGCACTTTGCCTTGAGCAAAAAGGCCTTAGGGCCTTATGAGTTAAAGCCCCAGGACCAGCAAACACACACACACACACACACACACACACACACACACACACACACACACACACACACGATATATGCATATAGTTTGATATAGAAAGAACACACACACGATATATGCATATAGTTTGATATAGAAAGGCCACACATACACACACACACACACACACACACACACACACACACGATATATGCATATAGTTTGATATAGAAAGGCTACCAGACTACAGCGTTAAATAAAAAAGCGACAAAAAGGCTTAGGGATATGGCTTGACTGATAGAGCAGCATCTGGCCAAAATAAGCCTGAGGCCCTGAATTCAAACCCCAATACACGCGCCTCCCCCCCCACCCCCCCCACCAAAAAAAAGAGCGTATGTGGTTTATTTTGTGTAAGAAATAAGGATATATATACATATGATAGCACAAAGACAATGGCCAGGTGCCAACAGCTCACATCTATTATCCTAGATACTCAGGAGGCTGATATCTGAGGATAGAGTTCAAAGCCAGCCCAGGCAGCAAAGTCTTTAAGACTTTTTTTTGAGGGGGAGGGGAGTTGACATCAGGGCCAGGACAGAGTCCCTGAGCTGCTTTTGCTCCCAGCTACTGCTCTACCACTTGAGCCACAGTGCTACTTCTGGCTTTTTTGGTAGTTCAGTCTCTACTGACTAGACTCCAGTTTCCAAATAACCATCAAAAAGCTGGAAGTGGAACACAGGGACAGTGTTCAAATCCCAGGGCAGACACAAAAATAAGTTTTAAAAAGAGAAAAGTTCCCAGTAAGAGATGTGTTTCCATATAGTCCAGATTATCTGAGCCACATGAATACCCTGACACTGACCACCTCTATGATGAATGCCCTGACACTGACCACCTCTATGATGAATCCCTGACACTGACCACCTCTATGATGAATCCCTGACACTGACCATCTCTATGATGAATGCCCTGACACTGACCATCTCTATGATGAATCCCTGACACTGACCACCTCTATGATGAACGCCCTGACACTGACCACCTCTATGATGAATCCCTGACACTGACAACCTCTATGATCCCAGCCACTGCTCTCACTGCTGCCTCGGCCCCCAGAAGTCCCTCTCCTGGCCTACAGAGAAGCCACTATTCTAACCCATCCAAACAAGGTGAATAAAGGACACAGTCACACTCCAGTGCCTTTATAAGAGGAAGTTTTATTGTTAATTATTTACCTTAATAGTTTCAGAAAGAGGAACAGATTAGCTCAGTCCAACATGCTTGGCAGTTGGCAGAATCTAGTGAAGCCAAGTGTTCTGATTGCTAAGGATTTAATTTGGACGCCTTTAATACTTAGCCATCTAACACTTCAAACATAATCCAGAAATTAATGCATCATCGCCTTCCCTTTCACTTTAAGACAGCACCTACCTCACTTCATTATGGAAATGTCTTCATTAAATATGATTCCCAGAGATCAAGTTCCCTGGAGAATTCAGCCATGAGGACAGTGCACAGAAAGTAAAACTCAAAATAAAACTGTATAATTTACTAATCTAAGGAAACAAAACCTTCCAATATATTAAGAAATAAATCCAGTTACAAATGCACTAAGAGGTTCATGTGAAGAGGTTCTGGTATAACTGAAAATGGCCAGCTATTTACAAGATACACAAGCAGGAACGGTGCACCTAACCCAGCGCTGGCCCTCAGAAGCCAAAAGTGTTCTCTCCACTGTAGGCCACATACAAGAATCCATCTTCATCCTTTTCCTTCTCGTAAAGCTGTCCCATAGTTAGGCTTGAAAGAGAAAAACAAAAAATATCATTGAAAACTGAGTTTCAGATGTCAGAAGGAACAAGCCCAACCAAAGATAAGGCTGATCTCTCCAGGGTGCAGAGCTATGAGTCAGATTAGTATTTACTGCTTTATAGAATGACAACAGAGCTGTAAAAAGATAAAGACAAATTAGGTTTCAGTAAATAACAACCAGAATCAGTCTCCAGCCCTCAAACAGGCTGATCTGCCTCACTCTCACAGTGAATTTTTTTTTTTTGGGGGGGGGAAGGTCCAGTCGTGGGGCCTGAACACTATGTCCCTCAGCTCTTCAGCTCAAGGCTAGCACTCTACCACTGGAGCCACAGCGCTGCTTCCGGCTTTTTTCTTTTAGCTTATGTGGTGCTGAGGAATCGAACCCAGGGCCTCAGACATGCAAGGCAAGAGCTCTACCACTGAGCCTCACCTTCTCAGTCCCTCACAGTGAATTCTTTAAAATCTCATTTTTATTAGCAATGGAGAGAAGCTATGCTGGGGCTTGAACTCAGAGAGTCAGCCTGACCATGATTGAGTCATGCCCCTCCTGTTCAAGAAGTCAATTCCTTATATTAGGTACTTGAATACCTTTTAAATGTCAATGAGAAAATGAAATGAAGAGCCCAAGGAGGCCCTGGTAAGAATGTATTAGGCTCTGGGCTGGGAAGGTGGCCCAGTGGTAGAGTGCTTGTTTCCCATGCATGAGGCCCTGGGTTCGATTCCTCAGCACCACATAAACAGAAAAAGCTGGAAGTGGGTGCTGTGGCTCAAGTGGTGGAGTGCTAGCCTTGAGCTGAAGAGCTGAGGGACAGCACCCAAGCCCAGAGTTGAAGCCCCATGATGGACAAAAAAAACAAACAAACAAAAAAGAATATATTAGGCTCTCCAGGCTAAACTCAAAAGGTACAAATAATTTTTGTTTCTGCTGGTACTGAGACTTGAACTCAAGAGCCTTGTGCTTTTTTTTTTGTTTCCCCACTTATAGCTCATTTTCTACCACTTGAGCTTAATTGGAAATTAGGCCCTGCAGACTTTTCTGCCTAAACTGGCTTTGAACCAAGATCCTCAGATCTCAGCCTCCTGAGTAGCTAGTTAGGTGTAGAGCCATGAACCCAGACAGTTCATTCTTATGAAAGCTTTCTAGCCAAACCCCATAAATCCCCAGAGATCTACATCTGCATGACGAAGAGACCTTTGTAAATAATACAAATACAGTTTCTACTGTATTTGAGACACAAAGAAACCTGTCCTGGACTGGGGCTGGAACTCAGTGAACTCAGTGGTAGAGCACTCACCTAGCACACACAAGGCTCTGGGTTTGACATCCAGATTAAAACAACAACAACAAAAGGGCCCAGGTTTCCTAAGAGCCCTACAGGAATAGATTCCTTCAACTAAAACCTGTGGATGGGACAGCGGGCTTTCCGGAAGCTGTTAAACAGACTTCAGTGGAAACCCAAAGTAGTTCTGTCATAGAACTGAGTCGTCTCAGTGAGATGAGTAACACCTGCAATCTCAGACAAGCTCTGGCCACATGTCCATGTTTGAGAGGGATGACCTTGAGCGGCAGGGTCAGCCAGCTCACCAAGGCCTCACTGGAGACACCTGAGGCCCCTGCACAGACAGGTCAGGGTCAGAACAGAGGCTTTAATACTGGACCTAGTAAACCTAATGTCAACAGGGGAGATAAAGAGGAATCCAGGCCTCCGTGTGAAGAAGCGAGTGTCGGCTGCTGCTCTGCTGCTGGTGGGCTGACAGGAACATGGGTCTGATTTATCAGCGCAGAGGTTTTCCTTTTCTATTCTTCCCCAGTTGCAAGCTTAGCTCCGATAGCTATGCGGGTAGATGATTAAGCAGCAATGTGGGGGTGGATGAATATGAATATAAAATGGCTTATCAGCATCTTGTACAATTAAAAACTGTTTCCTCTGAGCATCTCTTAACCTGAAATTTGTAAAATAAAAACTGCCTGGATGGGCTGGGAAGTTGACTCAGTGGTAGAGTGCTTGCCTTGCATGCCGGAGGCCCTGGGTTCGATTCCCCCGCACCACATAAGCAAAGAGAAAAAAAGCCAGAAGTGGCACTGTGGCTCAAGTGGTGGAGCGCTAGCCTTGAGCTGAAGAGCTGAGGGACAGCGCCCAGGCCCAGAGTTCAGGCCCCACGACCGGACCCAAAAAAAAAAAAAAACAAAAACAAAAAAACTGCCTGGAACAGTTCTGCTCTGAAAGAAATATTCTATACCACTGCTATGTAACACAGCAGCCATTGGCTGCATTTAGCAGCTGAATGAATGTGGCTTGCCAGGGGCCCTGTGAGTAAACCAAGGCTCACCAATGCACGCAGCACTGGCCAAACCCACACTGGCCCCAACCAAGGGCAGGTCAGAGAGGCTATGCCATCCAGCCTGGTACTTGAAAGACTTAGTGTGCAAATACATCTCAAGTTTGATTACATATTGGAATGATTTTTAAAAATGGATATAGTGGGTTAAATTATTAATTTGAACCCAGAGCCTCATGTATGGTAGGCAAACATCTAACCACTTGGGCCACACCCCCAGTCTTTTTGTTTGTATTTTGAGACAAAATGTTGCTAACTTTGCCTGTGTGGGCTTCAAATTCAAGATCCTCCTCTGTCAGCCTCCAAAGGAGCTGTCATTACAGGTGTCCACTGGCACACCAAGCAAATTTTTAAACCATCTATTAGGTTTGTATGCCATGTCCGCTGATGACACGATCCTAGAACATTTTTACTTGGTGGGCAGGGAAGGGATACAAGGAGGAACCCAGCTCAAGAGAGCACCTATATTGCTAAGCCTCCACACCTTGACTGAAGAGCAAAATCATTAGGGAGGGACTGAGAACATGGCTTAGTGGTACAGTGCTCGCCTACTATGCTCGAAGCCCCGTGTTTGATTGCTCATTTCCACATAAACAGAAAAAGCCAGAAGTGCAGTCATGGCTCAAGTAGTAGAGCGTTGGGCTTGAGCAAAAGCTCAGGGAGCTGGGAAGGTGGCTCAGTGGTAGAGTGCTTGTCTTGCATCTATGCGGCCTGGGTTCAATTCCTCAGCACCACGTAAGCAGAAAAAGCTAGAAGTGGTGCTGTAGCTCAGGTGGTAGAGCGCTAGTGGTAGAGTCCTAGCCTTGAGCTGAAGAGCTCAGGGACAGCACCCAGGCCCAGAGTTCAGGCTCCAGGACCAAAAAAAAAAAAGAATCATTAGAGAGCTTTAAAACATTTCTTTGGCCGGGTGCTGGTGGCTCACGCCTGTAATCCTAGCTACTCAGGAGGCTGAGACCTGAGGATTGCGGTTCAAAGCCAGCCCGGGCAGCAGAGACCGTGAGACTCCTATCTCCAATAAACCACCAGAAAAAACCGGAAGTGGCGCTGTAGCTCAAGTGGTAGAGCGCTCGCCTTGAGCTGAAGAGCTGAGGGACAGCACCCAGGCCCAGAGTTCAAGCCCCACAACCGACCAAAAAACAAAAAAAAACATTTCTTTGTCCAAGCCCCACCCTGGTCAATTAAATCAGAATCTCTAAAGGTGGGACCTGACCATCAGTGTGCTTTAAGGCCAAGGATGATTCATTCCAGGTGTAGACAGGTTGAGAAGAAACATAGTTGTCCTTTTTAGGGGTGGGGAGATACTCAGCTCCAAGAGCCACGTGACCAGGAAGCAGGGCCGCTGAGCCAAGAGAGTGAAAAGACAGCAGTGTGCAGAAGGGCTGGAACACGCCCCGCTGGAGCTCACTGATTTTACCCACTTTTTTCTGAGACCCCTCCCCCCCCCCAGGATAAAGCTAAACCCTCAGAATAAACCTGGTCCTGTCCAGGGTGCCTTGTAGATTTCTCCGCTGCCATTACCAAACAGTCTGCAGGAGCAGACACTGTGCTCAGTTTTGACAATCCCTCCTGGTACTCTGTCACATTGGCTTCCACCTGCTCTTCCCTAACAAGCCAGAAGCTCTTAGCAAAACACATCTGAATCCTACTGCTGTTACAAATATTTGAGACGGCTGGGAAGGTGGCTCAGTGGTAGAGCACTTGCCTTGCATGCCTGAGGCCCTGGGTTCGATTCCTCAGCACCACATAAGCAAAAAGAAAAAAGCCGGAAGTGGGGCTGTGGCTCAAGTGGTAGAGCGCTAGCCTTGAGCTGAAGAGCTGAGGGACAGCGCCCAGGCCCAGAGTTCAGGCCCCATGACTGGACCCCCCCCCCCAAAAAAAAAAAAAACGTATTTGAGAAAGCTGGGCACAGGTAGCTCATATCTGTAATTCTAGCTTCTCGGGAGGCTGAGATCTGAGGATCACAGTTCAAAGCCAGCCCCAGCAGGAAAGTCTGTGAGACTCCTATCTCCAACTAACCACCAGAAATGGAGCTATTGCTCAAAATGATGGAGCATTAACTTTGCACAAAAAAACTCAGGGACAGTGCCCAGGCCCTGAGATCAAGCCCCATGACTGACAAAACAAAAAAACCTTGAGGGCTGAGAATGTGGCTGAGAATGCCTGCCTCGCCCACATGAAGCCCTGGGTCCAATTCCTCAGTATAAACAGAGAAGGCCAGTAGCGGTGCTAGGCTCAAGTGATAGAGTGCTAGCCTTGGGCAAAAGAAGCTCTCAGTGACAGTGTCCAGACAGGCAAAAAAAAAAAAAAAGAAGAGAAGGAGGAGGAGGAGGAGGAGGAGGAGGAGGAGGAGGAGAGGAAGAGGAAGAGGAAGAGGAAGAGGAAGAGGAAGAAGAAGAAGAAGAAGAAGAGGAAGAAGAAAAGAAAAACCAAACAAGAGCACCATCAACACCAGCGATCTGTGACTGATGCCGCCTGTACCCAACAGGGTAACCACTACCAAGGCAGTAGGGGCTACAACTGCTGATGAGTGGGCAGCCCATAATTATGTGGGTTTTGGTCCTTTCTAGTTTTAGGTTCCAGTCTTTGTGGTTTTTTTTTTTGTTGTTGTTTTTTTGTCGGCCGTGGGGCTTGAACTCTGGGCCTAGAACGCTCTACCACTTGAGCTACAGCACCACTTCCGGTTTTCTGGTGGTTTATTGGAGATAGGAGTCAGATCCTCAGATCTCAGCCTCCTGAGTAGCTAGGATTACAGGCGTGAGCCGCCGGGCAAGGTTCCAGATTTACCAGTTTATGATAATAAAAATCCTAATTATAATAGTATTCCAAATTCTGTTCTAAGTACAGTACCTAACTCTATCCTCTCATAATCCCTAGTCCAAAGTTAAGGCAAAAAACTAAATCCAAACTAAGGCATAAAGAGATCAAACGATTGTTACCAGAGGTCACAAAAATAGGTGACATTCTTAGGACCTGCCCGGCAGTGCTGCCTCCGGTGAATATACATACAGCTCACTCTCAAGTGCTTGTGCCAGCTCAGAGACCTGCCCTAGAACAGCACTTCTCACTCACACTCAGCGCTCACACATTTATACCAGTCACCTAGACACCAAGCGCTCAATTAAAGGCCACTGCAGCTGAGTCTACACGGCACACAGACTAATAAGGTCTCAGAAGTCTCGCCTTCATACCCTGTAATGGGACAATGAATTGTAATGCCTAATGACTTGGAGAGTCTAACATTATTCTGTCAAGCGGACTAGCGTAGAAGCCTGGACTATCACTTAGTAACAGAGCACTTGCCTAGTAGAAATAAGGCTCTGGGTTCCAGCCCCAGCACCACAGAAGAAAAAGAAAAATAAAGAAGCTTTGCATGGGTAAGAACTGCATTGTGTCTGTATAGTTGGGACACCCACTGGGTGAGACATCTGATAACCGCTCAATGCTGACACCTGCCTAACTTTGAGGCCTTCGGTGCACATATCTATACAGTGAAGTGATGTGAAAATAGCACAGGCTCAGAGCACATAAATGCAGTGTCAGAACAACTTGGACTTGAGCCAAAAAGAGCTGGCCCACAGAGTTTTAACCATGTTTTTATGGGTGTAGCTCAGTAGTAGAGTGCCTGACTAACATGCATGAGGCCCTGAGTTCAATCTCCAGCACCAAGGGGGAAAAAGAAGTTTTTACAGCGCCATTACCAGTGCATTCAAGGGAAAGGACAAAGGACAAAATGTGAGCCAGGCAGCAGGACATGTGTAGCCTTCTGCTACACATGTAGCCTTCTCCCCCTCAGAATCCACAGAACACAACACAAAGCACTGAGTGAGCAGGCCACTGCCGGAATGGCCAGTGTGACTGTTACAGAGACAGCTCCAACGCAGCTGTCCAGATACATTACCTCCTCTTGCTGAGGACTGGACACACCTAACAAGCGGCACTACAACCCAAGGCCTTCTGCCTAAATACCTAAAGTATACAAGACAGCCAAAGATAGCCCCCAGTCCCTCATATTATTACCACAGCACATACCTTGTGCATCTACATGTACAAATCCCAGAAGGAGGCTGCTCTGACTTCCAGGGCTCCGCTACTTCCCAAACTTCTGAGTCAGATGAGGAATAAAATGGGAAAAGCTAACGGCAAACTCAGGCGAAAGTGAGATAGGACCCAAACGGCTCTCTAAAGCTCTGTTCCCCCTCCTCCATTCAGGGTCACACAGATCCAGACAAAACTAACCAGTAATAAAGTCAAGTTCCAACAGGATCCATCCAAGAATGGCCATGACGCCCAGGGCAAACATTAGTTTTACTACTCAATAGCTTTATGGATTAGGGCAAGCTGACCCAGAACTATGTGGGTGCCCAATCCCAGCAGAACCTGTCCTCAGCCCCCAACTAAGGGCAGGTCCTGAGTTCCAGCCTGACTCATCAACTGGTCAGATTGATGAACACACCTGGCCAGCCATCTGCTGTGGAGCCTGTGTGTTCCCTGGATCAGAGCAAGATGTGATGATCATGGAGGTCAGGGCCCACTACCTGAAAATCCCAAAGATTCTAAAACAAACACGAACTCTTGGTTCTTCTTTAAACCTGAAATAAACCTGTTTTTGAGAGGTATTTACCTAGAAGTGATCAAAAGATGATCTAATTTAGGATCCAGAAATGATCTAATTTAAGCACAATACCTTTAGAAGACAAAAGCAACTGAACACCATCAGCACTGATTAAACAACACTGATTTCCCCATGTCAAATGGTAACATCTTAGAGACTTTTGGGAGCTGGTCCTGAGGGGCTTGACCTCTGGGACTGGCACTGTCCTTGAGCTCTTTTGCTCAAGGCTAGTGCTCTACCACTTGAGTGACAGCACCACTCCAGCTTTTTCTGTGACTTAATTGAAGAGTCACAGACTTTCCTGCCCAGGCTGGCTTTGAACCACGATCCTCAGATCTCAGCCTCCTGAGCAGCTAGGATTGCAGGCATGAGCCACAGGCACTTGGCTAAGATATTTAATAGCAAGTTCCTGTTTCTACTTTAAGAGGAAGGGAGGAAGCTAAGGAGGGAGGGAGACTGATTATTGCTGGTTCTAAACAAAGGCCTGAGACTACTGCCAGATCTGTGTTCCCCTTTCATAATTTCTCAGTTCTATCTACCTAGGCAGAGTTTCCCTTCTGTTTTTTGGCCTGATTTTTTTTTTTTTGTCGGCCGTGGGGCTTGAACTCTGGGCCTGGGTGCTGTCCCTCAGCTCTTCAGCTCAAGGCGAGCGCTCTACCACTTGAGCTACAGCGCCACTTCCGGTTTTCTGGTGGTTTATTGGAGATAGGAGTCTCACGGTCTCTCCTGCCCGGGCTGGCTTTGAACGGCGATCCTCAGATCTCAGCCTCCTGAGTAGCTAGGATTACAGGCGTGAGCCACCAGCGCCCAGGTTGGCCTGATTCTTGATGTGGGCACATAGCAGAGAATTCAATTCAACTTTCCAATAATAAGAACTCAAAAGGAATTCAGCACAACTCTTAGGGACTTGCTTCTCTATTTCTAGAGTCGTTATTTAACACTAACCTGATAATCATGACACTCTCCACCCATCATCTCCTGTCTTCACTCTCAAGGCAGAAATAGCAGAAATGATTGTTCACCTTCAGGCATATGTGATCCTTGTCAGCTGTCAGTCTGGGAGAGGAAGGGCTTCTGCAGGCCTAAATTCATCTTTCCTCTACACAATTTACACAACCTTGCAGCTGGCTGAGAGCAAAGGTTAAAAGAAGCTCCAGACTTCCCCAAGGAGGCTGCGAAGAGCTGGAGAAGAACTGCTAGATTGCCTTAGGGAGGAGATGGGACACGTGAGTGGGGGGGGGGGGGGGAGGAACTGGGGACCGAGTGGCAAAGCCTAGTGATATCACATGCCTTTTGTTTATAAACAAATGAGAATATTTCTTGTTTCCTTTTCTTTGGAGACTGGTACAGCCCAAAAGGTCTGGGAACTTGCTAAGTAGCCAATAAACACTAGCAATCTTCCAACCTCAGCCTCAGTAGTGCTGGGATGCTAGGGCTGTACCATCACACAGCTGGAGGCTGAGATCTGGTTCAAAGCCAGCCCAGGCAAGAAAGTCTTCAACTTTTATTTCCAATTAGCCACCAGAAAATCAGAAGCAGAGCCATGGCTCAAAGTGACAGAGTTATAGCCTTGGAGCTCAGGTTCAGAGCCCAGGCCTGAGTTCAGTCCCCACATTTGACAAGAAAAAAAGAAGAGAGAATAAAAAACCAAAGACTTGAGGGGCATGGTTCAAATGGTAGAGTGACTGCACAGTAAACGTGAGGCCCTGAGTTCAAAGCTCACTATGGAGCCAGCCGCTGGTGGCTCACGCCTGTAATCCTAGCTACTCAGGAGGCTAAGATCTGAGGATTGCGGTTCAAAGCCAGCCCGGGCAGGAGAGACCGTGAGACTCCTATCTCCAATAAACCACCAGAAAACCGGAAGTGGCGCTGTAGCTCAAGTGGTAGAGCGCTCGCCTTGAGCTGAAGAGCTGAAGGACAGTGCCCAGGCCCAGAGTTCAAGCCCCACGACCGACAAAAAAAAAAAAAAAAGCTCACTATGGTAAAAAAAAAAAAAAAAAAAAAAAAGGAATGAAACTCCAAAATGATTGAAAAATAGCTGTATCAAGAGAGGGACACAAGAAGTCATTAACTGGGGCCTTGGTGTTCTCTCCACACCTTGCAAAGTCAAGATTTGAGTTCCTAGTAACTTTGTGACTTGGGTCACTTGTAATCCATTTTCAATAGATTCTCACTGGACTGGAAAGGCAAATGGGATGTAGAAAATGGCCCTGGCCTTGCAGCAGCCGAGGCCCTCACTTTCAATTTCCAATTCTATTTATAGTTCAGCAGGGAGGGGGTAGCTAATGACTTACAGTCATTGTATTTGCTAGATTACCAGGGAATTATCAGAGTAATCTCAAGGTCTTAATGAAACCTGTTTAATTTCCTGGAGAGATACCAGAGGATCCACATTGAGGAAAATAAATTCAAGTGCCTTAGGTCCTGTTCCCCTACTTCTTCCTACTAAGCCACCACCTCCAGGAAGGAGGAAGTGGGGTCACCAAGGCACTACAGAGTGCCAAGTGACACGGGAGACAACTTGCCTCCCCTAGTAACTTAAGGGAAGCTGAGAATAACCCCACAGATTTCCAGACTTCCTCTCTAGTGAAGAATGCACCCAGCAGTACACTGTCAAGAGGCCTGGGAAGGAAGGCTTAGAAGATCCCAATGGTGACAAGATCGCCACACTTCCAAAGCATAGCTGTAGCTGACCAAGGCACCCACCCACTAGGCAGGACCTGGACACTGGCCTTGAGGAAGGAACTTCATCAATTTCCTCTCTACCAAATACCATCAAGTATAGGTGGTAGAGGCCGAAAAAGGATGTTAGACAAAATATTAGCTAGAGATCTTTACCTTTAATAGAAATAAACTCTGGAATTTGGCTCAGGTCTCTTCTGGAGCTTTTGGGATTATTGGCAGAACATAAACTGAAGATAACTTAAAACCTAGTTGAGGTCAGATAAGATTTGGTCAGGAATCACCCCTGAGGGGAGAAGGGGTGCCAGAATCAGTCTTGAGACTTAGATATACCCAATCAGTAATTCAAAGAAACCACCGAGGGTTTGGACTGAGCCATTTTATTTTCCTGTTTCCATAGGGAACTAAAACCAGCTGTCAACTAGACCAAAGAGGGGAATTATAATGCCCCTGCCTAAGTATGAACAACAAATTATAATCCCAAAGATTGCAGTCACTGTGACAACAGTCAAGTGGTGCCAAAGGACTGTAAGTCCATAGAGATTTCAGAGCCGTTTCCTAGATAGCAGCCATTTTATCAGACTTCAGGACCAAAGGATACTGATTCACAATGGCAAACAGCTACTGTTAGTGAGTAAGCAAGATGAGTAACTGAAGGAACACTTGGCAGGGCCTACAAGCCCCTAATGAAGAGCAACAGGGATGAATTATGCTGCTATGCTTTTTAACTCTACCTCAAACTGGCATCAAACTCTCAATACGTGTACCACCATTGCCTCCCAAGTGGTAAAATTACAGGTATGTCACCTAGCCCAACTTGTTCTGTTTTCTTTCTTGTTCTGTTCTGTTTCTATGGTACTTACACATGTATTGTACCCCTTTATTGTTTTTCTTGAACTGCTGATGTCAGGGTATATAAATTTTACAGTAAATATTTCTAAGAGCTGTCAGACATCCAAAGTTTCAAGTTCTATAAGCAGCCAAGCAGATGGTTAAAGCCAGAAAGCTCATTAGTAAACCCTCTCACCTGGACTGTGGGACTGTCTTATCCACAAACAGGAAGATTGCCTTCTCGGAAGGAAGCTGGATCCTTTTCCTGATGATCCACATGAACTGAGCCACAGTGATGTCAGACGGAACCAAGTACTTCCGCTTGTCAATGTCAACAATCTGAGAGCCTGAGACTTTTTCCACAATCACCTGGGAAAGTAAAGAGAGTTCAGGGGCTGGGTTGTAGCTCAGTGGAGAAGCACTACTCTAGCAAGCACAGGACCTACATTAGATCCTTAGCACGGCAAAAAGTATCTTAAAAGAGATAGAGGCCAGGCAATAGTGGATCAGGCCTATAGTACTATCTACTCAAGAGGCAGAGATCTGAGGATCACAGTTCAAACCCAGAGATACTTATCTCCAATTAACCACCAGAAAACCGGAAGTAGCCCTGGCTCAAAAGTGGTAGAGCACTAACCTTGAGCAAAAGACCTCAGGGACAGCACCCAGGCCCCGAGTTCAAGCTGGATGACAGACCAGAAAAAAAAAGGGGGGGGGCAGGGGAGACCGAAGAGAGGAGAGACAGAATCAGGATTGGATTTTCTAAAGGGAGGCTCCCGCCTCACTGTCAGGAGGTAATGAGCAGTGTGGGCAAGGAGCTGAGTGGGAAACTGCAAAGCAGCATGAGAAAATATGCCCAAGGCTTAACTCACACACTCTGGAGGCTAAGAATTGATATAAATGTGTCATAGGGAAACGGTAAGTGCTTTTTTGTGGTCAATTATACCTCTCATCCCGATCTCAGCATGTATAAGAGAAACACAGTTACTAAGCTTTTCAATATATAATCTGAGCCAACACAGTATCTGATGGTATTCGGGTGCCAGTACCTCACTTCTGTACTCCTAGCTACTCAGGAGACTGAGACCTGAAAATCCCAGTTCAGGGTCAGCCTGGACAGAAAAACCTGAGACTATCTCTAATCAACCAGCAAGAAGTCAGAATGAAGGTGTAGCTGAATTGGCAGAACATGAGTCTTGAGAAAAAAGCAAGAGCAGGAGGCTATAAGTTTAAACTGTAGTACCTACCCAAAAGAAAAAAGATCTGGTGAGGACTTAGTTTATAGCCTGTTACTCCAGCACCCAGAATGTATCCACATTACTGGATAAATAAGTTCCCAAGGAACACAAGAAACAAGAATGGCTGAGCAGGCACTGGTGGCTCATGGCTCATGCCTATAATCCTAGCTACTCATGAGGCTGAGATCTGAGGATCCCAATTCAAAGCCAGCCCAGGTAGGAAACTGTGTAAGACTTATCTCCAATTAACCACCAGAAAGCCAAAGTGGCACCGTGGCTCAAAGTAGTAGAATACTAGCCTTGAGGAAAAAAGCTCAGGGACAGTGCCCAAGGCCCTGAATTCAAGCCCCAAGACAGAAAAAATAAAAAATAACATAAAAGGATGGCTGGACCAATGGATATGCCCTAGCATGCCCAGCAGCCAAAACACCAGATCTTCACATTTGGGCCTGTTGCTTCTCTGTAAAAGGGTTGTGAATTTGTCAATCTAACTTTCTCCCCAAAGGCATTGTTTACAAGAAAACACCACCAAGGAAAGACCTTCAAAAATGCATAAGGCTCACAGAAACTATCTCCACTACCAGACAGAAAACATTACTTACCTACTGCCAAAGAAAGAACCTTTTTGGATCTTTTGGTTAAGCAAGATGACAGTCTCAAGGTGAAGAAAAGTTACAAGATAGAGGCTCCCGATTTTAAAAGATGTCCTGAGACTAAAGTACCACTTCCAAGACCCAAGTGACACTTCTCCTCCACCAGCGTTCCCAAAAGTGGCAGCGACTAGTCGCCCTGTCCTAGAACTTCTTTCTTACATAATTGGCTAGGGAGCCGACAGCTTACTGGCCTAGATCGGGGTATTCAGCACTGAGGCACCTGAACAGCACCAGGCAAGACCCTCAGGCCGCGGGTCCCCGGCCTCGACGGGCCCCGACGCGGACTGGCCGGTCACTAGCGAGGGCTGGAACCTCAACTTTCCAACTGTTGAGCGGCCCGGAGCCCGGCGGCGGCTCCGACTCCGGGGGTGCCAGTGGGGCGAGGGGGCGGGGAGTTCCGACACTCACCGGAACGCGGTCGGGGTACTTCGCTCGGATCTTCGCGGATTCCACGCATCTGTGTTCTAAGAGAGAGACACGGGGGGCTGTGCGGCGTCCGCCCGCCGGCGGGCTCCGGGTCCCCGGGCGTCCTCCGCCCTCCTCCCCCTCCACGACCTGCGCACGCCCGCGCTCCCGTCCCGGTATCCCCGCGCAGCCGCGCTCCTCAGGCCCCGGGCTCCCCGGAGGCGCCCGGATGGCAGCAGCGGGTCGGGGCGCCGCCGCCCAGCCCGGCGGCCCCGCGGCGACCCAGGCCCCGGCCCGGCACCCGCCCCGCCCGACTGGGCCCCGGGGCGGCCCGGGTGGGGGAGGGGGCCGGCCGAGCTCCGGCCCCGGGCCCGGCTGGCAGCCGCGCACCTACCCAGGGAGTGGTCCTCCTTGAACATCCACTTCATGGCGGCGGCGGGGAAGGGGCAGAGCCGGCTCTCGGAGCCGCGGAGTCCGGCGAACCGACCACAACAACAACGACGGCGGAGGCGGCGGCGACAGCGACTACACGGCAGGCGGGACTTCCGGCTGCTGAAGCTTAGCAACCGGCCGGGGGCGTGGCTTCCGGCGCCGTTTGCTGTGACGTAGAGCAGGGGCGGGCCCTCACGCGAAGGGGCGGGGCTTGTGAGGGGGCCCCGGAGGGTCTCCGGGAAACCCAGGCGGTGCGGTCGGGGTGTACGCGGGGTGGGTGTCAGCCACCGAGGAAACGTTGCGGAGCCGCCGACGGGAGTGGGGTTTCGGGGTTGTGGGTGGAGGGTAGGGTGCGATTGCCAGCACACTGAGGCGCTTCGTGGGAAAGTGTGCAAAGGATGTTTGAGGGCTTGAGAAACCTCTGGCGGCTGGCTAGGTAAGGAGGGCGCTGGGGATGTCGGCGATCTGGGGGACCCGGTTTGGTGTGGTCACTGATGACGAGGGGGTCCGGTATTGAAGTCAGACACCGTACGTTCCCGTGGACCTGAAACAATTGATTCTAACAAACGCCATTTTCTTCCTTTATTTGTAAGCAAATGTTAAGATACACATTTAAGAAAAAGTACAACAAATCTGGGCGTGCCCCACCTTAGAGCGGAGACCCCGCGTCCGGGGATCGGAAGAGGCGCGGTGCAGGTTAGCCGGGCGTCTCTGCAGGGCCGGCGTCCACGATCGCCAGTGGGCGTGACCCAGCAATCCCCTCGGGCTGCCGGCCTGAGTCACCCGCCGAGACACGTGCCCTGAGATTCTTCGGGCAGTGTTGGGCAAGTTCTTGGGAAGTCTGGCTGTGTCACCATCTGTCTCTGAGCCGGTGAGCGCGTAACTAGAATATTCACTTAATTGAGCACATGATCACCTGGCACGTGCTTGTGTTGTGATGCACCCGTCGGAACGTAGTCATTCATTATCTCCTGTGGTTGTAATTCCTGAAGGATGCTGTGGAATCTAGCTTCGTTCTGAAAATGTTTTTGTTGTCTCCAGATTTGTGTTGAGTCGGTTGGGAGGTGTGGGTGAGAATGTTGGAAGGAGTGACATTAAGACCCATTGTATTTACACAGTGCGTTGTTGAATGACATTGAATGACAACTCTTTTATACACTAAAGATAATAAAAGTATTTTTAAAAGATTATGTGTCTCGGCAACCAGGATAAGTTTTCTTTAATGAGATGAAAAAAATCCTTTGAGGGGGCTGGGAAGGTGGCTCAGTGGTAGAGCGCTTGCCTTGCATGCATGAGGCCCTGGGTTTGATTCCCCAGCACCACATAAGCAAAAAGAAAAAAAGCCGGAAATGGCGCTGTGGCTCAAGTGGTAGAGCGCTAGCCTTGAGCTGAAGAGCTGAGGGACAGCGCCCAAGCCCAGAGTTCAAGCCCCCACGACCAGACCCCCCCAAAAAAAAATCCTTTGAAATTCAATTTAGAAATTTGTGGTGTTGCATGGCAATAACATTTCATAGTGAATTAAAAGTGGGAATGAAGGATAAGGGTGTAGCCCAGTGGTAGGCTGTTTGCCTAGTATCTATGCAAGACCCTGGTTCAGACTCCAGCACAAGAAAGAAAGGAAGAGAAGGGGAAAGAAGAAGGGAGAGAGGGAGGAAGTTAGCAGAGAAGGGAGGGAGGAAATAAATTAGAGTCCCCTTTTACAGAACTGTGTTGTCCTAGTCCAAAAGAGCGCCTCACCTTACAACATAGGTGAGGCAGGTTAGTTATAAAGAAGAAATGCTGAAACCATCCCTGTCTCCCACTCATGAATTAGGAGACACCCAGGGGTTCTTTTCTCCTCTCTCTGTATTCCCTTTTTTTTTTTTTTTTTGTCAGTCGTGGGGCTTGAACTCTGGGCCTGGGCGCTCAAGGCGAGCGCTCTATCACTTGAGCTACAGCGCCACTTCCAGTTTTCTGGTGATTTATTGGAGATAGGAGTCTCACGGTCTCTCCTGCCCGGGCTGGCTTTGAACCACGATCCTCAGATCTCAGCCTCCTGAGTAGCTAGGATTACAGGCGTGAGCCACCAGCGCCCAGCTGTACTCCCTTTTTAAGATTAAAAGGGGACCAATGTTCTTTAGGGAGAGAAATGTGACAGGAGAGGAGACAGGTGAGGATTTATTATATTCTTTATTATATATTCTTTTTAATGACTATAAGAAGGGTGTTAAAAATAAAGTAGTTAAGCTTCCCTTCATTCTAATGCTCTTAAATTACAAGATATGGGGGTTAGCATTCTCCTTTGAAATGGTAAAAACTCAACAAGATTCGAATATAAGTTTCTTCTAGCCCTCACTGGTGGTTCATGCCTATAATTCTAGCTTTCAGAAGGATGAACTGAGGACTGAGGTTAAAAGCTAGCCCAAGTAAAAGCCAGAAATGGAGCTATGGTTCAAGTGGTAGGGCACTAACCTTGAGCAGATAAAAAGCTAAAGGATAGTGCCCAGGCCCTGAGTTTAAGCCCCAAGACCAGCACAAAAAGAGGGAGAGGAATTATTACTACTTAGCACAAACCTCACACTATCTCTTTTTTTTTGGGGGGGGGGGGTCTGGTCGTGGGGCCTGAACTCTGGGCCTGGGCACTGCCCCTCAGCTCTTCAGCTCAAGGCTAGTACTCTACCACTTGAGCCATAGCACCACACCACTTCCAGCTTTTTTTCTTTTTGCTTATATGGTACTAAGGAATTGAACCCAGGGCCTCATGCATGCAAGGCAAGCGCTCTACCACTGAGCCACCTTCCCAGCTCTCACACTATCTCTTGACACAAGAATGTGATGCTTGCTGGGCATTGGTGGCTCACGCCAATAATTCTAGCTACACAGGGAGCTGAGATCAGAGGATCACGGTTCAAAGCCAGACTGGGCAGGAAAGCCCTTGAGAATCTTATCTCTAATTAATCACTGAAAAAGCCAGAAGTGTCGCTGTTGCTCAAAGCGGTAGAGCACTAGCCTTGAGCAGAAGAGCTGAGACAGCATCCAGGATCGGAGTTCAAGCCCCACCCCTCTCCCCAAAAAATTTTTTAATTAAAAAATATATATATACAATGATCTTTTAGCGTCTTTTCAGTGAAGAAAGCTCTGGATAAAATAATAAATCCACACCTGCCTCCATGGGTCACACCTATAATCCCAGAAGGGGCAAAATTGCCATTTCCTCATCTTGCCTCAAAATCTTCTGCATTTGAACTATTGGTTTAGCAGGAAGAAGCACTTCTGTATAGGGATCAATTAATGTCATCTCGGGAAAGGCACCTGGCTTTTCACCCAGACTGCAAATGTGTTGTAAGTGATTGGAGTTCTGTGGAACCACCCTGGGGGTTCATAGGTGACCTTAGGGAGAGTTTCCGTTTGTTTTTGTTTCTTTTAATTCAGGGCTAGAGCTCCAGCTTGGTTTTATTCACTCATGGCTGGTGCTGTACCACCTGAACCACAACTCTACTTCTGACTCTTTTCTGGTGTTTGAGGATAAGAGTTTCATGAACTTTCCTGCCTGGGCTGGCTTCGAACCGTGATCCTCAGATCTCAGCCTCCTGAGTAGTTAGGAGTGCAGGCGTGAGCCATCGAGGCAGTGATAGAGGAAACTTTTGGACAAATCTTTTACACACTTAACCTGTGGACAGACTTCATTGAACGGGAACATTCTCTTCTGCACACACAAAGTAACAGGGGAAACCTTTTTTCTGCAGAGGTCTATTTGCATATTACAACATCAATCTCGGGTCGTACAGAATTAATCAACACAAGCAGAAAGGGCCTGAGATGCTCAAGAAGCCTCCAAGTCTGACTTGGTGGGTGGGGGAGGCTTCTGAGGTCGGCTGGACAGAAGTCACCCCCCAGACCTGCGGGTAAAGTGAGATCGCCCTGACCCCGCCCTCTCCCTTTAGCCCCACCCACTCCGACGCCGTGCATCCTTCCTATTGGTTCCTTTTCCGCGCCGTCGGTTGCCGTGGAGACCAGAGCGATGGCAACCTGCAGAAGCCAAACTTGGTAATCCCGCCGCCCCAGGCTTCGCGCTGGGGGTCCGCAACGTGGAACCCGGCTACGTGTGGTGGCCCATGGCGCTCTATGAGATCTTCTCTCACCCGATCGAGCGCAGCTACCGCGCGGGGCTCTGCTCCAAGGCCGCGCTGTTCCTGCTGCTGGCCACCGCGCTCACCTACATCCCGCCGCTGTTGGTGGCCTTCCGGAGCCACGGTGAGCGCGCCCGGGGCCGGCCCACGCCGGCCGCCCGCGGCCCGCACGCCCCGGCCGGCCCCCCTGACCCCCTTCTTGTGTCACGCAGGGCTGTGGCTGAAGCGGAGCAGCTACGAGGAGCAGCCGGCCGTGCGCTTCCAGCACCAGGTGCTGCTCGTGGCCCTGCTGGGGCCCGAGCCCGGAGGCTTCCTGGCCTGGAGCACGTTCCCCGCCTTCAACCGGCTGCAGGGGGACCACCTTCGCATCCCGCTCGTGTCGGTGCGTGGCTCCCGCCTGGGCCCCCCGGAACCGGGCAGGGGTGGCATGGACGGGGGGCGGGCTGCCGGGGACCCCAGCCTAGATCTGCAGGGCTCGCCAGCCACCGAGGACGTGTGCGCCTGCGCTGGGCCTGCAGGTAAGTGGCCGCCCTGCAGACCTGCCGTTTCCTTCAGCTGCTCCCCAGAAGCCCACGCCGCCCCTGGAGTCAGCCCTGCTGGCCCCCCCGGGCGCCCTGCCCAGGTCAGAAGTGTGGGACAGCCTGGCTGGGCCCGGGCGTTCCCCGGGTGTGGCGGGGTGGGAGTCCCCTTAGAAGCGCTTTAGGCCCGGCGCGGCTTTGGGAAGCCCGGGGTCCGGGCCTCGGGACGCTGGGTAGGACGGGCCTGTCTATGCAGATGACCCGCCGAAGCCAGGCCGCGGATTGGTTAAGGCTCTGCCTGTGCCCTGGCCGAGCCACGCCTTTCTGGGCGTGCAGCACTTGCCCTTAAACTCCTTTTCTGAAAACATTTTCCTTTACAAGTGTGACATGTCTGTTTTCTCCTTTTTGCAAAGTTGAATTTCTTTGAACACCTCAGAGAGGTTCGGCTTACAAGACAAACTTGTGTTGTGCGTGTGTGTGTGTGTGTGTGTGTTTGTAGGGAAATCACACTTTTCCTCTAAAGAAGGTTTAGAATGTTTACAAGGCTTATTGGTTGGTTGTGCGAATAGCAAGAAAGATGATTCTGATTACTTTCTCTGGTTGCTTGAATTTTTTTCTTTTTTATTCTGATTGCAAAAGTGTATGTTTATTAATGTCAAACATAGAGTTACAGGCTACATAATGAAAAAAATTAAAGACTTGGTACAAGTAATCAATACTTGTTAGTCAACCTTATTGGTTTTTGTTTGTATGTTTTTTACATGCTACTTCCTTTCCCAAAATGCAAACAAACTTTGGGGATTAGGAGAGCAGCTCAAAAGAGTGCTTGCCTCTCATGTTCAAGGCTCTAGGTTTAATCTAAACATTAAAAAAAATTCCAAACAAAATTAACATGCTAGTTTTACTGAAAAATAGCAGTTTATGTCTTGAAGTTTTGGTAAAACTTTCTTTTTAACATCTTTATATTGCTCTATTTGTGTCTAAGAAATAATCATGAGAAAAGCTTAGAATAATCCCAGAAATAGAAGTAAAATTAGGTTTCCTTCAGTCTTTTTACTTGTGCATTCACCACTACTGGCTGGCTGTGTGGCTTGAGAACCATATACTGTCTGTTTCTGATGTGCAGTTCAGACAGACTTTCAATAGAAGCTAAGACTGATTCCATTTTTTGTCCTCTTATTTATACTTATTTTATATTTTATGCTGGATTTATTCCCATTTTTCATAGCTCTGTGTGTGTGTGTGTGTGTGTGTGTGTGTGTGTGTGTGTGTGTGTGTGTGTGTGTGTGTGTGTGTGTGTGAATCTTAGGGCTTGAACTCAAGGCCTGTGCCTGAGCTTTTTTGCTCAAGACTGGCACTCTACCACATGAACCACAGCTGGCTTTGAATGGTGATCCTCAGATCTCAGCCTCCTGAGTTGCTAGGATTACAAATGTGAGCCGCCAGCACTTGGCCTGCCCTTGGATTTTGTTTATACCCTTTGTTCTGTGATAGCTTTTTCTACTGTTTCTACTGTGCCATCTCCTCTTCTGGACTAGGAACGATTTGTTCGTGCTCAGTGAGGATCATTAGAGTGGCAGGCAGGGGGAGCTCAAGTGTGAACTAAAACCTAGGTAAGTTCTGGTACAAGGTTTGTCTTGGGTGCTTTGTTTGACCAGAGATACAACATTAACCCTGCCAGTTCAGCATTACTTTCTGCATGTATAATTAAGTAGCTTATATTTCCATCACCAGTGTACGAGGGTCCTTTCTCTCCCAATTTCACCAGCGTTTGTTGTTGTTTGTATTCTTGATGATGGGGCATGTGTACGTGTGTGTGTGTGTGTGTGTGTGTGTGTGTGCTGGTCCTAGGTCTTGAACTCAGGTCCTGGATGCTGTCACTCAAGGCTAGCACTCTACCACTTGAGTTACAGCTCTCCTTCTGGGTGTTTTTGGCAGTTAATTGGAGATAAAGAGTCTCACAGAGCCGGGCGCTGGTGGCTCACGCCTGTAATCCTAGCTACTCAGGAGGCTGAGATCTGAGGATCTCGGTTCAAAGCCAGCCCGGGCAGGAGAGACCGTGAGACTCCTATCTCCAATAAACCACCAGAAAACCGGAAGTGGTGCTGTAGCTCAAGTGGTAGAGCGCTCGCCTTGAGCTGAAGAGCTGAGGGACAGTGCCCAGGCCCAGAGTTCAAGCCCCACGACCGACAAAAAAAAAAAAAAAAAAAAAAAAAAGAGTCTCACAGAAATTCCTGCCCAGGCTGACTTTGAACTGCGATCCTCAGATCTGTCTCCTACATCGCTAGGATTACAGGGATGAGCTACCAGTGCCTGGCTGTTTTTGTTGTTTGGTTGTTGTAGACAGGGGATCTTGCTAAGTTGTCCAGGCTGGCTTCAAAATCAAGATCCTCCTGCCTCAACCTGTGGAGTGTCTAGGATACTGATGTGCATGGCCACGCCAGGCAAGATTTTTACATGTTAATGATAAATACTTTTAAAGGAAAAAAAATAGTGACTGGCAGTATGAAGCAAAGTCAAATTAAAAAAAAATAAAAATTTAAAGTCAGGTAAGCATATAAAATGATGCAGTCACTTTAGAAAACAGTATAACAGCTTGATGGTGGCTAAAAACTTAAACAGAGCCAGGTGTGGGGATACACACCTGTAATTCTAGTATTGAGGCGGCCAAGCCAGGAGAATGAGGCGTGTGAGGCCTGCCTACGCTACATAGATTCTGCCTCTACAAGGAAAATAATTTTTTTTTAATGTTATTCACTTACCCTTAATCCTATTGCAGCATAAAACTTGTCAACGTATTTATTCCTACTGGCACTGGGGCTTGAACTCAGAGCTTGGCTGTTGTCCCTTATTTTTTTCACTCAATGCTAGTGCTTTTACCACTTGAGCCACAGCTCCACTTCCAGCTTTTTGCTGGTTAATCACAGGTAAGAGTCTTACAGACTCCCTTTCCAAGGCTGGCTTTGAACTTCGATACTCTGCGTAGTTAGTATTACAGGCGTGAGCCACAGATGCCTGGCTATTTTCTAACTCTGAACATAAACCCACACTCCTTTACCACATTTGAGAATCTGCTCAGAAAGCCCAGAAGCTGGGTTTTAGGTGAAGGTTTTACCATAGTATCAGGAAGTGGTTTTGCAGTTGGCAATTTTGGAAAAATATCTGTCTTGCTTCTGTTTTACTTACCTTGCACAGTGTTGTTCCTAAAGTGTCTGTATTTTTTCTTTTTTTTCTTTTTCTTATTGGTTCTGGTCGTGGGGCCTGAACTCTGGGTCTGGGTGCTGTCCCTGAACTCTGGGCCTGGGTGCTGTCCCTCAGCTCTTCAGCTCAAGGCTAGAACTCTACCACTTGAGCCACAGCGCCACTTCCAGCTTTTTTTTTTTTTTTTTTTTTTGCTTATTTGGTGCTGAGGAATCGAACCCAGGGCCTCATGCATGCAAGGCAAGCGCTCTACCACTGAGCCACCTTCCCAGCCCCTGTATTTTTTCTTATTCCGTGTGTGTGTGTGTGTGTGTGTGTGTGTGTGTGTGTGTGTTTGTGTGTGTGTGTGCTACTAGGTTATGAATTCAAGGACTTGCATTTGCTAGGCAGGCTCTCTACCACTTGAGTCATGTCCAACCATAAAAATCCATGTTTGCCGTGCACTGGTGGCTCACGCCTGTCATCCTAGCTACTCAGGCTGACATCTGAGGATCATGGTTCAAAACCAGTCCAGGCAGGAAAAATCTGTGAAACTCCTATCTCCAACAAACCACTCAGAAAACTGAAGTGGCTCTGTGCTAAAGTGGTAGAGTGCTAGTCTTGAGCTGAAGAGCTGAGGGACAGCGCCCAGGCCCAGAGTTCAAGCCCCACAACCAACAACAAAAGCAAAAAATTCCTATGTTTTCAATGCATTAAAGTATGTTGAGAAGAAAAATCAGAGCAGCCTTTTCTGGGTGCTGGTGGCTTGTGCTTATAATCTTAGCTACTCGGGAGGCTGAGATCTGAGGATCCAGGTTTGAAGCCAGCCAGGGCAGGAAAGTTTGTGAAACTCATATGCAGTTAAGCAGCAAAAAGCTTGAAGTGGATGTGTGTCTCAAGTACTAGAATGTCAGCCTTGAGCCAGAAAAGCTCAGGGACAATGGCCCAGGCCCTGAGTTCAAACCCTAATACCTGTACACACACACACACACACACACACACACACACACACACACACACACACACACTTGTTCCAATTGTTCCAAACTACTCTATATCTCATAAGAATAAGATTACAGTATGATTCATGGCCAGGCACCAGTTAGATTTTAGGTACTGGCACAGAATTTGTGCTGAGGAAGTGTTATGTCTCTGAATCTCTGTTAACACATGTTATGCTTATTTTAAACTGACTGGAAGTAAAGAATTGATTTCATCAGAGGCCCACGTGGCGGCACCAATGGAAGATGCATCATTCCACCCTCACTCAAGCCCAAGGCTCGCTCTGATCCCTCCCCTCCCTCTCCATGGCCTTCACCGCTCTGCCTGGCTGCCCTGGCCGCTGGGCACTGAGAACACAGCACCTTGGTTAGCCTGGGTCACTCTTTCCTCAGACATTCCTGTGTCTCCTCCCGTCTTCATTCAGGTCATCAATGCGTTAGATCATCCTGAAAACTTCCTGTAGACTTTTCTGTTTCCTTCCACCCTCATCATGCTCTAATTTTAGTCTGCTCCATTTTTCTTTGTGACACTTGGGCCTGCGTGATATTATTAAGTCTGTATTTGTTTGTGAGTTATTTTCTACCCTTCTTAATGGAATTTTTTTAGTTCTGTTAGCACGGGGACTTTGTTTTGCTTACAAAACATTGTGTTTGGGGCTGGGAAGGTGGCTCAGTGGTAGAATGCTTGCCTCGCATGCATGAGGCTCTGGGTTCAATTCCTGAGCACCACATAAGTAGAAAAAACTGGAAGTGGTGCTGTGGCTCAAGTGGTAGAGCATTAGCCTTGAGCTGAAGAGCTGAGGGACAGTGCCCAGGCCCAGAATTCAGGCCCCACGACCAGAAAAAAAAAAAAAAATTGTGTTTTCAACATGTCAAACAGCTGCCTGGTATGGTAGCACCTCTAAAAGCCCTTGTAAGATTAATGGGTGAATGTGATGTATAGACAGCAACTGTGGCTCTGAGCCTTGGTTCTGGCCTATGTATATTTGAAAATGTGCAGTGATCCAGACTTACTCTCTGGAGTGTGTGTGTGTATGTATGTGTGTGTGTGTGCACACGTGCGCACGTGTGCATGTGTGCGTGTATGCACATGCAATTGTTCATGCTTGCTGGTCATGGAATTTGAACTCAGGGCTATGACACTGTCCCTGGGTTTTTGTGCTCAAGGCTAGAGCTCTACCACTTGAGCCACATGCTCCACTCCCGGTTTTTCCATGGTTAATTGGAGATAAGAGTCTCACAGACTTTCCTGCCCAGGCTGGCTTGGAGTGAGAATCCTCAGGTCTCAGCCTCCTGAATAAGTAAGATCACAGGTGTGAGCCACTAGTGCCCAGCTTCTGGGTTCAGTTTCTAACCATGCCCAAAAAATGGGGGGGGAGGGGCATGCAGGGACCAGGTACTGATGGCTCATGCCTGTAATCCTAGCTACTCAGGAGGCTGAGATCTGAGGATTGCAGTTTGAAGCCAGACTAGGCAGAAAAGTCCATAAGACTCATCTCCAATTAACCACTCAGAAAAAGCCAGCAGTGGTGCTATGGCTCAAGTGGTAGAGCACCAAGTGGAACACAAAGAGGCTCAGGGACAGCACACACGCCCAGAGTTCCAGCCCCAGGTCCGCAAAAAGGTGGTGGGGAAGAGAGGGACAGAAACCTCTTTCTTTGGGTTTTGTAGACTAGAGAAGAAGACAGGAACCTGGATGGGAAGATGGACGTGTTACATTTTAGACTGGAGCTTCCGCTGCAAGCCACAGAGAACGTTCTTGGTGTCCAGCTTATCTTGACCTTCTCCTACCAACTGCATGTGAGTCCGCCCTTAGCGCCGGTCCCCTCCCCTTTCGGCTTTAGGAACACAGCCCTCCTACTAATTCCTAGGAAGAACCATACTGTAACTCTGCTCTTTCCTAGGTGGGGAGGAAAGAATGTAACTAGGCAAACTGAATGTTTTCCACTGGGGTCGTATTTACTTCTATTTATATTTGTTATTGTATTTATTAGTTATTAATTGTAGTGATTTGTTTTTAATTAGTGAGGTGTTTATGGTTCAGAGGGTTCTGAGCAGGTTTCCTGCCTGCGAACCCAAGTGTGTCCGGATTCATCACTTTCAGCTGCAGACAGGTGATTCTTGAACCCAGAGCCCTTCAGCGCTGATGTCGGTTGGTTTTGTCTCTCTCCTCCTAATGGTTTCAGAGGATGTCCACGTTCGTGATGCAGAGCATGGCGTTTCTCCAGTCCTCCTCTGCCATTCCTGGGTCCCAGTTACACGTGAACGGGGACCTCAGGTTACAGCAGAAGCAGCCTCTGAGTTACAGCGGCCTAGATGTCCGGTACAATGTAAGGATGCTTCTGACTGCCCGTCTCTTTTTCTGTGGGTTTTTAAAAATCACATTCTTTGAAGAGGGAGAAATTAAAGTTAGAAATAGCATTTTCTCTGTGGAAGGAACTTCTTGTCATAAATTCTTTCAAGATATGGAGGTGGTATACCTTTACTTATACCTAGAAAGAGAGACAGGAGAAAAGTCTTTGCCTCTGTGTGTTTTGTTCATTGCTTCAGTGGTTTTAGCCCATCGTGGCAGGGAGTGCAGGAAGGGGCAGTCACTTCCTGTTGGACTGGAAGCAGAGTAGATCACTAACAGGATGGGGCGAGGACAAGATAAAGTCCACAGGGCTTACCCCAGTGACCTGTCTTCTCCAACCAAGGCCTACCTTCCAATAGTCTTTTCAATTTTTGTTTTATTTTGTGCTAGTCCTAGGGCTTGATCTTAGGGTCTGGGGACTGTACCTGAGCTTTTTCACTCAAGGCTGGCACTCTGCCATTTGAGCCACAGCTCTACTTCTGACTTTTTGGTGATTAATTGGAGGTAAGGGTCTGTGGAATTTTCTACCAGGCTGGCCAGGAACGTCAATCCTCAGATCTCAGCCTCCTCAGTAGCTATGATTACAGACATGAGTTACTCAGTGCCCAGCTCTTTTCAGTTTTTAATTCATCAATGGATTAAACCATTCATTAGGTCAGCTCTAATCCTATTTGGTAATGCACTCACAGGCGGGCCCAGAAGTGTGCTTTACTAATCTACATGTGGATCAATTCAATCAAAATTAACTATCACATATCCCAAATGATCATGTAAAATGTTCATATAAACACTAAAAGAAAAAATTAGCCAGCACTTACTGAACGAGTAGCATATGCCATCCCTGAGATAAGGGGTTTACAACTGGGTGTGGAGGTCCTAGCACTTGGGAGACTAAGATGGGAGGATCACTAAGATGGGAGGATCACTTGCCTGCACTACAGCCTCTTTTGAGTTTATCTTTTTTGGGGGGGCAGGGGGAGTGCGGGTGTTACTGTGTTTATACTATAGCTTTAAAAGCTGTGAGAGGTGGACAATGACCCTTTGTTTCCATCCCCACATAAGGAAAGACAGAGTAAAAGGATTAAAATGGTTACACTGGAGTTTATTCATCCTTTATTTTTTTTCCTATTTTGGGGGTTCATCGTGGGGCCTGGGCGCTGTCCCTCAGCTCTTCAGCTCAAGGCAAGCACTCTTCCACTGAGCCACCTTCCCAGCCCCAAGTTAATTCATCCTTGAAGAAAAGATTATTGATGGTGGAACAGGTCACCAAGAATAAGCGGATGTTCTCTGGGACCAGCTCAGGTGGGCAGGGCTGGGAGGGACACTGACACCTCGTCCTCCTGCCCCCCTCACAGGTGTCTGTGATCAATGGGACCAGCCCTTTCGCCCAGGACTATGACCTTACCCACATTGTGGCTGCTTATCAGGAAAGGAATGGTGAGTCACGGGCAGGCCATGGGACCCATGGTGAAGGGAATTGCAGGTGTGGGGCAGTGGAAGCAGATAGAAATAGAACCTTTGGGAGCTGGGAAGGTGGCTCAGTGGTAGAGCACTTGCCTTGCATGCATGAGGCCCTGGGTTCGATTCCTCAGCACCACATAAGAAAAAAGCTGGAAGTGGCGCTGTGGCTCAAGTGGTAGAGCACTAGCCTTGAGCTGCAGAGCTGAGGGACAGCGCCCAGGCCCAGAGTTCAGGCCCCACGACCGGACCCCCCCCCAAAAAAAAAAAAAGAAAAAGAAATAAAACCTTTGTCATAATTAAAAAAAAAAAAAAACTCAGCCATTGGAGAGTCAGTGGCAGGAAGAGCACAGGCTCCCCGGGGTTTGTGGATTTGGTCGCTGACTTCACACACACATCCCCCCCATGCCCATCCACCACCCTGCTGACATCCATTGTTCCCACCGCCCATAACCTGTCCCACCACTGGCTTGGTAGCTTCCTTTTCTTTTCTTTTTTTTTTTTTTTTCTTAATGTGTCTGTAAGCCTGATATATTCCCTATATCACACCTGTAAAAGAAGCCCAAGAAAATTTGCTATTCCCACTTTTCAAATAGAAATAGAGCTAGACATGGTTATTTAAGCCTATAATCCTAGCAACCTGAGAGATCAAGAGGACTGTAATTTGAGGTCAGATAGGACCAAAGGTGGTGGTGGGTGAGGGGGAGTTCTCAAGTGTCCAGCACCTCTGGGTATGGTGGAATACCACGGCTGTTCTCAGACATGAGGAAAGCACAGTGGCTGAGAATAATGACACATAGCTGTCATCCCAGTGATGTAGGGAAGCACAAATAGGAGGATCGAAGTCCAGGCCACCCAAGACCATAAAGCAAGACTCTGTCTCAGTTAACCAAAGTGTGGCTCTAGTGTAGAGCAAGAGCAAAGCCCTGATTCAATCCTCAGTACTTCCCTCCGAAAAGAGAAGAAACATTTGGGTACAAGGCACCCTATCTATGTAGGAGGCGATTGATCCAGTAGGACAGAAGCACCCACAGTTCTGGCTGCAGGCAGAGTTTTGTCCTCACAGGTGAAGTGCACAGGCCTCACCAGTGCTGGACTCCACACACTGGGCCTGGTGAGTGACCTGAGATTTTTCCCCAAAGGCATCAAAATGGGTATGTGGAAACCTGACCTCCTGGGTACTATAAACAGACATTTCACAAATAGGAAACCTATAATGCCCATAGGTCTTCCTAATTTTAAGCAATACAGTACCAGTATATTCCAGGAATAGAAGTTTTTAAACAAAATGAAAAGTCATGAGTCTATATTCTCTCCTTTCCTCCTTTTTTCTTTTTCTTTTTTTCTGGCAGCAGCGGGAACCTGATCCACATCCTCGACAAATGCTCTGGCACAAAGCTCCACCTCAGCTCCACCTCACCCTTTTTTTTTTTTTTTTTTTTTTTCACTTCCTTTAGTGCCAGTACCGGGCTTGAACTCAGGACCTGGACACTGTCCCTGAACTTTTTCACTTAACACTAGTGCTCTACCATTTCAGCCACAGCTCTATTTCTGACTTTTTTTTGGCGCTTAATTGGAGACAAAGAGTCTCACAGACTTTCCTACCCGGGTTGGATCCTCAGATCTCAGTCTCCTGAGTAACGAGGATTACAGATGTGAACCCCTGGACCCTGGCTTCCTTCCTTCATTCCTTATCCATATACTGAATCTCTATACAGCTATTGTAGTGTTAGAAATGCTTTGGGATCCAAGTTGTTCTTATTTATTCAACTCTGTGATATGTTTCCGCCTGACTGCTGCAAAGTTCTAATCCATATTATTTTCACTGGCACCTTAGTATGCATCCAGCAGTTCAGTAGTTGTAGAACACAGACCATTTGCAAGTCTTTTTTTTTTTTTTTTTTTTTGTCGGTTGTGGGGCTTGAACTCAGGGCCTGGGCGTTGTCCCTCAGCTCTTCAGCTCAAGGCGAGCGCTCTACCACTTGAGCTACAGCGCCACTTCCGGTTTTCTGGTGGTTTATTGGAGATAGGAGTCTCACAGTCTTTCTTGCCCGGGCTGGCTTTGAACCGTGATCCTCAGATCTCAGCCTCCTGAGTAGCTAGGATTACAGGCGTGAGCCACCAGCGCCCGGCCATTTGCAAGTCTTTGACATAGTGTAACAAATATTTTAAATAATGTGTAAGAAACTCTCTTTCCTTTTAATGGTTTTCATTCTAAAGTGCAGAAGATCCCTTTAAGAATCAAAGGATATCTTTAGTCCCTAATATTAATGGTCTGGATCGATCGTTAATGCTTGTATTGCAGTTACCACTGTCCTGAATGACCCCAACCCCCTCTGGCTGGTGGGCAGAGCCAGCGAAGCTCCCTTCGTGATCAACGCTGTCATTCGCTACCCCGTGGAAGTCATTTCATATCCTTTCTGTTAGATAGCCAGTGATGGCTCAGTTTCCACAAAAAGAAGAAGGGAATCCTCAGCTATCCCAAGTAGGAACAGATGTGGGATGCCAGCCTGAGACTGAAAATTGTTCCAGTCCTGGTGTCTGTCTGCTGTTCAGAAAAAAAAAAGTTCATTTCCTGTTCACATTTCTTTCTGGGAAATTCTAGGTTAGAACCATCCATATTTATGCCTTAATAATCTTTGGTTATCCCTCTGATCTTAAGGATATTAGAAAAATTCTTGCCATTTCCCATCTGACCTGAGCCTTAGCATAACTTGCTTCCGTGTCGGCTGTGCCCCTTAACTGCCTGTACTTACCAACCAGGCTTCTGGGAGATGATCAAGTTTGCCTGGGTCCAGTATGTCAGCATCCTGCTAATCTTCCTCTGGGTGTTCGAAAGAATAAAAGTTTTTGTGTTTCAGAATCAAGTGGTCACCACAATTCCTGTGACATCAGTGTCCCAGGGAGAGGTGTACAAGCAGCACTTGTCCTAAGCAGACGGTCTCTAAACAACTCCTTGGGATTGTGCTACCTCATTGTCTTCTGCCAGCTGCCATCCTATGACACTTCTGAAAAGAGCCTACTGGACACCGTGAGCTTGTGTTTTCCCCTTCAGAGACAAATTCTAAGCACTGAAGAGACCATCAATTTGCGGGAAGGCCTGTGGGTTCCTTTGTGTATGTGCTGGTACTAGGGCTTGAACTTTAGACCTGGGCACTGTCTGTGACATTTTTTGCTCAAGGCTAACACTCTACCACATGAGCCACAGTTCTACTTCCTGCTTTTGTTTTGGTGGTTAATTGGAGATATGAGTTTCATGGGCTTTCCTGCTGGGGTTGACTTCAAACCACAATCTTTAGGTCTCAACCTTCTGAGTAGCTAGGATTATAGGCATGAGCCACTGGCACCTAGCTTCTAGTTCTCGTTTGTTTTTGTTCCTGCCTTATCCTCGAATTTCAGGAGAAAATTAGGTCAAGTTCGGACATCTTAGAATGAGTCCCATCTCTGGTCAAGCAAAGACTTTTCCTTTCTTTGAACTGAGCAGCACTGTTCAACTCTCCCCCCATTGTAGGCCACTCTACTGCTTTTCAGAGTTCGGGGATAAATATGCAAATCCCCAGTATGCCCCTCCCTGGGTGTCCACAATTCCCATTCAGAACTTTGATTTCCAGGATGGAGGCTTTTAATTGGAGAATTGGAAGGGGGCGTGACACTGGAGGGGGCTGGTCCCAAAAGCTTGTGTGGGGTGGGCAGGCAACCCTTAAGGAAAAGAGCACTGTATACCTGCCCTCCCATCTAACAGATATGTGCTGTCATCTGCTCAGCTGAACAGCCTTCTGTCCCTGCCCTACTCTGTCTGGCTCTTTGCCCTGCCTCTTGCCCTGTGTCTGTGCCCCTGGAACAGGAGAGTGGAGTCAGCAGGGCCGGTTCATTCCGTCTCCCCCACAGCAGTGGGGGACATAAGGCCTCTAACAACAGGTTCTTTCTCTCTGGCCCTCACCCAACAGTCTGGACCCTTGCCACTTCTCCTCCTTGACCGCCTTCCCCCTCCTGAAAGGATATGGGTGACAGAGGCCTTGTTGTTGGTATTGGCTCCCACTCCCTGACAACCACAGAGTTTATCTGGAGGGCTAGCCGGAAGCCCAGCTACTTGCATTTCCCTTGACTGAAGAACAGGGTGCCCAGCAGAGAGGCAGCTTTAAGGAGGACAAGAACCACAAGGAGGGAACGAAGAGGGTTGCTAGCCAGAGCACCCAGCCTGGCCATTAGAATGACAGGCGGTGAACCCAGATCTCCTCCTAACTAAGCAAGTGTCTGCAGACCAGATGGCTAGAATGGGCCTCTGTTCTCACAGACACCAGCCCTGCAACGCTGTCTCGCTCTGAGTAAGCAGGCTGTCTCCTTGAAGGACAGATGTTTGGCCTCGTGATTCCTTCCCCTACCCCCATGTCCTTAGTACGAAAGGACATACCTAGCCTCTGGGACCTATACGTCATACCCATCCACAAATACAGCCTTTCAGTGTGTGCCTCAGTTTACCCAGGTAATTCTTATTTCCAAAGCACCTTTCTTTCCTACTGAACAAAATAAAAATTTTGGAAGCAAAACTACTTGGAAGTACTCAAGCAGCAACAATAGTTCCTTTATCTTTTCTTTTAAGATTTAGAGCTGTCTGCCTTGAGTAGAAAAGCTAAGGGGCAGTGGCAGGGACCTGAGTTCAAGTCCCAGTTACCAACACACACACACAGACACACACAGATACAGATTTAGGCCTGTCTATATGCCTCATTTGTTTTTTATTCCCTGAGACTTAGATGAAAAAATAATCTGTGGTGTGTTTTATAACTTTGTAATTAAAATGTCCAAAATGGAAGTGTGCCTGCGGCTTTTTAGAGGGAGAGGGCTGGGAAGGGAGAGAGTGGAGAGGCCAAAGGTTGCACGTGTTTATCCAAGTTCCTCACCAGCAGCCTGGCTCTGCCAAAGCTCTGGCCCAAAACCTTGGAGCTTTTGTTAGCTCTTTGGCAAACGTCCCCTAGTCCAACCCCAAGTAAATGGGAGTTTTCAGTGCAATCCACATGGCAAGCGGAAGACACAGGCTGGAAAATTACAACTATGTCTGGTGAATACCAAGTTATTTTCAGATCAAATGTTGGTAACTTCTAAACCCGACTCACATAGCAGAGTGAGGAAAATGCAAGAGATTGAAAATGAGAAATACACAGGAGTCCAGTGACTGGGCTGTAACCCAGAACTAGTGAGAGTTGGAAGTCATTTCGCGGTATTGGAGGGAGGGCAGGGAGGACTGCTAATATCATCAGACGACCAGACTGTTGGAATCAAGTGAGGCCCCATTTAGTTTCCATTGCATAAGGTGAATAAAATTTCTGCTGGCCATCAATGGCTCACACCTGTAATCCTAGCTACTCGAGAGATAGATCTGAGGATTGTGGCTCAAAGCCAGAGCAGGGAAGGAAAATCTGTGAGACTCTTATCCCTAATTAACCACCAAAAAGCCAGATGTGGAACTGAGCCTCAACTGGTAGAGTGCTAGTCAAGTGACAAAGTCAAGGAAAATGCCCATGTCCTAAGTTCAAGCCCCAGTCCGACACACACAAAATTTTATTTTTTCCATTCTTTTCTCTCTCTCCAGTCCTCTTCACATTTGCACATTGTGAAAGAGTTTTTGTATCTTTCTGATACAAAAGTAAAAGGTAAGTTATAACTGCCTCCTGGGGAAAAACATATGAATTGCACAAATGAAAGAAAGTAACAGTTGTGATAGGCGCTGGTGACTCACACTTAGAATCCTAGCTACTCAGGAGGCGGAGATCTGAGAATCATGGTCCATAGCCAGCCCAGCCAGGGAAGTCCGTGAGACTTTTTCTTTTTTCTTTTTTTTTTTTTTTTTGTCATGGGGCTTGAACTCAGAGACTAGAAGCTGTCTCTTGAATTCTTTTTTTTTTGGGGGGGGGGTTCGGTCATGGGGCCTGAACTCTGGGCCTGGGCGCTGTCCCTCAACTCTTCAGCTCAAGGCTAGCGCTCTACCACTTGAGCCACAGCGCCACTTCCAGCTTTTTTTCTTCTTGCTTATGTGGTGCTGAGGAATCGAACCCAGGGCCTCATGCATGCATGGCAAGCGCTCTACCACTGAGCCACCTTTCCAGCCCCTCTTGAATTCTTTTTTTGCTCAAGGCTAGAGCTCTACTACTTGAGCCACAGCTCAAGTGGTTAATTGGATTTAAGAGTCTCACAGAGGCTTTTCTACCTGGCTGACTTTGAACCACAATCCTCAGATCTCAGCCTCCTAAGTAGTTAGGATTACAAGCATGAGCCACCAGTGCCTGGTCTGTGAGACTCTTATCTCCAGTAAACCACCAGAAAAATAGAAGTTTCACTGTGGCTCAAAGTGGTAAAGTGCTTAGCCTTGAGCAAAAGAGCTCAGGGACAGCACCCAAGCCATGAGTTCAAGCCCCACAACCAAAAAACAAACAAAACTAGTTGTCTAAATCCATTATATGGATATTCTAGAGCTTATCCTTGTAATCTTTTGTGCATTTCCTTTTTAGCTGTGAACTTTGAGTATAAAGCCTTATTGCTGGTTTATTTCTTTAAGATATCCTAGAAAGGAATTACTAATTCAAAAAGCATATGGCCATGAGATTGTTCTTGTTTTGGTGCCAATGCTGGGGCTTGAACTCAAGGGCTTGGGACACTGTCCCATAGCTTTTGTGCTCAAGGTCTGATGCTCTACCACTTAAGCCATAGCTCATGGGCTTTCCTGTCTGTCTGGCTTCAAACTGATTTTCAGATCTCAGCCTCCTGAGTAGCTAGGATTAAGGCCTGAGCCACTGGCACTTGTGTGGCCCGCATTTAAGGATCTTAACTCATCCTGCCTAACCTGATCCAGGAAAGGCTGCATTAATTTGCCCTCGCAGTGGCAGGGACTCCGGTTTACTCAGTTTCACGATGCTCCAGTCTCTATAGGTGCCTGGGTTCTGCCCTGTTATTTACCAGGAGGAAATTCTGTTATGTTTGCGACGAATCCTGTATTTATTGGGACCTGTAATCTTGGTCGAGGCTAACACTGGGAGTGGACAGGAAAAAGGGGGACAGCTGCAGGCAGGGCTCCTAAAAGCTACCTGGTCTCTGGGTCCCTCCCCATCCCACCACCACCGGGCCTTGGTCCTTCTGGCACTGAGGTACCTGGCTCTTGGCTTAGGGCTGAGGACTTGGGAGCCGTTTGGGATCCCATTCATTCCGTTATGAAGATGCCAGTGAGGGCCGAGATGGGGTGGGTGTGGGCAAGATGACTGCATTTCCTTCACAAGGGCCTTTTGTCCTCCCAGGAGCTCCCCCCCTCCCCCTCTCTCTCCCTCTCTCCTTTTCTCCCTCCCTCTCTCCCTCTCTCCCTTTCTCTCTCTTCCTCTCTCTCTCTCTCCCTCCCCCCCCTCTCTCTCGGGGGTGGGGGGAGGAGAGCTTTGTCGTCTGGTGAGTTACTGGGGATGAGAGGTGACTGCGTCAGGATGCGCCGCCGCATCCCGGAGCCCACCGAGTGTCCTGGTCTCCCGACCGCTCGGTGCCCGCCCTCGGCCGCTGCCCCTCCTCCGGGGCGTGGCCCGTGGCTGGAGCTGGGGCGGGCTGCGGGAGCTCGAGGCCAATGGGCTCCTTCCTCCCTGCCTTCCTCCCGGGTTCCCCGGGGCGGCCCGGGACTCGAGCCCGGGTCCAGCGCCTCCTCGTACAGTGCGCCTGGCAGACGTGCGCGCGGCGGCAGCGGGCGCACAGGTATGGCGGGGTGGGGGGTGGGGGTACAGGTACGGGGGAGGGCGGAGCTCGGTAGGGCGGAGACGCACAGGTACAAAGGTGAGCACTGGTATAGGTGCGCGCTCGCTGGGACAGGGCGCACAGGTATGGGATGCGCTCGCTGGGACGGGGTGCACGGGTATGGGATGCGCTCGCTGGGACGCGGCGCACGGGTATGGGGGTGCGCTCGCTGGGACGCGGCGCACGGGTATGGGGGTGCGCTCGCTGGGAAGGGGCGCACAGGTACGGGGGTGCGCTCGCTGGGACGGGGCGCACAGATACAGGGATGCGCTCGCTGGGACGGGGCGCACGGGTACGGGGGTGCGCTCGCTGGGACGGGGCGCACGGGTACGGGGGTGCGCACATATATGGGGTGTGCTCGCTGGGACCCGGGCGCACAGGCATGGGGGGGTGCGCTCGCTGGGACCCGGGCGCACAGGTATGGCGGAGTGGGGGGTAGGACACAGGTACGGGGGCGGGCGGAGCTCGGTGGGGCGGAGACGCACAGGTACTAGGGTGCGCACGGGTATAGGTGTGCCCTCGCTGGGACGGGGCGCACAGGCATGGGGGTGCGCTCATTGGGATGGGGGCGCACAGGCATGGGGGTGCGCTCGATGGGACGGGGCGCACAGGTATAGGGTGCCCTCGCTGGGACGGGGCGCACAGGCATGGGGGTGCGCTCGATGGGACGGGGGCGCGCGGCGGCGGGGGCTGTCTACAGGTGATCAGGACGCCTGCACCCCACCATCTCGTCTCCACTGCGCCCCTTTCCCCTGGGACGCCTGCTCGCGTCCACATCCCCTCTGCCTGTGTCGCACGCTGCTGTGTCTTGGTTATCCCGATGCCCAGCGTCCGGTGCTGGGAGTCACCGTCTTCGTAGTCGTGGGACCCTGAGAATCAGGTCAGCCCCCCCCCCGGCTCCCCAGTGAGGGGGAAGAGCCGCTGCGGGTGGGTCTGGGAAGGAGCCCTCAGGAGATGCGCAGGGGGACCGCGACACAGACGCGGAGCCTGGAGTGACTTGGTGCATCTGCTGTCCAGCGGGACAGCTCCGCGTGGGACCGGCCCGGGCGGGGCGGGCGGGGCGGGGCCGGCGGAGGGCGGGGCTGTGAATCCCCGAGCCTGGAGGGGCCGCTTGAACCGCACTCAGGGCCTCTGCGGACACCGGAGTTTGGAAGGACAGTTTCTAAAGTTCCCAGAGAGCTAGCTGTCCCCCACCGAGAAGGGAGGATCGGGGATGCAGAGCCCGACTCGGACGGATCTGAGTCCCGCGGCCCCCGCCTTCTGACTGCTCGTCGTGGACACTCTGTAGGGGACCTGCAAAGGCCAAGTCTCCGTCCTCCTCCCTCAGACCGGTACCCGTGGTCAAGATGCCCCTTCGAGAAAAACATCTCTCCTCTCCTCTTTCTTTCCTCCTCCTGTGTGTGTGTGTATCTGTGGGTGTCTGTGGGTGTCTATCTGTGTGTGTGTCTCGGTTCTTGAACTCAGGGCCTGGGCTGTCCCTCAACATTTTTATTCGAGGCTGGCACTCTATCACTTGACCTACAGCTCATCATGGTTCAAAGCCAGCCCAGCCAGAAAAGTCTGGGAGACTCCTCTCCAATTAATCACCAAAGACTAGAGGTGGAGTTGTGGTTCCTGTGGTGGAGCACCAGCCTTGAGTGAAAAAGCTAAGGGGCAGCACTCATGCCCTGAGTTCAAGCCCTAGCACTGGCACAAAAGGAAAGAAGGAAGGAAGGAAGGAAGGAAGGGAAGGAGGGAGGGGGGGAGAAGGGAGGAAGGAGAAACTAGACTTTGTTTTTACCAAGGCACAAACTGTCATCTTCCCCTCCACTGGAGATGCTGGCTGTAAGTCACTTACCTGATCTACCTGGTCTGATAGCATGACCCCTCTATTCCTTCCTGAAGGAGGAAGGAATGTTCTACAAAAAAGCCAAAAAGAATCTCCACAGACAGGCCTAGCTGGGTTTTCCCACCATTGTCTGTTAGCAACACACATAGAGAGAAGTCTTCATGAAAACCCAGAAGCACAGGACACGGAGAGCTGAGCACAAGAAGGTTCCTGGAGAGAATATCAAGTTCTGTGCCTCTTTGCCTATACTTCGCCCACCATGTTTGTGACTTTCTCTGTATCCTTCATAATATCCTTTGTAATAAGCCAGCAAGCAAAATGTTTGCCTGAGTTCTGTGATCTAGTCAAGAACGTTAATCAAGTCCTGGAAAGGGTCAGTAACTGGAGGATCCATAAAACAACTGGGACTTGCACGTGACATCTAGAGAGGAGGGGTTGCCTTGAGGCCCTGAGCCCCTCTGCCTGTGGTGTCCAATCCTGTCCCCAGGTGGCTAGAGTCAGAACTGAATTAGAGGAAACCCAGGGCCTCTGCTATGGCACTGATTGCCTGCCCGCTAGAGGAGGGAAATCTCACACACATCTTGAGGGTCACAGGAGAAGTCTTTGCTGATCAAGGTGTGGGAATAGAGGAAAGACAAAACTATTTTTTCTAAGCAGAAGTCAAGCTCAGCACCACAGAGAGGCTTCCTCTGTGATTCTGTCTGTTCATCTGTTCACAAATGCCCCCAGGGTTAGATCTGAGCCTGGAAAGCCTAAGGCTCTTTTCTCAGACTTGATTTGAATTTCCTTGTGAAGGAAGATCTGTTTCCTCCAGTAGTGTCTGTGTGGTCCAACTCTCATCTGGTTGTCCCTGGCGACTGTCACATGGCTGCAGACAGAGCAGGTGTAGCCCAGGCTACGGATCAGGTGCGTCTTCCCCAGAGGGGCCCAGCCCACAGTGTGGAGGCTGGGGTGAGTGGGAGGCCTAGATACCTGAATTGCACACAAGACAATCCATCCTGTACCTCTGGCTTTCTCTGGCCAACTGCATGTTCAGGTCAGCTGGAAGATGGGCTTGAAGACTTGCCTCCCTACAATGAAACTGGGAGAAAGGGGCTGGCAAACCTCATTCGTGCTTCCTCAAGCCAACTGAAAATAACCAATCTAGGCCAGGCACCAGTGGCTCACACCTGTAATCCTAATTGCTCAGAAGGTTGAAATCTGTGGATTGTGATTGGAAGCCAACCTGGGCAAGAAAGCCCAAGAGATTCTTATCACCAATGAACGCCCAAAAAGCCAGAAATGGAGCTGTGGCTCAAGTGGTAGAATACTAATCATGAGTGGAAACACTAAGGGATAGTTCCCAGGCCCTTCTTTCAGGGCCAGTCCCAGAACTAAATTAATAAATAATATAAAAATAAATAAACAAGGCAGGGCACTGTTGGTTCCTAGCTACTCAGGAGGGTGAGATCTGAGAATCACAGTTCAAAGCCAGCCGGGGCAGGAAAGTCCGTGAGACTCTTCAATTAAGTACCAGAAAACTGGAAGTGGTGCTGTGACTCACGTGGTAGAGCACTTATCTTGAACTGAAGATCTCAGGGACAGCGCCCCAGCACCAACAAAAATAAATCCAATCTGTGAGTGCTAAATAGAAGTCTAATCAAGAATATCAAGTAACATAGCAAAAACAACTACTTTAAAAAAAAATCTGTAACTTGACCATAGAAAAGTAAACACTAATATTCAGTCTGCATCTTTCCACATTTCTTTCTGTGTTCTTGTGTATTTTACAAATAACTTTATTGAGGCATAACTCACATACCTTAAAGTTTGTTCTTTTTTTGGGGGGGGGGGTTGGGGGGGTTCCGGTCATGGGGCCTGAACTCTGGGCCCGGGCGCTTTCCCTCAGCTCTTCAGCTCAAGGCTAGCACTCTAACGCTTGAGCCACAGCACCACTTCCGGCTTTTTTCTTTTTGCTTATGTGGTGCTGAGGAATCGAACCCAGGGCCTCATACATGCAAGGCAAGCACTCTACCATTGAGCCACCTTCCCAGCCCAAGTTTGTTCTTTTTAAGTGTACAATTTACTATTCATAATGTATTTAGTGTCATGTGTCAGTACTTCATTTTTTTTCTCCTCCTCCTCCTCCTCCTTTGTGCAGCTATCAGAACTTGAACACAGGGTCTCTCACTCTTACTAAGTTTTCTTATGCTCTGTCACTGTTGCTACCTGGAACCAAGGACAGCATGATGGGATACTGGGACCAAAGAAATGAGAGGAGGGACAGGAAAATTGGGGGGCCAAGGGGCCAGCACTCATTGGCTTCTGAACCCTGAGTTCCCATTAACAAGCTAATTTATTTAGTTCAGCGCTGGGAAGGTGTCTACAGGTACGTGCAGAAACTAGGGTATCCATCTCTTGTGGTTACAACCATTAACAGGAGCTATAGATTATGCATAGTGATATTTGACTCCCTTATCATTAGAAGCAAAGGGAAGCAATAAACATTTTAACCTTAACAGAGATATACATCTTATCTCCAAGTTCTTAAGCTTTTAGTGTCCAAACAGTTCTAACTAAAACACACTTAGGATAGTAACTTCTATCTTTGCCTTGTCTTGACCATTGACCTTTCCAGCTCTTAGCCTTCTGAGTGCTACAGAGGTGGCATTATAACTGCTTTAACCCTTTCTTTGTCTCATCTGGACTACAGAACATCCCTCCCCCCACCTTTTTTTTTGTTGATTGTGGGGCTTAAATTCAGAGCCTGGACACTGTCTATGAGCCTCTTTGTGTTCAAGGCCAGCACTCTACCACTTGAGTCACAGTGCCACTTCCAGTTTTTGAGTGGTTAATTGGAGATAAAGTTCTCACAGGGACTTTTCAGCCTGGGCTGGCTTCAAACCGCAATTCTCAGAACTTGGTCTCCTGAGTAGCTAGGATTACAGGCTTTAGCCACCAGCACCCAGCCTTTCCCCCTTTTTTTAATTATTTGAGACAGCATGATTTTCATTTCTGCTTGAGCATGCTACATGCTAGAGAATAAACACTGGAAGAGAGACAGAGCGAACAGGATGACCCCTAATAGGATAGGGGTCATTTTAAAAAGGTCATAGCTAAGACAACCATCCTGGGAGCCCAGTCATTACCAATTTTCAACTTGCTCAATTCTTTTTGAGCTGGTCTAACTGGTTCTGAATTTTTTGGGAATTGTCAGTATACTAGAACAAGACAATCCTTCAAATTGTTCGCATCCTAAATGGTTTTCTTATTATCAGCAAATAATCTATGGCAGCCTGATTTTATAAAATCCCTGTTCATAACTCCTTCATTTTCTGATTTATTTCTTCCAAAATAATAGGGGTAACATTTGTTACTTTGTTGAAAAGACAAGCTAGTTGATTAAGTTCTCTTTGGATACCTACTACAAGTCCAAGGACAAGTAGAAAAAGGCTGCAGCGACAGTTGCATCTGCACTATTTAACAGCACAAGGCTGTCATTAAAATTTGGGGGAGATCACATCTCATTCATCCCTTATTCTGATGTCAAATTACTAACAGAGGCACCATCCCCCCAACATAACAGAGTCCTGAATAATTTCTCTTTAGAGCATGATATGCCTTTTTTTCCCACAAAAGAAAGGCCAGCCAGCCAAGCACCAGTGGCTCACACCTGTAATCCTTGCTTACTCAGGAGGCTTAGATCTGAGGATCACAGTTCAAAGCCAGCCAGGGCAGGAAAGTCCATGAGACTCTTACCTCCAATGAGCCATTAGAAAACCAGAAATGGTGGTGTGGCTCAAGTGGTAGAGCACTAGCCTTGAGCTGAAGAGCGGAGGGACAGCACCCAGGCCGCGTTCAAGCCCCACAACTGAAAAAAAAAAAAACCAAGACCAAATAATTCCAGTTAGCATCAATACCAAAAAGTATCACCATACAAAACAGAAGCAAACACAAGTTTGATAAAGAAGACTACTTTTCTCACACCATGATGATAGTTATTTTTGTTGTTATTTTGTTGGTCATGGGGCTTAAACTCTGGGCCATTGCACTGTCCTTGAGCTCTTCAGCTCAAGGGCTAACACTCACTTGAGCCACTGCACCACTTCCAATTTTCTGGTGGTTAATTAGAGATAAGTGTCTCATGACATTCCTGTCTGGGCTGGCTTTGAACTGTGATCCTGAGATCTCAGCCTCCTGAGTAGCTAGTATTACAGGCGTGAGCCATCAGAGTCTGGCCCTGATGACAGTTTTTATGTAATAAAATATCTGATTATTTTGAACATGTTCACACACACATATACACACTTGTGCACAAAAGTCTTAAGGTGCACTCAGGTTTTAAAATGAAAATCAGGGGCTGGGAAGGTGGCTCAGTGGTAGAACGCTTGCCTTGCATGCCTGAGGCCCTGGGTTCGATTCCTCAGCACCACATAAGCAAAAAGAAAAAAGCCGGAAGTGGCGCTGTGGCTCAAGTGGTAGAGTGCTAGCCTTGAGCTGAAGAGCTGAGGGACAGCACTCAGGCCCAGAGTTCAGGCCCCATGACTGGACTAAAAATAAAAAATAAAAAATAAATAAAATAAAATGAAAATCAGCTGTAAATTTTTTTTGGCAAATGACATTATTTTACCCAATATGATGAACCATGTGGTCAGTGTTAGGAAAAGACAACACAAAACCAACTGCAAGACAAAACACAAAATTTCTGCTAACAACGGAGTTTCTTACAGATAACCAAGACCTAGAGAGCCAAGAACAGAATATGTTTAGACAACTTTGTTAGCAAGGCACATTAGCACATGAATTGCTCTTTAAATATTCCCTAGATGGGGGCTGGGAAGGTGGCTCAGAGGTAGAGTGCTTGCCTTGCATGTATGAGGCCGTGGGTTTGCTTCCTCAGCACCACATAAGCAAAAAAAAAAAAAAAAAAAAAAAAGCCATAAGAGTGGCGCTGTGGCTCAAGTTGTAGAGTACTAGCCTTGAGCTGAAGAGTTGAGGGACAGCACCCAGGCCCAGAGTTCAGGCCCCACAACCAACAACAACAACAAAATTCCTAGATGGGCTTCAGTCTTTGGTCCTGCAAAAAGAATTGGGGAAAGGTAGGACCTCTTTGAAATTATTTCATAGGTGTAACAGAAGTCTATAAAAGGGTCTAGCAACCCCCATCCTACACCAAGAGGTTTGTTTAATTTATACAGGGCTCTGAATTTGCTAGTTCTTATTTTCTGAACAATCCCTTTTCAGGTATCCTTTTTTCCATATCTAAAACATTTTATAAGTTTTTTTTTTTTTTTAATGAGGAATCGAACCCAGGGCCTCAGGCAATGCAAGGCAAGCGCTCTACCACTGAGCCACCTTCCCAGCTCATTTTATAAGTTTTTATTTTATTAGTCATCAAGCTTGAACTCTGGGCCTGGGCACTGTCCCTCAGCTCTTCAGCTCAAGGCTAGCGCTCTACCACTGGAGCCACAGTGCCACTTCCAGTTTTCTGGTGGTTAATTGGAGATAGGAGTGTCAGGACGTTCCTGCCAGGGCTGACTTTGAACCGTGATCCTCAGATCTCAGTCTCCTGAGTAGCTAGGATTACAGGTGTGAGCCACCAGACTGGCTTTGCAACTTTTTATTTTGAGTCCAATTATGACAGCAGCCATCAGCTTAGTATTATAAGCAGAGGAGCCAATGTCATTACAAGCTTTACTATATTCTTCAAGATTGCCATCTGTGGCAAGCCTCTGACACTCAACTAGCACTATCAAAGGCAAGTATTTGGAGAAGTAAGTCTTTTACTCAGTTTGTTGTACAGTTTTATGAAGATTGTCTTTTAACCAGGCTATGAAATCAATATATGGTTCCATGCCTCCCTGCCTAATATCTACAGAAGAGATAGTAGCTTATCCTGGCCCAGTGTACCTGATTAATTGCTTGATTATTGTACAATGGCTGCTGAGCCACTCTCAGCCAAGCTCCCTGCTCCAGAAGTTGTCCACCCCAATATGTAGGAAGTTGCATGTGCTGTTTCTTAAGGCTTGGCTATGGGCTTCCTCAACATCTTTTATCTTTCACTTCTGATGCAGCCAGCAGCATCTTTACCAGCTTAAATCACTCGGTCCTTTTGCTTTCTGCTTGCCCATTGTTCCCCTGGCAGTCCTAGCACGTGTTCCAGGATCATGAACTCTTCAATTTTTTTCGATTAACTTCCAAATACTATGGTTTATCTGTCACTCATGCGCCATGTTGGGCGCCACTTGTTACTCACAACCAAGGGACGGCAAGATGGAATACCAGGGCCAAAGAAATGAGGAGGGGGGGAGAGAGAAAAAGAGGGAGAGATGAAGAGAGGGAGAGGAGAAAGAGGAAAAGGAAAAGGAAGAAGAAAAGAGAGAGAGAAGGAAAGTTGGGGGACCAGGGGGTCCAGCACTCACTGACTTCTGAACCCTGAGTTCCCATTAGCAAGCACAGGGGAGTTACCTACAGATACGTGCAGTAACTAGGGTATCAACCTATTTTGTGGTTACAACCATTAACATGACGTGTAGTCTATACATAGTGATAACTGAAATTGACTCTCTTATTGTTAGGGAGCAGAAGGGGAGCTTATTCATCTTATCTCTAAGGTCTTAAGCTTTTAGTGTTCAAACAGCTCTAACTTACTCTACTCATACTTAGGGTAGTAACATACCCTTGTCTTGCTTTGACTGTTTGACCTTTCCAGGGTCCAGCTCTCAGCCTTCTGAGTGCTGTTGAGGTGGCAGTCCAACCTCTTTAACCCTTTCCTTTCTCACAACTTGGCTCAGAGTTCCCTACAGTCACTTTAGCCACCCATAAATCCAATCTGGCATTGTGCTGGAGATAGAGTCTTGCAACTTTTCTGCCCTGGCTGGCTTCAAACTGTGATCCTCCAGGTTCCAGCCTCTTGAGAGGCTAGGATTACAAGTGTGAGCAGCCCCCAAGTACCAAGTCCTCAAGTATTATTTCATTCCTTTTGTTTTTTATTGCCACAGGACCTTCTATTGTGTATACAGTACCATTTTCTGTTTATCCATCCATCATCCCATGATAAGTATTTGAGATGTCTCTGCTTTGAGGCTAATATAAGGGCTGCTATGAAAACCCATCAGCCAATTTTTGTGTGAACATATGTTTTCAATTTCTTTGGCACACAACTAAATGTGGAATTGCTGCATCATATGGTAACTCTAGATTCAGTCTTTTAAGGAATTGCCCGTCTATTTTCCACTCCATACCAGCATCCCATTTTATATGCTCACCAGCACTGTAGAAGGGTTCCTTCCAACTCTTTCTGTTTTCACTAACACTTGTCATTTAAAAAAATATATCAGATGGGCACAGGTGGCTCATGCCTATAGTCCTAGCTATGCAGGAGGCTGAGATCTGAGGATTGCAGTCCGAAGCCAGCCCAGGCAGAAGAATTCCCATGAGACTCTTATCTCCAATTAACCACTCAAAACCCAGAAGTGGAGTTGTGGCTCAAGTAGTATAGTGCTAGTCCTGAGTATAAAGAAGCTCAGGGACAGCATCCAGCCTCTTGGTTCAAGCCCCAGATCTGGCACACACGCGTGCACACACACACACACACACACACACACACACACAGATGAAGAAGACTTGGCTGTATAGGAATCCCTCAACAGATGGTATTTTCTGTTGCTTCTCTACCAACATTTACCTGCCTCACTCCCTCCCTACTTTGTTTTTTCTCCCTACCCTTTTCTCTTTCCCTCTTCTTCATCCTTCTCCCAAAGGAATGTGTTGGGCATTAATATAACTATTTTGCCCCAGTGGTGGCCCTTAATATCTAAGGTTTCCCCATCCAGAATCTCCTGTGCCCAGCCTTTGGGATTCCTGAACAAGAATGGCCTCCAGCTGACACCAAATTGAGAGAAATACAAGCCTGGGATTTTTACCTAGTATTACATTTCAGTCTTTTAGATTCCATGCCAGGGCTGGGGGAGGATGATGACAAAAGAAGCTGTCTAGTTGAAGGTGGGCAGAGCTTGGCTAGAAGTGAATTCTGTCCAGAGAGCCAGGGCTCCTGGACTCCAGCTCAACACCTGCTATGGCTAACCATCCTTTATCCCTTATCCTGTGTCTCGATTTTCCCATCTGCAAACCAGGCAAACAATAGCCCCTTCCTGTATCTCTCAAGCCAAGAAATGGAAAGGGATGTTTTAGAAGATGCTATAATTTTAAGGCTCAAAGCAGAAATAAATGTGGGATAAGTGAGTTAGTTACTTTCTTTGGGTTTGGTGATCTAATTTCAATTCAGCAAATATTTATTAATGTCATTCTCCTTTGGTTGTGTGTGTGCATGTGCAAACGTGCATGCGCATGCATAGGTGCACATGCATGCATGCCAGAACTGAGCCTTTAACTTAGGGCTTTCACTTAACTTCTTCATTCAAGGCTGGTGGTCTGCCACTTGAATCAAATCTCTACTTCCAGCCTTTTGCTGGTTAACATGGGAATAACAATCTCCCAGCCTTTTTGCCTATGCTGGCTTCAAACCTTGATCCTCAGATCTCAGCCTCCTGGTTACAAGTGTGAGCCACCAATACCTGGATTTTATTTGGCATTTAGAATGTTTCTAGACATGATTCTTTTTTTTTTTTTTTTTTTTTTGTCGGCCGTGGGGCTTGAACTCTGGGCCTGGGCGCTGTCCCTCAGCTCTTCAGCTCAAGGCGAGCGCTCTACCACTTGAGCTACAGTGCCACTTCCGGTTTTCTGGTGGTTTATTGGAGATAGGAGTCTCACGGTCTCTCCTGCCCGGGCTGGCTTTGAACCGCGATCCTCAGATCTCAGCCTCCTGAGTAGCTAGGATTACAGGCGTGAGCCACCAGCGCCCGACTGTGTGTTTTTTTTGTTTTTTTTTGGGTCCGGTCGTGGGGCCTGAACTCTTGGCCTGGGCGCTGTCCCTCAGCTCTCCAGCTCAAGGCTAGCACTCTACCACTTGAGCCACAGCGCCACTTCCGGCTTTTTTTTTTTTTCCTGCTTACGTGGTGCTGAGGAATCGAACCCAGGGCGTTAAGCATGCAAGGTGAGCGCTCTACCACTGAGCCAACTTCCCAGCCCCTTCTAGACATGATTCTTAGTCTTATTAGGTCAAGATTTTTTTTTTTTTTTTTTTTTTGCCAGTCATGGTGCCTGAACTCTGGGCGTGGGCCCTGTCCCTCAGCTCTTCAGCTCAAGGCGAGTGCTCTACCACTTGAGCTACAGCGCCACTTCCAGCTTTTTCTGCTTATGTGGTGCTGAGGAATTGAACCCAGGGCCTCATGCATGCAAGGCAAGCACTCTACCACTGAGTCACCTTCCCAGCCCCTAGGTCAAGATTCTTAACTCCTTTTTTCTTTTGTGCTCTTGGAGCTTGAACTTACTACCTGGGCACTGTTCCTGAGCTTTTTTCCTCAATGTAGTGCTCTACCACTTAAGGCAGAGCTCCACTTCTGGCTTTTTTTTAATAGTTATTGGAGATAAGAGTCTTACAGAAGTTCCTGCCTGGGCTGGCTTCAAACCTAGATGCTCAGATTCCAGCATTCTGAGCAGCTAGGATTATAGGCATGAGCTACCTGTGCTCAGAAACTCTTATTTATGTATGTATGTATTTATTTAATTTAACTGAAGTCTAACATTGATCAGAAAAAAACCACAGATCAAAAAGTACTGTTTCACAAACTAAATGCAGTCATAATTAGAAAAACAGAGGAGGGGCTGAGAAGGTGGCTCAGTGGTAGAGTGCTTGCCTTGCATGCATGAGGCCCTGGGTTCGATTCCTCAGCAGTACATAAGCAAAAAGAAAAAAGCCGGAAGTGGCGCTATGGCTCAAGTGGTAGAGCGCTAGCCTTGAGCTGAAGAGCTGAGGGACAGCGCCCAGGCCCAGAGTTCAGGCCCACAACTGACAAAAAAAAAAAAAAAAAAAACAGAGGATGATCAGTGTCAGGGAGCTTAATCCCATCCTCCTTCCCCCAAATAAGCTTTTATTTCATCATCTTCAACACCATCAGAGTTAGTGGAAAGTAAAGAAAGGGTTCCCTCTGGGGAGGGCACAGAGGACAAGAAATGTCACTTTCTTTTGGTCTGGCCCTTGTGTACTTTTTCTTTTCATTGTTGGTGGCACTTGTTTGGTTGGTTGGTTTTGTAATTTGTTGTGGTCCTGGGCATTAAATCCAGGGTTTCATGCATGCTAGGCAAGGGCAGTACACTGAACTACACCCACACCCCTGACTCTCATATTTTAAACTCTCAGCTGGCTGGCTAGGAATGAGAGGATAAAACTTCCTCATGAAGATGAAAGTACATTTCACAATGCCCACCTGACAGGTTCTTCTTAGGTTGAAACCCTCTGGCAATTAGCCATTGTGAGGAACACAAGGCTCCTTATCAGAAGACTCAAAGGCTAGGGCCTGGACTTCTGGTCACCCTGTGTGGCATGGGGCAATAAAATGGCTTTCCTTTGTTTGAATTCCAGTAATCAGATCAGATAGCAGCTCCCATAGTATATGAGTCTTTAGTATATGAGTAATTTAAGGGGACCTTAAACTTCCTTAGCACAGAGGTAATAAAACACCTTTATCTGGGGAGGTCAACATCTTCCCTACCCAGGGGAACACCAGACTGACCAAGGCAGCAGAGTCCTGCACTCTGCTGGGAATACTCTGGAGTGGGAGAGGCCCTTGTTCTGAGTCTTTTTTTTTTTTTTTTCTGGTCGTGGGGCCTGAACTCTGGGCCTGAGCTCTGTCCCCCAACTATTCAGCTCAAGGCTAGAGCTCTACCACTTGAGCCACAGTGCCACTTCTGGCTTTTTCTGCTTATGTGGTGCTGAGGAATTGAACCCAGGGCCTCATGCATGCAAGGCAAGCACTCTACTCCTGAGCCACCTTCCCAGTCCCTGTGAATCTTTCAGCTAAAGAATTGAGTTCATGCTGGGTGCTAGAGTGGCTCATGTCTGTAATCTCAGAAGGCTGAGATCTGAGGATCATGGTTTGAAACCAGTGGGGGCATGCAAGTGAGACTCTAATCTTCAATTAAGCACCAAAAAAACCTGAAAGTGGAATTGTGGCTCAAGTGGTCAAGCACTAGCCTGAGCACAAAAGCTCAGGGACAGCACCCATGTCTTGAATTGAAGCCCCGGGACCAGAAGCAAAAAAAATTTAAAAAAGAAAAAAAAAAGTTCACAGTTCTCAATGCCCACGTGAGGGAGCTGTTAGAGTTAAATCAGGGAGCAGGTGTATGATGCCTAGCACTTTTGGGGAAACAGGAGTCCCCTTCCTCCCTAGTGTCCTGTTCTCAGGAAGCCCCAGCCAGCAGCCCAGAAGGGTTGGTGACGTGTACAGAGCAGATGGGTAGCTACCCTCTGTCTTCCAGGTTTTCCAGGACTGGGTGTGGGATCCAGGAAGCAGTTCAATGTCAGCACGTGTTGGAGCTGCTTGGCATCCTCCTCCTCCCCCCATTCTTGTGTCCTCTCAGGGAGGGATCTGCTCTGACCTCAGCTAGTCAGGGGTGATATGTATAGGGGAGGATGGGAAGCAAATACTACAAAAGCAGGGAGAAAATTCAAGGTCCCTGCCTTCTGGTCATTGATCTTGGAACTCATTTGCTAGAGTAAAAGATGTATGGAGATCAGGCACCAGTGGTTCACGTCTACAATCTTTGCTACTTGGGAGGCTGAGCTCTAAGGATCAAGGTTCAGAACAGAAAGGTCTGTGAGATTCTTTTTTTTTTTTTTGGGGGGGGGGGTCTGGTTGTGGGGCCTGAACTCTGGGCCTAGGCACTGTCCCTCATCTCTTCAGCTCAAGGCTAGCACTCTACCACTTGAGCCACAGCACCGCTTCCGGCTTTTTTTTTTCTTTTTGCTTATGTGGTGCTGGGGAATCGAACCCAGGGCCTCATGCATGCAAGGCAAGCGCTCTACCACTGAGCCACCTTCCCAGCCCCCTCTATGAGATTCTTATATCCAACTGACCACCAAAAAGCTGGAAGTGGAACTGTGGCTCAAGTGATAGCATGCCTGCCTTGAGTGAAAAAGCTAAGAGAGAGTGAGAGGCCCTGAGTTCATGCACGCACACACACACACACACACACACACACACACACACACACACGCACACGCACACACACACACAAAGTGCATGGAGAAAAAACTCTGGGACCTTGACAGCTGGACCTAGTGTTCCTTCTTGCTGTGGGACAAGTGTACTAAAGGAAGCAGGGGGCTGGGAATGTATCTTAGTAGTAAGAGTGCTTGCCTAGCCTGCATGAAGCCCTGGGTGCAATTCCTCAGTGCCAAATAAACAGAAAAGGCTGGAAGTGGGGCTGTGGCTCAACTGTTAGAGTGCTAGCCTTGAGGAAAAAAAAAATCTCAGAGACAGTGCCCAGGCCCTGAGTTCAAGCCCCAGGACTGGAAAAAAAAAAAAAAAAAAAAAAGATAGAAGAAGAAAAGGAAGCAGGGATGTCTGATGTCTGAATGAGAGGTGGTCCTGGAAGAATGCTGAAAACAAAGCACAGATGACTTCAGACTTTCCCTCTGAACATACACTCCCATGCTAAGCCCTCTCCTTGCAGGTGTTTATCACGTCATCCCTCCCAACGGTCTTAGGAAGTTAAGTGCTCCGTCTTTGTTATCCCAAGAAGGAAACTGTGCCTTGGCCAGGTCCAGCCTCACAGCTCACAAATGCTGGTCCTGGGACTCAACGCCAACCCTCTCTCCCTCATCCATTAGGAGAGTCTGTCAGTTCACATCCTTAGGAAAAATACTCAGCTCAGGCCAGTGACAGAGTAGCTCCCTTTCCAGCCACTGGGGAACTTTCTCTGTGTGTGTTGGGGGAAAGGGGGAAAAGAAAGAGAGAGAAACAGAGACAGAGACAGACAGAGAAAGAGAAAGAGAGACAGACAGACAGAGACAGACAGAGACAGAGAGACTGGGGGGGGGGGGATTCTGTCTCCCGTGCAGGGCTCTGACCCAGTCTCCCTCCTGCTTTCTCAGGCCTGAGGAATCTACGAGAATCTTCTATGGACTTGTGACTAGATCAGCACAGACAGCTCTCCCAGGAGACTTGGACCACAGTGAGTACCTTCATGAGGGAAGAGGCAGGCAGCCAACTAGGGGTGTGTCCCTGCCCTGTCTCTCTGCGGCTCTGGCTCCGCTCTGCTTCCCCTTTCACTGGACTCAGGAAACTCACATGGCTCTGGGAGGCCACCTTCACTCCCCAGGGGCCATGGCAACAGCCACATATGTGTGTCTATTCGATTTGTTTATTCTTACTCTACCACTTGAGCCACACTTCTACATCTACCTTTTTTTTTTTTTTAACCATCTTGGTGGGGTTTGTGTGTGTGTGTGTTGTTGTTGTTGTTGTTTGTTTGTTTTTGTCAGTCGTGGGGCCTGAACTCTGGGCCTGGGCTCTGTCCCTCAGCTCTTCAGCTCAAGGCTAGTGCTCTACCACTGGAGCCACAGCGCCACTTCCGGCTTTTTTTTCTGCTTATGTGGTGCTGAGGAATCGAACCCAGGGCCTCAAGCATGCAAGGCAAGCTTGCTCTACCACTGAGCCGCCTTCCCAGCCCCCAACTTCAGGTTTTCTGAGTGCTTTATTGGAGATAAGAGTCTCACTTTCCTACCCAGGCTGGCTTTGAACAGCGATCCTCAGATCTCAGCCTCCTGAGTAGCTAGGATCACAGGTATGAGCCACCAGCGCCCGGCTACCATCTTGTTTTTTAAAAAAATATTTTTTGTGGTACTGGGGATTGAACTCAGGAACGTCAGTTTGCAGTGCCTTCCCACTGAGCCACGCCTCCAGTCCTTCCAGCATTTTTTTCTGGTTAACTTGAGAGAAGTGTTCTCTCAGACGTATCTCCCTAGGACTGGCATCAGACCTTGGTCCTCAGATCTTAGTCTCCTGAGTAGCCAGGATTACAGGTGTGAAACACCAACCAGCAACTGGCCTAGGATGAATTCTTAAGCAACGGACAGGATTTGTTTGTAAAAACAGCATTTCTCTTAAGGCAGGCAGATGGACCTATAAGGGCAGATGCAGATGGATGGATGGGTGGGTGGATAGACAGATAGATGGATGCCATCGATGGATGGATGTCCCCACTACAGTTGGCAACTAGAACTCTGCTCTCATCCTAAGCTTGATCGTGACTTACGTCTCAACTTCAAGTTTCTGGAAGTGTCTGCGGTGACTGCAGAGCGGTGTTCGTGAAGGAGGGGGTCGGGGCCTGGGGTGGGCAGGCAGGTGGCAGTCCCTAACCCGGGCGCTCTTCCCCCTGGCAGGCCTGGGCGGGCGGCGGCATGCGGCTGCCTCGCGTCTTCTCCTCGGGCACCGTGGTGCCCGCCCTCCTGCTGGGCCAGACCTGCCTGCTGCTCTTCCTGGTCTGGCGGCCTGGCCCGTCGTCCCCGGCGGGCGGCCCGGAGCGCGTGCACGTGCTGGTGCTGTCGTCCTGGCGCTCGGGCTCGTCCTTCGTGGGCCAGCTGTTCAGCCAGCACCCGGACGTCTTCTACCTGATGGAGCCCGCCTGGCACGTGTGGGCCGCCCTGTCGCAGGGCAGCGCGGCGGCGCTGCAGATGGCGGTGCGGGACCTGGTGCGCTCCGTCTTCCTGTGCGACATGGACGTGTTCGAGGCCTACCTGCCGTGGCGCCGCAACCTGTCGGACCTGTTCCAGTGGGCGGTGAGCCGGGCGCTGTGCTCGCCGCCCGCCTGCGGCGCCTTCCCGCGCGGGGCCATCAGCAGCGAGGCGGTGTGCAAGCCGCTGTGCGCGCGCCAACCCTTCGCCGCCGTGCGGGAGGCCTGCCGCACCTACAGCCACGTGGTGCTCAAGGAGGTCCGCTTCTTCGACCTGCGCGCGCTGCAGCCGCTGCTCACCGACCCGGCGCTCAACCTGCGCCTGGTGCACCTGGTGCGCGACCCCCGCGCCGTGCTGCGCTCGCGCGAGCAGACGGCCAAGGCGCTGGCCCGCGACAACGGTATCGTGCTGGGCACCAACGGCACGTGGGTGGAGGCCGACCCGCGCCTGCGCGTGGTGACCGAGGTGTGCCGCAGTCACGTGCGCATCGCCGACGCCGCGCTGCGCAAGCCGCCGCCCTTCCTGCGCGGCCGCTACCTGCTGGTGCGCTTCGAGGACCTGGCGCGGGACCCCCTGACCGAGATCCGCGCGCTCTACGCCTTCGCCGGCCTGAGCCTCACGCCCGAGCTGCAGGCCTGGATCCACAACATCACGCACGGCTCGGGCCCCGGCGCGCGCCGCGAGGCCTTCAAGACCACCTCCAGGGACGCGCGCAACGTCTCGCAGGCCTGGCGCCACGAGCTGCCCTTCGCCAAGATCCGCCGCGTGCAGGAGCTGTGCGCAGGCGCGCTGCAGGCGCTCGGCTACCGGCCCGTCTTCTCCGAGCGGGAGCAGCGCGACCTCGCCCTGGACCTGGTGCTGCCGCGCGGCCCGGGCAGCTTCCGGTGGGCGTCGGCCACCGAGCCGCAGCGCGGGCCTTAGCGGGGGACCTCAGCCGGGAGACGAGGGGACCCGGTGAGCAGAGGGGCTGGCGCCAGCCACCACAGGCCCGAAGTTGGGGACCCCCCCATTCCACTTTCTCCCCCCTCCCTGGATTACTTTTCTTTCTCCTTCCTTCCTTCCTTCCTTCCTTCCTTCCTTCCTTCCTTCCTTCCTTCCTTCCTCTCCCTCCCCTCTCTCCTTCCTTCCCTTTCTTTTTTTCTCCCATTCTTTCTTGTGTGTGTGTGTGTGTGTGTGTGTGTGTGTGGCTACTGAGACTTCAACTCAAGGCCTCCTGTCCTCCCTCATCGTCTTCATTTTTCTTCCCAAAGCTGGCACTCTACCACTGGAGTCACATCTCCTCCACCTTTTAAGTTTTTGCTGGTTAATTGGAAATATGTCTCTCGCAGATTTGTCAGGTTTCAATCTCAACATTGAGATCTCAGCCTCCTGAGTAGCTAGGATGAAGGGGCAAGAGGTGTGACTCAAGTAGTACAGTGCCAGCCTGGCAGCAAAAAGGGTCAGAGGGGGCTGCGGGGGGTGCTGAGTAGGATTCCGGACATGGGCCCCCAGCCTCACGCTGTTCCTTTAGGTCTTCTTTAGGAGCTGGTGTCCCATCAAGCTCAATCTTCATGGAAGGAGAAACTCTTCCGCTCCCCACCCTTTCTCTGGGGGTACAGCAGTCACCGGCTCCCCTCAAGCACTTTCAGCTTAACTCTCTCCTTCCTTGGATGTACAACACAGTAGCTGAGAATGGTATGCCATTCCTGGCTGGGCATGGGGGGCACTCACACACCCCATTTTCTTCATGCCTGGGTCGCCAGACTCCATCAAAGTCGTGGCCCATCTTCAGTGAGAGAGCAGAGGCGACGTCTGTCTGTGGTCTCCCCTTAGCCTCTCTCTGCCCTACCTTCTAGTGACCCCTCCACACCCCATCACCCTGCCCACAGGTATAACGAACCTTTGATGTGCCTTTGATTTGTCTGGATGGGAAAGATCCTACTTGTGGAAATAAACGTCATCCTTAATTTGTGTGATGCATATTAGATTTTGCACTATCCCCTTAAGCTTATTTTCTGCTCATGGCTGGCACTCTACCACTTGAGCCACAACTCCACTTCCAGCTTTTTGCTGGTTGATTGGACTTTCCTACCCAGAATGGGTTTGAACTGTGATCCTCAGATCTCAGCCTTCTGATTCTGTAGGATTCCAAGTATGAGCCATCTGTGCCTGGCCAGTTTAGACAAAATCTTTTCAGAAGTAAAGGGACATGGCCAAGGTCATGAGGAGAAAAGAATCGTGAAGGGTGAAGGGAAATTTTGCTGTCAGCGTTGCAGGCGAAGAAGAAGATGAATGAAGCTTGCCAAGACCCTCTCCGGAGCAGAAGGTGGACTTTCCCCCCTTTTTATTTGGTTTAGGGAAGAGTAGGGCTCGAAACACAGCTGTGCCCTGTGGGAGATGGTAAATTCGTGGCTGAGAGTATAGAATCTGGAAAGGAACGTGCGTAAGCCTGGCAGGTGGCAGTGAGAAGAGGAGGAAGCGCAGAGGGGCCTGGCAGCAAGCCGGGTTAAGCGGGTAACAGAGCTCCTGAGGTTGGCACAGGCTCCCATGCCTGGAAGGTATATGGGGTAGGCCATAGGGTAAATGTAACGAATCAATCTGGCCAGGAACTCGGAAGAAAAAAGGACTCTGGGAGGGGCTTCTGCCTTCCCTTTGTCCTTCCCAGCAAAATTTTCTGCTTGTGAGCCACAAACAACTAGCTCTGGGTTGATTAAAGGGAATTTGGACCACATGTAGTGTCACATGCCTGTAGCTCCTACTATAAGGGAAATATAGGTAGGAGAGTCTTGATCTGAGGCTGGTCCTGAGCAGAAAATGAAGACCCTCCCTGAAAACTAACGTGCCAGAAGGGCTGGAGGTGTGACTTAAGGGCACAATGCGTTGCCTACCTGCACAAGGATTTTAGTCCTGAGCTCAGGAACAAGAACCAATAAATGCCCAATAAATGTTTAAGAGGAAAATAAAGTTCACGGAACCTCTGGGAAGGACTAGGATTCACATCTGTGAATCCACGTGGAACACTCCAGATTACATGGGGACTCGAAGTTTGCCACATCATTGTCACCATCAGTTGCCAGAAGGAATTCTGGTGGTTTCTAGCTTCTGATTCTCAGCACAGAGATGGCTTTGGGTTGGTAGGGAAAATAGTTTCTAGAGTTGGGCGCTGGTGGCTCATGCCTGTAATCCTAGCTACTCAGAAGGCTGAGATCTGAGGATTGCAGTTCAAAGCCAGCCCAGGCAGGAAAGTCCATGAGATTCATATCTCCAGTTAACAACCAGGAAGCAAGAAGTGGCGCTATGGTTCAAGTGGTAGAGCACTTGCCTTGAGCTCAAGGGCTGAGGGTCAGCGCCCAGGCCCAGATTTCAAGCCCCTTAACTGACAACAAAAAAGAAAAAAGGGTATCTAGAATTTTGTGCTTCTTTACTTGGCAATATAGCTGATGCCTCTGGCCAGGTCATTCATGTTCCCTACAGAGAGAGAGAGAGAGAGAGAGAGAGAGAGAGAGAGAGTATGTGTGTGTGTGTGTGTGTGTGTGTGTGCCCCTGAGCTGCTTTTGCTCAAAACTAGAGCTCTATCACTTGAGCCACAGTGCCACTTCTCTTTTTTTTTGTAGTTTAGTGGAGATAAGAGTTTCAAAGATAGACTTTCCTGCCCAAGCTGGGGGCGGGAACCGGGGGGAGGGGGGGAGGGAGGGCTGGGGGAGAGGGATGGACAACCACTAAGGAACAGTGCCCAGACCCTGCATTCAAGCCCTAATAAAAGAAAAAGCAGATGCTGGTGGCTCACGCCTGTAATTCTAGCTACTCTGAAGGCTGAGATCTAAGGATTGTGGTTTGAAGCCAGCCCAGGCAGAGAATTCCGTGAGACTCTTATCTCCAATAAAGCACTCAGAAAAGGCCAGGAGTGGCACTGTGGCTCAAGTGGTAGAGCACCAGCTTTGAGCACGGAGAGGCTCAGGGACAGTGCCTAGGCCCTGAGTTCAAACCCTAGGACTGGCAAGAAGAAAAAAAAGAGAGAGAGGGAGAGAGGAGCAAGATATTCATGATGGGAAAGGCTTAGAACAAGGCGATTGTGATCCAGAAGCTCCGGTGTGAGACTCAGAGCCTCACCTGACAGTGACACCCCCAGGTCTCATACCTATTGATGACCACAGTACTGCCCTTGCATTGCTCCATGAATCATCTGTTCTGTGATTACCAAGGTGCCAGAACTGGAATGCCTGAGGCCTGCTTTGCTGTCTGTACATAGAACATTCCAGGATGAGCCCTGTCTTCCTGCCTTGGGTGAGCCTATTTTAAAAATTACCATCAGAGCTAGGAATGTGGCTCAGTGGTAGAGTGCTTGCCTAGCATGCACTGGATTCGATTCCTCAGTTCCACATAAACAGAAAAAGCTAGAAGTGGTGCTGTGCTAGAGTGGTAAAGTGGTAGAGTGCTAGCTTTGAGCACAGAGAGGCTCAAGAACAGTGCCCAGGCCCTGAGTTCAAGCTCCACGACTGGCAAAAAAAAAAAAAAAAATTAACCATCAGAAGCCGGGCACTGGTGGCTCATACCTGTAATCCTAGCTACTCAGAAGGCTGAGATCTGAGGATCACAGTTTTTTTTTTTTTTTGGCGGTCGTGGGGCTTGAACTCTGGGCCTGGGCGCTGTCCCTCAGCTCTTCAGCTCAAGGCTAGAGCTCAAGTGATAGAGCACTAGCCTTGAGCCCAAAGAGACTCAGGGACAGCACCCAGGCCTTGAGCTCAAGCCCCAGGACCTATAAAACTAAATAAACAATCAGCAGAAAGTAGGCCAAAGGTATGGCTCAGAGGAGAAGGCAGATTATTAATTCATGCAGTAATAAGTCACAAAGGAAAAGAACTTGGCTTACATAGCATCTCTAAAAAGGACAATAACAGCCAGGCACTGGTGGCTCACGCCTGTAATCCTAGCTACTCAGGAGGCTGAGATCTGAGGATTGTGGTTCAAAGCCATTGCAGGCAGAAAAGGCTGTGAGACTCTTAACTCCAATTAACCACCAGAAAACCAGAAGTGGTGCTGTGGCTCAAGGGATAGAGCAGTTGCCTTCAGCTAAAGAGATCAGGCACAGTGCCCAGGACCAGAGTTCAAGCCCCATGACTGACCAAAAATAAAAGGACAATAAATTTACAGAGAAATAGCAGGCTGAAGGAAAGTGGTTGTGGGCTTCCAATGACAGGGACCTGTAAGAAAGACAAACTTACAAGCGGAAAAACTGACTGGGTAATATGTGTTTACAGACTCTTGGTGCCATCTCTGGGCTGATGGGAGTTTAGAGTTGTCTAAAATACAGTGTGTGTGTGTGTGTGTGTGTGTGTGTGTGTGTGTGTGTGTGTGTGTGTGTTCTATCCATAGGCAGAAAAGAATAAGTAAAGAAAGCTTTCCTGGCTTTTGCTTCTCCTTTTTTTTTGGGGGGGGGGGCGGTCTGGTCGTGGGGCCTGAACTCTGGGCCTGGGCGCTGTCCCTCAACTCTTCAGCTCAAGGCTAGCACTCTACCACTTGAGCCACAGTGCCACTTCCAGCTTTTTTTCTTCTTGCTTATTTGGTGCTGAGGAATCGAACCCAGGGCCTCAGGCATGCAAGGCAAGCGCTCTACCACTGAACCACCTTTTCAGCCCTTGCTTCTCCTTCTTAAGTTGCAGTTCTGGGATTTGGAATTTGGGACCTTCCACCTTGCTAAGTCCTCTACTTTTTTGGGGGGGGATCCAGTCGTGGGGCCTGAACTCTGGGCCTGGGCGCTGTCCCTCAGCTCTTCAGCTCAAGGCTAGCACTCTACCACTTGAGCCACAGCGCCAGTTCCGGCTTTTTTCTTTTTGCTTATGTGGTGCTGAGGAATCGAACCCAGGGCCTCATGCATGCAAGGCAAGCGCTCTACCACTGAGCCACCTTCCCAGCCCCACGTCCTCTACTTCTTTAGCTCTATCTCCAGCCTATAATACAGCTTTATTGAAATGCAATTGCCATTATAATATCTACACATTTTTTTGTATTCCAGTACTGAGTTCCTGAACTCAAGGCCTGGGCATTGTCTCTTGGCTTTTTTGCTCAAGGATTGTGCCATGTGAGTTACATCTCCATTTTGGGCTGCCTGTGGTTCACTGGAGATTAGAGCCTCATGGACTTTCCTACTCAGCCTGGCTTTGAATCAGTACAAAGAGGAGAATCATGATCCTCACACCTCAGCCTCCTGAGTAGCTAGGATTACAGGCTTGAACCACTTTGCCCCACCCAGCTCTAAACTTTTTTTTTCTTTGTCGGTCCTGGGGCTTGAACTCTGGGCCTGGGCGCTGTCCTTTTTCAGCTCAAGTTAGCGCTCTACCACTTGAGCCACAGTCAGTGCCACTTCCGGTTTTCTGGTGATTAATTGGAGATAAAAGAGTCTCACAGACTTTCCTGCCCAGACTGGTTTTGAACCACAATCCTCAGATGTCAGCCTCCTGAGTAACTAGGATTACAGACCTGAGCCACTTAGTGCCCACCTCTAAACATGTTTTGTTTTGGTTTTTTGGCTTTTCTTTTTTGATACTGGGGATCGAACCCAAGACATTGCACTTGCCAGGCAAGCAGTTTGCCACTGAGCTACATCCCAGGACCTCTAAGCATTTTTAAAGTGGAAATTTTGGTTAGTTTAGATATGTGTATGTATGACATCAAATCACACAACTATCACATTTCAGTAAGTTTCACCACAATTCTATTATTAAATGTGAATTTTTCCCTTATGGCTTCTGTCTTTTTTTTTCTTTTTTCTTTTGTTCTGATGACTTTGTCTTGTATGGAAATGGTCTTCAAGGCCCGCTTCCAACAATTGAGTATTTCACATTTGCAGGAGCTACAGGAATCAGTATTCCCACCCTGAGGTCTCGGCGCCCTCTTCTGACAGATCCTGTTCCTTACACTCAATCTGGACGGGGATCTTTCTTGCCTGTGGATCTAGTCTCCTGGGTTGGATCAGTTGGACCATTTCTTCACCACTCATATGCCAAAACCAACTGGGCTACTTTCTAAATTAGGTATAGGCACCACCTTCTCCCAATGCATTTTTTTCTCCTCACAAATGTGAGTCACCGACCCTTGGTTTCTACTGGGAGTTTAATTCAGGGTCTAATGCTTACTAAGTGCACACTGCTATTAAGTTACTTCCCTACTCCTCCCCCCACCCGACCTTTATAATGCCCTCGGTTTTTATGACAAGTTCTTGCTTGCCTCATCACTTGCCTGGACTGGGATTCCCCTATTTTTCACTTCCTACAATAGCTTGGACAACAGGTATGTGTTACCATGCTCAGCTTCTTCCACTGAGATGGAGTTTCACAGACTTTTTTACTCAGGCTAACCTCCAACCTCCTAATCTCAGCCTCCCAAATAGCTAGAATTACAGGTGTAATCCCTCAGTGCCCAGCAGATGGTAGCTAATTTAACAACTGTTTTTGCAGGGAAGGGTTGACATTGTCCAAAAAGAACTGTACTCATTACCTGGCTTACGTAGCTAACACCTCTGTACATCATCTTTACAATAATTTTAAAGTTTTAAAATTTTACTATGCTGAGAAGATAAACATATTCTACATTGCCTTCTAAAAGTTTTATAGTTCTTCATCTCACTGTCAGTGAAATAAATGAGAGGTTGTTTATTTAAAGTATAAAACTTGCCAGGCACTGGTGGCTCACACCTGACTGTAATCCTAGCTACTCAGGAGGCTGAGATCTGAGAGTCATGGTTCAAAGCCAGGCTAGGCAGGAAAGTCACTGAGACTTATCTCCAGTTAATCGCTAGAAAACCAGAAGTGGAGCTGTGGCTCAAAGTGGTAGGCAATAACCTTGAGCAGGGACAGTGCCTAATAAAATAAAAAAATTATAAATCAAACACCTGTCTGTGGCCAATGCCTGCAATCCTAGCTACTCAGAGGACTGAGACCTGAGTGAGGGTCAATATTTGGAGCCAGCCAAGTCAGGAAAGTCCATGAAACTCTTACTTCCAATGAACCAGGAAAAGGCCACTGTTAGCCTTGAGGGGAAAAATGCTAAAGGATCATACCCAGGCCCTGAGTTCAAGCCTCTCTATCAGTGCAAAAAACACCCCCCCATCACTTCATTTTTAGTTTGCTTTCTACGTGTTTTGTGATTTTTCAAGAATTTGTGTTGCCCTCCCCCCCCCCCCCCCCCAATTTGGAGAAGAAATCCTGTTCATTCTGTTGTAAAGAATTTGACTTCATAACTGTTACGGGATTTGGGTCACCAGATCTGGAAACCGGAAATCTTTTGATCTTGTCAGAGAGAATTCAAGAATGGATACAGAAGCTACCTAAAGCAGAATCGGGTTTAGTTATATAAAGCAAAATGAAAGCAAAAGTGCCCTCTCCAGACAGGGGAATGTGCAGACTCACGAAGGAGCCATGATCTGGAGGTCTCATGAGCTCAACCATACATGAAACCCTCGGTTCGATTCCTCAGTACCATATAAACAGAAAAAAACGGAAGTGGCGCTGTGGCTCAAGTGGTAGAGTGTTAGCCTTGAGTGAAGCAGCTCAGACCCTGAGTTCAAGCCCCAGGACTGACAAAACTCTCAAGATTTTATTGGAGTCTGTGAGCTTGAGGGCAGTTAATTCTGGAAAACTGGGTTCACGTGTCTAATTCGTGAAGGCTGGGCTATGCAACATTGTAAATGATGGGGTTACAAATTGGTCGTGATCCTTGCTTTGTATTGGATTTACATCTCTGGTCTGAACTGGCATGTGCAATTTCTTCACTTTCTAGTAGGGGGCGATACTGAGACGGGCACGGCGGAGCGCAAGCGCCCGCCACATAAAGCAGGGACACTCGTCCAGTAGGGGGCGTAGCCTGAGAGGTACGGGGCTGGGTATTGCGAGCCTTACGCAACGTCAGGGGGCGGGAGAAACAGTCGCCCCGCCCCAGCCAACTGAGGCGCCCTGTGATTGGAGGAAAGAACCATCACTTGGCAGCGCCGTTGGGGTTGGTGGGAGGAAGAAGAGGGCTGTGGCCGCAGGTGACGCCGAGGCGGCGGGAGGTGCGGTGAGCGGAGCTCGGCGTCTGCACTTTCGGGCACTCCCTCCGCCCCTTTCTCTGCGGTGGATGGCGGCGGGATGGAGCGCGAGGGGAGCGGCGGCAGCGGGGGCTCGGCCGGGCTCCTACAGCAGATCCTCAGCCTGAAGGTGGTACCGCGGGTGGGCAACGGGACCCTGTGCCCCAACTCCACCTCGCTCTGCTCCTTCCCAGGTAGGACCCCGCCCCGCGCCTGCGCAGTGCGCCCCGCGCGCCGGCCGCCGCTCCCCCCGCCCCCCGCCCCGCTCCGTCCCCCCGCGTCGGGGTCCGCCGGGGCGGCCGCACCCGGCTCGTTCCGGGCGCGGCGCGGCGGCACTGGGGCGCAGGGGGGCGCCGGCCGTCTCTCGGGGGGAGGTTCGGGGGGTCGTCTCGGCCGGGTCTCACGCGTCCCCCCCAGCAGCCCGCAGCCCTCTCGGCTCCCGGGCCCCGATCCCGCCCCCCCTCCTCCGGCTGCTCTTTCTAGGGATCGCTGTTGGAGACCTGTTGCTTGCGAGCTTGGATTCGAACTCCCTTCTCCCCCCCCCCGTCCTCCCTCCCCGCCGCCCCTCCCTGAGGCCTGCTGAGTAGGAGAAGGGGGCTCGGGTCGGGCGAGATTGGGGCTGCCCTGGGGGAGGGGCGAGGAGGCGCCCCCGCCCCCGGGGGGGAGGGTGGGCGCAGCTACGTGTGTGTGTGTGTGTGTGAGTGTGTGTGACCGGAAGGACTGGGGGGGGGCTGGGCTCCCTGACTTCGTTCCCAGAGAGAAACGGGGCCAGAGACAGGGCGGACGAGGGAGGACGGGGTTGCTGGCCGCAGTCTGGAGAAGATAAGGCACCTGCGGCCGGTCAGGCCGCGGGCAGCGACTGCCGGGCGCCTTTGCGGGCACGCCCGGGACTTGGGCCTGGCCTGCCCGGGACCGCCCCCCCCCCCAGCCCCCGCGGGATAGATAGAGCCTTCGCCCGCCTCGGGCCGCCGAGGTGTTCGTTTGTCATCATGCCTACAATGAGACTGTCAGCGCAGAGTCGTGGCAAGTGTCAGCGCCGGGCACGGGAGTTTGAGCCCCGGTGCCAACACACACACACACACACACACACACACACACACACACACACACACACACACACACACACACACACACACACACACACACACACACACACACACACACACACACACACACACACACACACACACCCCTACCTGTGTGGAAGTGTTCAGACACTGCCAAGGCTACCTGCGTACGGGGGTTTTGTTCGTTTGTTTGGTGTTCGTTTGTCATCATGCCTACAATGAGACTGTCAGCGCAGAGTCGTGGCAAGTGTCAGCGCCGGGCACGGGAGTTTGAGCCCCGGTGCCAGCACACACACACACACACACACACACACACACACACACACACACACACACACACACACACACACACACACACACACACACACACACACACACACACACACACACACACACACACACACACACACACACACACACACACACACACACACACACCCCCCTACCTGTGTGGAAGTGTTCAGACACTGCCAAGGCTACCTGCGTACGGGGGTTTTGTTCGTTTGTTTTTTGTTTGGGGGTGGTTTTCTGTTTTTGGTTTTGTTTTTGTTGGGTCCAGTCGTGGGCCTGAACTCTGAGCCTGGGCGCTGTCCCTCAGCTCTTCAGCTCAAGGCTAGTGCCACTGCGCCACTTCCGGCTTTTTTCATTTTGCTTATGTGGTGCTGAGGAATCGAACCCAGGGCCTCATGCATGCAAGGCAAGCGCTCTACCACTGAGCCACCTTCCCAGCCCCATGATAATTCTTTTTATTTGCTTATTTTCTCCAACTCTTTTTTGGAAAATTTTCCAATTCCTATAAACTGAAAAGCAGTGTAGTGAATACACTCACTTTAGGCTGGGTGATACAGTCACATGTGACTTCACAACTCTTTTTTTATTTTTAATATATTTTTATTGTGAAAATACTGTACAGAGGGGTTACAATTATGTAGGTAAGATAATGAGTACATTTCTTATCAGGCATTGTAGCCTCCTGCTTTGTTTCCCCTTCCCGTCCCTTCATATCCTCCCCTCCCCTCCCCTCTTCATTTTTCCACATAAGGACTTGTACATCTCATTGTTGCAATGGGTCCTCCTGTATCCCTGTTTTTACAATTTCACAACTGTTTCTTTTTTTTTTTTTTTTTGGGTTCCGGTTGTGGGGCCTGAACTCTGGGCCTGGGCGCTGTCCCTCAGCTCTTCAGCTCAAGGCTAGCGCTCTACCACTTGAGCCACAGCGCCACTTCCGGCTTTTTTCTTTTTGCTTATGTGGTGCTGAGGAATTGAACCCAGGGCCTCATGCATGCAAGGCAAGCGCTCTACCACTGAGCCAACTTCCCAGCCCACAACTCTGTTTCTTAAAGTCCCATGTGACCATCATCATGTACTTAAGGCAAACCCAGCAGGTATAGCCAGCCACACACCCAGACTATGTTACAGTCTTGTAATATGTCTCTGACCTCCACTTTCTCCTGTACAAAGACCTCTGCGATTACCTTGGGTCCATTTGGAAAACCTGGATACTCTCCGGTTGGAAGATCTGTAAGTTGCTCCTGCACAGTCCCTTTGCCATGGAAAGTGGCGTGCTCATTCCTGCATATTGAGGATGAGTGTGTCAGTGTCCATTCTTCCCTGTGCTTACCCTCATGTCCCTTTATCGTCTTTTATCTGATTACTTCATCAGATTTACACTTTACCATAGGGTGAAGTTCATATTTGGTCTATGGCTGATGGAAAAGGCTTTCTGGGTCACACATATGCACACATGTCACGTTTTAGCTTTCTGCAACCCTGTTCAGGAAGTTGCACAAGTTATGATATGTAATGTGTAATACTTCTAAAACAAGGGCTTTTCCCATCATAACTGCAAACATTGATCTGATGGATCTAATCATGTCCTCCAACACTTAAATTTCCCCAATTGACCAAATGGCTTTCTTGCTTTTTTTTGTTTTTGTTTTTCCTTAAAAAGCTCCTGGATCTAATCAGGGATTAAACATTACATTGATTGTGGTTTCTGTAAAGATTAATCTTGTTTTACTTCCATTTTTGACCCAGTTCTTTGAGATTGAGATTGTGTGTGTGTGTGTGTGTGTGTGTGTGTGTGTGTGTGTGTGTGTGTGTGTGTGTGTGTGTGTGTGTGTGTGTGTGTATCCATCTGTCTCCTGGGTCTTGAATTCAGGGTCTGAGCGCTTTCTGTCCCTGAGCTTTTTTGCTCAAGGCTAATGTTCTCCTACTTGAGCCACAGCTCCAGGTCTAGCTTTTTGGTGGCTAATTGTACATAAGAGTAACAGACTTTGCTGCCTGTGCTAGGTTCAAATTTTGACCCTCAGATCTCAGCCTCCTGAGTTGCTGGGAGTTTTGAAGAACCTAAGGAAATTGTTTTGTAGTCCAGTGACTTTTTTGTTTTGTAGTTCAGTGACTTTTCTTCATGCTTAGATGCACATGAAATGTTTTTGGTCACAATGCTACCTACAACATAGTTTGTTACACCAGGAGATCATCAATGTCCATTGATGCCCTTCATGATGCTTGCTTCATTTATTTGGTGCAAATAATCTATTGGATCTTCACCCGTGTCCTCTTATGAGTAAAGTCCTGTGTGGGTGATATGTGGGAATTGAATATTCACTCCATCTGTCTGTCTTTAAGGAGGATCGAGGCAAGTCAATTTGGGATGATAGTTTCAGGATCTTATACTAAAACATCTGTAGTCATGGGAATTGTTTGCTTTCAGAAATGGTTATGCAGAGAATGAACTGCAATTTGTACTTGAGTTTGCCATTGCTTCTGTGGAGATGACGCATGCTGGTATTGGTTACCAGTTCTCTGTGGTCTCTGGGCTGGGGATGCGGACGTCACGGAGTGTAGCCCTTGACTCGGAATATAGTGCTAAACTCACACTCTCCCTGCTCTGGCTCTCTTTGCTAGAATGGTGGGTTGGTGGGTAATGAAGTTTGTCACTTTGAAGCATCAAAACCTACTTAATGTGAATTTTATTCAGTGTCCTGAATCTGGCATCATTTCTATTTTGGTTCCACAGAAAAGGTTATTTGTAGTTATGCCAACTCATTATGGCAGAATCATTGCTCTAAGGTAATTCTGTGGTTTCTCTCTACCAGGAAGCTTTGAATTGATTTTTATTTGTTTATTTATGGCCTGGGCACTGTCCCTGAGCTCTTCAGCTCAAGGCTAGCGCTCTACCACTTGAGCCATAGAGCTACTTCCAGTCTTCTGGTGGCTCATTGGAGATAAGAGTCTCACAAACTTTCCTTGTTCAGGCTAGCTTTGAACCGTGATCCTCAGATCTCAGCCTCCTAAGTAGCTAGGATTACAGGTGTAAGCTACCGGCACCTGGCTGAATTGATTAGTTTTTTGTTTTTTGTTTTTTTGGTTGGTCATAGGGCTTGAACTCTGGGCCTGGGCGCTGTTCCTCAGCTCTTCAGCTCAAGGCTAGCACTCTAACACTTGTGCCACAGCACCACATCCAGCTTTTTCTGCTTATGTGGTGCTGAGGAATCGAACCCAAGGCCTTCTACATGTATGGCAAGCACTCTACCACTGAGCCACCTTCCCAGCCTTGTTTTTTTTTTAAAACCTGCATTTGTAGTTTGGCTGTTTAGGATTTCCACCTAACTCTCCTTATTCTATCCTAAATTGTTCAATTTCTCCCTCCCTTTCTTCCTTCCCTCCTTCCTCCCTCCCTCCCCTTCTCTTTCTCTCTTTCTACTCTCTCTCTCTCTTTTGTTTTGAGAACGTTTTCATTGAGTACATTAGGCTGACCTTGAACTTGTGATCTTTCTGCTTCAGCCTCCCCTGGGATTACAGCAGTGTCACCACTCTTGGCAGTGTTTCCATCTCCTTTTTGCTGTCTTGTTTATCAGGAATGGCATTTCCTGAAAATAGGGATTTCAACCAAGTGAATCATTGCCAAGGTCTATTTTATAATAATTAAACTAAAAGCTGATATTTTGTTTGGAATCAGAAAAAAATCACACGTAGAGAATTCCTGGTTTTCAGTCACACTGTTTGTTTTCTGGGCACCAAGTTAAGGTACCTGGTGAACAGAACAAAGCTTGTGCCACATAGAGCTTCCATTCCATTAGCGTTTGAGGGAGAAAATAAGCTAAGCATGGAACATCTGGGGGTAAGTGTGATATGGGATTAAGTACATAGTGTGTGTGTGTGTGTGTGTATGTGTATGTGTGTAGTTGAGGGATGATCTGACCTCCCCCCCCATAATGTAGTTCAGAGTTGTACACTATGAGCACAATCAGTGTGAGAATATTTTCACCACTCGTTCTTGAGTGACAGACAAGGTGGGACCAGGTTAGGACCAAGACCACCGGGCATGGGGCAGCCCAGGGCGCACATTCCCAAACCAGGGACCAGAGGCAAGCAGTGGTTTCAGGAGGAAGACGGCATAGTAAGCAGTCCGGAGGCCAGTATTGTGTTCAGGGGGAACTGGGGACAGATGGAGCTCCTGGCAGGCAGGAGCTTGCTGGCAGGAGTCTTCCAGAGGGCAGTGGGGAGATGCGGGCTGATGGGCCATGAGCACCATGACCACCCAGCAGCCGGGTGGAGTTGCAGGACTGGATAGGTCTCCAATCTCCAGGAGGACCCGTGTGGTCCTTTAGAGACAGTCGCAGCTTTAGAGAAGCTGGCCAAGTGCACCCACTGTGACCTGGACCCTAAGGTCAGGGTGGAGCCAGCTGAAAGGCTGGCTGTCTCCTTGCTGCGCTGATGGGGGCCAAGTTCATCCCGAGGCCATGGTGGAAGTGCGATGACTCAGCTGTGGAGGTTCTGAGGCCAGGGAGCTGGTCCTCACAAAGCCCTTCATGCATAGGATTTTATTCAATTAGAATCACATAGAGAGCTGCTCTCGCGTGGCTTTTCTTTCCCTGGATTTTTGGCAGCACTGGGGGTTGAACTCAGCACGCTGCATTTGCTAGGCAGGTGCTCTACTGTCCTATTGCTCTACTGCTGAGCCATGCTACCAGCCCTTTTTTTTTTGTCGGCCGTGGGGTTTGAACTCTGGGCCTGGGCGCTGTCCCTCAGCTCTTCAGCTCAAGGCGAGCGCTCTACCACTTGAGCTACAGCGCCACTTCCGGTTTTCTGGTGGTTTATTGGAGATAGGAGTCTTACCGTCTCTCCTGCCCGGGCTGGCTTTGAACCGAGATCCTCAGATCTCAGCCTCCTGAGTAGCTAGGATTACAGGCGTGAGCCACCAGCGCCCGGCTACCAGCCCTTTTTTTTGCACTGGTTATTTGTTTACTTTTGCTGGCACCTGGGTTTGAACTTGGGGCCAGGCTGAGCAAGCAAAGGGCCCTTCCGCTTGAGCCCCACCTCTAGCCCTTTGTCTTTTTTTTTTTTTTTCTTTACTGATATGCCCGACATAGATGTGCTCAATAAATATTTGAGTATGTAATGGATAAGTTCTTAGTGTTTGAATTAGTTTATTAGTGCACTAATTTGGCATCCTAAACAAGTTTTTACCATTTTATAGTCCCAGAGGTCAGGAGTCCAAGAGGTCTCACCAGGCTAAAACCAAAAGTATGGGTAGGACTGGGTCCCTTCTGAAAGGACCAGAAAGAGATCCTTTTTTTTTTTTTTTTTTGCCAGTTGTGGGGCTTGAACTCTGGGCCTGGGCGCTGTCCCTCAGCTCTTCAGCTCAGGGCGAGCTCTCTACCACTTGAACTACAGTGCCACTTCCTATTTTCTGGTAGTTTATTGGAGATCAGAGTCTCATGGACTTTCCTGCCCAGGCTGGCTTTGAACCGCAATCCTCAGGTGTCAGCTCCTGAGTAGCTAGGATTACAGGTGTGAGCCAACAGTGCCTGGTGTTCCTTACCTTTTGCAGCTTCTTAGAGGCTGCCTGCATTCCTGGGCTAATGGCCTCTTTCTCTTCAGAGCCAACAGCATAACATCTTCAAAATCTCTAGGACACTGGTCTCCTGCCTCCCTTTTGCTGGACCCTTATGATTACGTCAGGTCCATCTGGAAAATCCTGACAATCTCCTACGGAAGGTCCTTAATGTAATCCCATCTGCATGAAAGTATCATTTTGCCCAGTTTGGGGGATGAGGATGTGAAAATCTTTGGGGTGTGTTCTACCCCTGCACTTTCATTTCTCTTTCTAGTCTTTTACTGCAGATTACTTATCTGATGCATACTTCACCATGATAGGCCTTTCACTGCCTCTGGTTTGAAATCATTTCCTCATGAATGGATTGTGGTGGGCACAGGGTTTTGTTTTGTTTTGTGCCACAAGTGGGCCGTGAGCTCAGGGCCTGAGGGCTGTCCCTGAGCTTTTGTGCTGAAGGCTAGCACTCTGCCACTTGAGCCACAGATCCACTTCTGGCTTTTGGGTAGTTAATTGGAGATAAGAGTTTTACAGACTTTCTTGCCCAGGCTGGCTTTGAACTTTGCTCCTCAGACCTCAGTCTCCTGAGTAGCTAGGATTGTAGGTGTGTGCCACAGGTGCCTGGCTGAGATTATGGGTTTGTAATAAAGGCAAGGTTGGCCCACTGTGTAGCCTCCCTCTCACAGGATGTATTGGAGCCATAGGCGTGGCCTAGTACAGCCAGAGACCACCAGATGTGGCCTCTCAGCCTTGGTTTCTCAGCTTACAGAATTGTGAGCTGAAGAATTTTAGTTGTAGCAGCACAAAGCAGATCTGCACAGCTGCCAAAGAAAACAAAGCTGGAGATAATGCACTTGAAGTGGTAAACAAGACATACTGTAAGATAGAACAAATAATTTTGACTGTGTTGGGCCAGGGAAATGAAAAGTACTGGATAACAATCGATAAGTAGCTATTAAGTAGATGGCAAATTAAGGTATGGGAGATTAAAGAGAAATCACTTCCTTTTTTTAAAAAGTGTTTTCTATAGATCTGGATTTGCTTTTGCTATTAAGAGTCCTTTAATGATCCCATTTATCTGAAGTACAATATAATACCTTTTTTTCCCCCCCTACTTGAAGCAACTTAAGTGGAACTATATCAATATGTAGGTGCCTGAGGTAGGTGCCAATGGTTGTAGTTCAGAGATATAGGGCTGCAGCTGCTCCCCCTTCTCTGAGACTCAAATGGTTTTAGAAAGGAAGCCCTGGAGAGGGTGAGGACCTTTTGTGGTGCTTGCCAAGCCTTATGTGTGACCCAGTCTTTTGTGTCCTTTGCAGAGATGTGGTATGGTGTGTTCCTGTGGGCACTGGTGTCTTCTCTCTTCTTTCATGTCCCTGCTGGATTACTGGCCCTCTTCACGCTCAGACATCACAAATATGGTAGGTTCATGTCTGTAAGCATCCTGTTGATGGGCATCGTGGGACCAATTACTGCTGGAATCTTGACAAGTATGTTAGACATTAAAATACCAGTCAAAACGTTGAAATGTGCCTCGTCGGTTCATTTAGGATTCGTTTTAGAAATATATCTGAGTGGGATAATTATTTTTAAAGAGTAGTGTCTATCATTATGAGACTTTCCTCCTCTTCCCCTCCTCTTCCTCTTCCTCCTCCTCCTCATTTTTAATAATGTGTGCTGGTCCTGGAGCTCAAACTCAGCACCTGGGTGCTGTCCCTGAGCTTTTTTTCATTCAAGGTTAGCACTCTACAGCCACAGCTCCACTTTCAGCTTTTTAGTGGTTAATTGAAGATAAGAGTAAGAGACTTTTCTGTCCAGGCTGGCTCTGAAATATAGATCCTCAGATCTCAGTCAGCCTCCTGAGTAGCTAGGATTACAGGCATGAGCCACCAGAGCTCTGAGGCTTTTTTCTTCTCCTCTTTTGTTATGGGCTTATTTTAGTTCTGGGGTTTGCTTTTTGCTCAAAGCTGGTGGAGAAAAGTGGAGCCTTTATGGTGCTTAATCATAGATGAGTGTCTCATGGACATCCCTTCCCCAAGCTGGCTTCAAACCATGTTCCTCTAATCTCAGCCTCCTGAGTGGTTAGGATTACAGGTTTGAGCCACCAGTGCCCAGGTCTCGATAAAGTTCTTTAAGCTTCCTTCTGCCCAGCCCACTCTTTGAGGGGAGCTAAATTACAGAGGCTCAATGAAGAATGCATTCTGAGACATTGGTGACATCCAGTGCCACTGGAGGTAGTGCCACTGGAGAGTTCAGGTAGGGGCCTGAACTCTGGGCCTGGGCACTGTCCCTCAGCTCTTCAGCTCAAGGGCAGTGCTCTACCACTTGAGCCACAGCGCCACTTCCGGCTTTATTCTTTTTGCTTATGTGGTGCTAAGGAATCGAACCCAGGCCTCATGTATGCAAGGCAAGTACTCTACCACTGAGCTACCTTCCCAGTCCCTGGAGGTAGGTTTTCTTTGAGTACTGTACACTAGACCTTGGGCCCGTGAGTTTAGCAGCCTCTAAGCCCTGAACTCAACCACCAACCCTGAAGAAAACAAGTCATAGATGCTCAAGGCAGCCAACCTTTGGTTAATATTGTTCTTTTTATTTTATTTTTCGTTGGTCGTGGATGCTGAGCTTTTTTTGCTCAAGGTTAGCTCTCAACCACTTTGAGTGACAGCTCCACTTCTGGTTTTCTACTCATTAATTGGAGAAAAGAGTCTCACAAACTTTCCTCCCTGCGTTGGCTTCTAACTTTGATTCTCAGATCTCAGCCTCCTGAGTAGCTAGGATTATAGGCGTGAGCCACCAGCCCCCAGCTTAATACTTTCATATTATAAGATGTGTGGTGTTGAGAAATGACTCCCTGTCTTTTTGCTGGCTAAGCATAATGACTACTACTGAGCTACAGTACTCCAGCCCAAATGTGTATAGACATTTTATTGAGGACTATGTATTACCAGTCTCTGCCACAATCAGATAAGTACTGGATAGATACAGGTGTTTTGTGTTATCAATTCCTAGGAAGTTTTCTAGCATCAAAACAATTATGTAGGCGAGAAAGAAACCCCTGGGATTACCCTTGTTTGCCTTTAATTTTTTTTTTCTCTTACTTACAATGGATTCTCCTATATAGCCCAGTCTGGCCTCAAACCCACACTCCTCCCCCACCCCCCACCCCCTCCTGAATACCTGAATTATAGGTATACACTACCACACCTGTTCTATGTGTCCTCTGAACAACTTCCGTGGTTTAGAGTCCTCTTCCCTTCCTCTGTCCATAGCCCCTCACCCTCTCCTCTTTCTCTTTCTTAAGTGGAACCATGAGGATGATAGAAAGTGGAGCCACAAGAAAGGAGATTATTTCCTGTGGCCTGGAACATTTCTTGCTTGTCTCACTCAGGAGACTCATTTATTACCAAAATTTTATTACATACTTCTTAAGAGGCATGGGATTAAATTGCATGGAAATAAAAAGATTTTTGAGTTCATAGTCAGGTCATGTAGAAGTTGCTATGATTTTGATTCTTCTAGATGATTATGGTGGTGGTGGTGGTGGTAGGGGTAGTAGTGGCGATAATGATGATGGTGATGATGGTGGTGGCGGTGGTGGTGATGATTATGATTTGTACTAGAACTCTGGACCTAGGTACTGTCCTTTAGTTTTTTTTTTTGCTCAAAGCTGGTACTCTACCATGTGAGTCACTATTCCACTTTTGGCTTTTTGGTGGCTAATTGGAGATAATATTCTCATGGACCTTCCTACTGGAGCTGGCATTAAACCATGATCCTTAGATCTCAGCCTCATGAGTAGCTAGGAGTACAAACTGGCACCCAGCACTTCCAGATTGTTTTTTTCAATTAATGTAGTAGACTCTCAGTGTTAGGGAGTCCACATCTAAAACCACATTTCAGTGATTTGCAGAGCAGATAAAGAAAACTTAACTAGAGTGAGTAGGAAGAATAGAGGAAATAAAGCATTTCTGTAATTTTTTTTTATTGTTATAAAGGTGATGTGCAGAGGGCTTATGGTTACATAAGTCAGGTAATAAGTACATCTCTTTCTGGACAATCATGTCTGTAATATTTACATTTTAGTGTAAAAAATCTGGAACATTCTGTTGAGAGTGGGACTTTAAGTGGTATATTTTCATGATTTTTGTTAACCTCACTTTTTTCCTAACACCCTTGAATTTTGAACCAGGTGCCGCCATTGCCGGAGTATACCGCGCAGCAGGGAAGGAGATGATACCATTTGAGGCCCTCACCCTGGGCACGGGACAGACGTTCTGTGTAGTGGTGGTCTCTTTTTTACGGGTTTTAGCTACTCTATAGCATATACTCTCTATGGTATGAGGTCGAAGCTCTGTTTTATAACAGCCTCAGAAGGAATACATTGGAGTAGTATTTTCTTCGCTCTCCAAATGGAAGCAACGTGGATGAATAGGAATCTGAACCACATCTCCGCCTCTTCTTCAACTTGACACGCCAGCCATCAAAGGTCTCTGTGGACTCCTATTATTCCCAACCAAGACAGAACAAGTTGCTTGCTTTTCTTTCTATGGACATTTAATTGAAGACATGCACACCTTGACCCAAGCCAAGCCATCATCGCTTCTGGATTGTATCCCTTGCCACTTGAATTTCCAATAGTCTGTGAGGAAATGCAGAGTCTCTCACCTCTTTCAGAGCAACTATGGAAACTACTGGCTCATTTCAAGTGTGAGTACTCTGTGCTGAAATCTTAGTTGACCTAAACTTGATTAAAATCTGAAAACTCCTTTTGCGACAGCTTCATGATGATAACACCAAGTTTCAGTTGAGTCTAGCTGTGAGAACAAATTTAGTGAACTATAACAGGAAAACAATTGAGTAACTCAAGGAAATGGCTTTGGTCCCACTGAGAATGTGATATTTTATGGAAAACTGTCTTGACCTCTGGTTATTTATTTTAACAGATGTGAACTTAACTGTTTTGTACATTTGGCCAAAATAAGCTAGTTAATTCAGATGCTGGGTTTGTTTTGGTTTTTCTTTTCCCAAGGGAAGGTCTCACTGTGCATGTGGTCCAGGCTGGCCTTAACCTCACAATCTTACTGCCTCAGCCTCCTAAGTGCTAGGATGACAGGGATGCACAAAACATTTTATTTTTAAAGTGATGAGCTCACTGTGTGGGCCAGGCTGGTCCCGAACTCCTGCACGCGAGTGATCCGCCTGCCTCAGCTTCCCAAATAGCGGGACTGCAGGCACACACCATCATGCCTGGTTGAGACTTTTCCAAAGAATTTCTATGCCCCATTTGAAAAAAAATTTAGTTTTAGTTTAGCTTGAGTTGAAATTTTAAGCCAGATTGGGTTAGGGTACCTTTCCCTTTGGGCATTCAGGCACATATATACATCCGACATGCTATGATAGTTTTTCTTAGAGACTTTAGTTTATAGATGACTCTTGAGAGATTGAGGAAGTGTGGCTGAAATGAGGGTAGGTGTTGGGGACTTGGGGGTTGTAATCTGTTTACCTAGCACGGCCCCACAACCCACTTTGCAGTATTAGAGCATCACCTCCCAGAAAGTGCCTGAAGTTTCCTTTCCAGGCACACCTCCATCCTGCCCCTTTCAACTTTTAGTCAAGAGAATTTTTATCCTTAAAGAGATGTCCAAGTTTTAAATTTTGGATATTTAATTTTTGAGATTTTTAAAAACTCAACATTTAGCTGTTTTAATTTCTATTCTGCTGCTGAGTTCTTTTTTCATTGAAAGGCCTGGAAAAACTGTGACCTTCAAAAGGGAAACAATTGCAAAAATTAAGTAACTTTTACCACCTAAACTGTTTAATACAGGGCACAATCAATGGTGGTGTTGTCTTCCAGACAATAACTGTCATCCTGAAGGAGGGCTTTCATTGAGAGATGACAGGTCCCAGTCCATGAGCTCAAATGCACGTGAATTTATTTAAAGCCTCTGGCTTCTGATTAGAAGGATCAGGAGGATCAATTTGTTTAATCACTTATCAAAATTACAGTGACATATATCCAAGTAGCAGGAAAATTGTGAGTACACGTAAATGTCCTTTCAGATTTCCTAACAGGAAGCTCAGCTTTCTTCCAACAAATTGTTAAAGATTTCAGTTTGTAGTTCAAAGAGATGTGTTTTGTTTTGTTTTTTAGAAAATATCCCTTCAAACCATGTCTGTAATCCTAGCTACTCTGGAGGCTGAGATCATAGGATTATGGTTCAAAGCTGGCCTGGTCAGAAAAGTCTGTGAGACTTTTATCTCCACTTGACCACCGAAAAGCTGAAAGTAGGGCTGTGGATCAAGTAGCAGAGCACCAGCCTTGGGCAAAAAAGCTAAGGTGCAGCACCCAAACCCTGAGTTCAAGCCTCGAAGCTAGTACACACAAAATGAAGGAAGGAAAGGAAGGAAGGGAAAAATCTCCCTTCAGTTTAAGAAACTCCTTTTATACTGGAAGATGATATTGAGTATCACTATTAGATGATGCATCTTACTAGAGGTTTCACCTAAAACATTCTTTAGGGTATAATTTCACAAATTAAACATGTGGGGCCAGTAGTTAGGGGACTGTTACCCTGAATACTAACTTTTGAACATAACGACCCATGATAAAAATGTTATTTTTATTTGGAGCCAAGATGAGAAAGTTAGGACATTCTGGAAGATCTTTTTTTTTTTTTCCCCCAGGGCTGAGGACCGAACCCAGGGCCTTGCGGGTGCTGGGCGGGCGCCCTTCTGCATGCCGGGCGGGCGCCCTTCCGCGTGCCGGGCGGGCGCCCTTCCGCGTGCCGGGCGGGCGCCCTTCCGCGTGCTGGGCGGGCGCCCTTCCGCTGGGCTAAACCCCTAGCCCCCTTTTGTTTGTTTCTTGTTTGATATACTTTATCTGTTCTTTTAAAACACTTAAAATATAAAGTATATCTCCAAATTATTGAATGTTTTATTTGTCCCAGTTTGTGAAGCATTCTCATCTGAGTAAATGTATATAGAATTTATATAGATTAAACTGCGTAACTTAAATGTTTTCAGGGAGAAACTTTGAATGATAACAAAGAATGTATTCCACTTTGGTGGGTTTTTTTCCTGTCTCTTTTCTTCCTGCTTCTTGTCTCAAATACAGAATTATTTGCAGTTGGCTGCTCAGATGATAGAATGTTGGCATTCATGTCGAACATTTTACCTAATAAAATTTTTTGAGAACTTTTGCCAACAACTGACTTTCTTAGAGACATTCAGCCATCATTTCCCCAGCAAGGTTCAACTTTACTTTCTGTAAATGCTGAGAAAAGGGAGGTAGTCCTCAGTAATTTTTTGAAAATCAAAAATCAACCCTGTTGATTCTTTAATAGGCTTTTGGGGTGAAAGCATTTGGTGAGAACTGAAAAGATTCATAAGCAAGAGCAGAATGAATGTTGCAAGAGAAAGATGTCACTGTACTATGTATATTTGCCAAAGTCTGCTAAAAGGCATCAAGTAACACTGTTTCAACTAGTGAGAAGCAGCTGATGGAAATAACTAACCTTGCATCCTTCCTTACATCCCTTCACATTTTTAATCAATCATATGTTGGCTTTTGATTCCAATGTCCTTTCTGACCATTCTGGTTTGCATTAAGTTCTTATTACACTGCAGAACACGCCAACCTTCCCTTTGGAGCTGTTTCCTGGAATGTGACGCCCTGGTGCCGTTAGCAATCCACACACAGAAGTCTGTGAAGTTGCATTTCTTTTTTTGTGCATTCTGTGAGGCTGGTTGTGACCAAAATCAGCTTAACTTTTTTAAAATTAGGTAATTTCACTAACTGCTACAGTTAAAATGATCAAATCTTTGTACAATAGGAAATTATTTAAACTTTATTTTTCTACTGACATTTCTAATTCTAATGTGTAAATGTTTATCAATAAAGAGTTACTTTAAATTCTTTGGTTTGGAATTGCATTTCTTTTTGAGTAGCCAGAAAGTTTATCTTTTGTAATAAAGTTGATCAGTTTTTTTTGTTGTTGTTGTTGTTGTTTGTTTTTTGGTCAGTCATGGGACGTGAACTCTGGGCCTGGGCATTGTCCCTGAGCTCTTTTGCTCAAGGCTAGCGCTCTATCATTTTGAGCCACAGCTCCACTTCTGGTTTTTGACTGGTTAATTGGAGAGAAGCGTCTCACGGGGACTTTCTGCCTGTGCTGGCTTCTATCTGCGATCCTCAGCTCTCAGGCTCCTGAGTAGCTAGGATTACAGGCGAGAGCCACCAGCACCTGGCCTTTCACTGTATTTTATGTCAACTTTTTTCTGTTACAGGAAAATTCTTTTTTTTTTTTTTTTTTTTGTCGGTCGTGGGGCTTGAACTCTGGGCCTGGGCGCTGTCCTTCAGCTCTTCAGCTCAAGACGAGTGCTCTACCACTTGAGCTACAGCGCCACTTCCGGTTTTCTGGTGGTTTATTGGAGATAGGAGTCTCACGGTCTCTCCTGCCCGGGCTGGCTTTGAACCGAGATCCTCAGATCTCAGCCTCCTGAGTAGCTAGGATTACAGGCGTGAGCCACCAGCGCCCGGCTACAGGAAAATTCTTACTCAAAGATGTAATTATACTTACATGTGACCTGGATTCATTAACTCTGTGGGATATCAAGAAACTTTGGTATGACTCTATACTCTTGTTTGTGAATAACATTTCTATAGTAAGAATAGTGAAGCATTGCTTGTAGGTTAGGTTCTTGTAAGCTTGTGGCAACCTTTTGTCACCTGACCTGTTTTAGGTATGTGTCTGTTCAAAGACATCTTTCACTGGGAGCCAGTGGCTTATACCTCTAATTCTAGCTACTCAGGAGGCTGATTTGAAGATCAAAATTGGAAGCCAGCTGTGGCAGGAAAGTCTGTGAGACTCTTATTAACCACCAGAAAACCAGAAGTGGCATTTGTAACTCAAATGGTAGAATTCTAGTCTCGAGAAGGAAACAAAACAAAACCAAAAACTCAGGGACAGTGCCTTGAGTTCAAGCTCCAGGATCCACACAAAAACTCACTTGCACACATCTCAGAAGACACCTTAGTTGCAATACACAACAAAGGGAGATTAAGTGCTGAGAATGATGGTTCAAAGCCAGCCCAGGCAGGAAAGCCTGTGAGACACATCTCCAATTAACCAGCAAAAAGCCATAAATGAAGCTGTGGCTCAAATGGTAAAGCAGAAAAAGTTCAAGTATAGCACCTAGGCCCTGAGTTCAAGCCCCAGTACAAATAGGAAAAAAAACAAAAACAAGAGCAGGGCGCCGGTGGCTCACACCTATAATCCTAGCTACTCAGGAGGCTAAGATCTGAGGATTGCAGTTTGAAGTCATCCCTGGCAGAAAAATCCCTGTGAGACTCCAATTAACCACTCAGAAAACAGAAGTGGCACTGTAGCTCAAGTTGTACAGTGCTAGCCTTGAGTACAAAGAGGCTCAGGGACAGTGCCCAGGACCTGAGTTCAAGCCCCAAAACTGACCAAAAAAAAAAGTTTACAAACATTAAATGCTTATTATTGATGGAAATGCAGGCTGTGATGGAGTAATGTGCAGTGTGATTCAACTCAACTACGTCCCCTAAAGACCCAGCAAGGCAGGGGTGGAATTCTACAGAAGAGGGAAAAGGTAGCACATGGACATCTATTGGTAGTTCTTCCTTAAAAGTTTGACTATCTCCACTTGTTGAAGCAATGGGCTCTCTCAATCTGATGTGAAAAACTGCACCAGCTTGGCTTGGCTTTCTGCCTCATGTTTTTAAGCATCTGCATGTAAAGAGCAAATCAGTGGAGGTGAGGGGTTAAATTTGAGGTTGTGACCAAGCATAGGGTCACACTCTTCCATTGGCATTAAAAAATCTCCAGCAGAGCAGAATTCCATTCTGTTGTTTTAGCTGCTGTGAAAGGGACAATTCTTGAGAATCTTGGGTTTTCCTCCTCCTCCTCATAGCTGACTCCTACAGCTTGCTTTGCCATCTCATCTAGGTCTTCATTTGATGGGCTCTACTGTCTTGTCTGCCAAAAATTCTCCACATCTTTTTCATTCATTGTCCTAAAGGCCTCCAATTATTTGCCATGCAGTAGGTGTTATTGACTGTTCTTTATATATGTTCTGTGACACTTTCTACACAGTCTGGCCAAACTTTCTAACAGTTACCAAGAGCAGCTGACGATATTAATTCCATGCTATTCCAGTGTACCTGATAATGTTGCATATAGTAACTGACTACCAGTAAGACATTATTGTGGTTTCCTTGGTGGCCTTGTGGGTCTTCCAGGCCTTCATTTTAAAGCTTGTGTAGTGTGCCTTGAAAGCTTTTATTATGCCCCAATCAAGTGGTTGGATGAGAGATGTAGTATTTGAGGACATAAGAAAAAACAACAACAAACTTCTGCATTGGGGTATGCATATTCCAGATCTTCATGGCAATGGACAAAAGGCATTAGTAAAAATCAGTAAAACCTTGAAAGCAAGATTTCTACTCTGTACTTTTTTGTTCCACCAACAATGGACTGGCATATGTTTCGCATTTTCCTCTTGAAGTGTTTGTGAACTGTGGGCTCTATACAACATAAAGGGTTTGCACTTCAAGTCGCCCTTGGCATTGGCACACAACAGCAAAGCCAGGAACTTTAGAGGCTATTTGCATTATATGACAGTATCCTTGTTTAGCCAGTCTTGCTGGGCACTGGTGACTCACACCTGTAATCCTAGCTACTCAGGAGGCTGAGATCTGAGGATCATGTTTCAAAACCAGCCCAGACAGGAAAGTCTGTGAGACTTTTATCTCCAGAAAACCAGAAGTGGAGCTGTGGTTCAAATCGTAGAGCAGTAGCTGTGTGGAGATGGGGGAGCTCAGGGACAGCTCCCAGGCAGAGTTCAAGGGCCACCACCGTCAAAAAGAAGGGAGGGAGGGAGGGCCAGTCTCCTCACTATTGTAACCCTGCTCTTCACATAACTCTTACCCTGGATGACAGTGTTATTTAAATCCTTCTTCTGATCTGCAGAACTTGCCTGGCCTTTAACTTTTAACATTTTTTTGGGGGGGGGGGGAAATCTACCACAGCCACCTTCCCAGCCCAACTTTAAAAAAATTTTTTTTTTTGGGGGGAAATCTACCACAGCCACCTTCCCAGCCCAACTTTTAACATTTTTTAAATTCATATCACATGGCTACACTTGCCAGCAAGGTTTCGCATTTCTCTTACCCCGGATAATGTGACCTTTGGCCCTCACAGCAGGGCTGTCCATTATGCTGTCTGTACCAATCTGTTTCATCAATCCAGATTTAGCTGCTTCTCCATCCTTTCCACGGCTTCCGGGTAGATATTGACTTGCCCTTGCACACAGACTGGAGCATTTCCCGCTCCTTTTTTGGGGGGGGGGAGGGGTGGCCCAGTCGTGGGGCCTGAACTCTGGGCCTGGGCACTGTCCCTCAGCTCTTCAGCTCAAGGCTAGCGCTCTACCACTTGAGCCACAGTGCCACTTCCGGCTTTTTTCTTTTTTGGTTTGTTTTTTTTTTTTGGTCCAGTCGTGGGGCCTGAACTCTGGGCCTGGGCGCTGTCCCTCAGCTCTTCAGCTCAAGGCTAGCACTCTACCACTTGAGCCACAGCACCATTTCTGGCTGCTTATGTGGTGCTAGGGAATCGAACCCAGGGCCTCATACATACAAGACAAACGCTCTACCACTGAGCCACCTTCCCAGCCCTCCCGCTCCTTTTTTTGGTGTGGGATTCTAACATTGACGAGGAACTGTAAGTCCTCCTATTTAACCATAACTGGAATCTCAACACTGCAAGTTTCCATTCTCTGTGCATGCCCAGGAATGAGCCCAGAAAGCAATAATTATCGACTTTGAGGACTATAAGGTTAAAATTTAGCTACCCAGAAAGGTTGAGAATACAGAACTAAGAGTCAACTGTATTTCCACAAACAGGTAGTTTTATTTAAGCATATTTATTGGGTCAACGCAGTGAGGTTACGCTGAAGACTACAAGTCCCAGCATGCACAGCGCTCGGGAGTGCCCGGGCTCCCGCTTGGGCCCAGGTATGGTGGCCGGAAGTGGCGTCTTTGACCACGTGGCACTCTGTGCGCATGTGCACACGCCTCCGGGGCCGCCCTAGCAGTCGCCGCCCGGGCTCTATGGTCCCTCCCTAGAGCTTTCCAGGAGGGGGAGGCTGCCCGGGTCCTGGTGGGTTGCGCGACCCCGAGCTGCAACAACATGGAAGAATTCGACTCCGAAGACTTCTCCACCTCGGAGGAAGACGAAGACTACGTGCCGTCGGGTGAGCGAGTCGGCCTGAGGCGAGCGGCGGATGGTCCCGCCCCGAGCCTCACGTGAGGCGCTCAGGGCCCCCCACCCCAGCCCGGGTCGGCGCCGCCGCCGCCGTGGCCCCCGAGGCCCGTGGGCTCCGCGCCCGGACCCCTGTCACCTCCTCCCGGCCGCCCGGGCCCGAGGCGTGCGCGGGCCGGCCTCGCGCGGCGGCTCCCCTGGGCCCGCGCGGGCCGCCGCCCCCTGTCGGAGGGCGGGAACCGGCACGTGAGTGCCGCTGGTCTCCGGGGACGCCGTCTGCGCGCCCGACGGCAGCGCCGCTGCTCGAGGCTCGGAGCCAGCGGGCCGTGCCACCGCCACGTCCAGGATCGGGCTGCCCGCGGCCCGCGCCCAACCCGGGCCCTGGTTGTTAGAAAGTCCCGTAAGGTGGTGCTTTGCCTCTTTACAGGGTCAGCGCCTTGCTGTCTTCTCGGAACTTCTTTTTTTCTTTTCTGTGTGCGCCTGGGGCTTGAACTCGAGGCACGGGACGCTCTCCCACCCCACCCCCACGCAAGGCTGATGCTCCACCAACTTGAACCATAGCTCCACTTCTGGCTTTTTGTTGGAGCGTTGGAGATAACAGTCTCACCGACTTTTCGGCCTGGGCTGGCTTTGAACCACAATCCTCAGGACTTTGCTACAATTACAGGCCCCTCACCTTGCTGATGTCCTTAACTTTTATTCACACAGTCTCTTAGGTGAAAAAAAATCTCTCATCTCAGTCGTTCTTACGCCTTCAGTCCATCCACTTCTAGAAAAGTCTCGTGGACTTTTCTCTTGGGGCTGGCTTCAAGCCTCTATTTCAGCCTCCTCAGTAGCTAGCGTTGCATTCATGAGCCAAAGGTGCCTTGTTACTTGGGGAGCTATTTTCATTAATAGTTATCATTCTTATCCCACTTCCCTTCATTCTCCCCCCACTCCAACCCTTTTCACAATAGAAATGTTTTTATGTGAGAATTTCTTTTTTTGGGGGGGGGGCTGAACTATGGGCTTGGGCGCTGTCCCTCAGCTCTTCAGCTCAAGACTAGCGCTCTACCACTTGAGCCACAGCGCCACTTCCGGCTTTTTTCTTATGTGGTGCTGAGGAATCGAACCCAGGGCTTCGAGCATGCAAGGCAAGCGCTCTACCGCTGAGCCACCTTCCCAGTCCTTATGTGAGAATTTCTTTGTTTGTTTGTTTTTTTGGGTCTGGTCATGGGGCCTGAAGTCTGGGCCTGGGCGCTGTCCCTCAGCTCTTCAGCTCAAGGCTAGCGCTCTACCACTTGAGCCACAGCGCCACTACCGGCTTTTTTCTTTTTGCTTATGTGGTGTTGAGGAATCGAACCCAGGGCCTCTGGCATGCAAGGCATGCGCTCTACCACTGAGCCACCTTCCCAGCCCCTTATGTGAGAATTTTTATCTGACCACATTATTATATGATTCCAGGTGGGGAGTATAGTGAAGATGACGTCAATGAATTAGTGAAGGAAGATGAAGTGGATGGTGAAGAACAGACCCAGAAAACCAAAGGGACAAAACGGAAGGCTCAGAGCATTCCAGCCAGGTGATGCTGCCCTTTAGAGTGCTGAGATTGATCACATGACAGGGTTTGGTCTGGGTTTTGTGCTTTTTTAAAAAAATTGTCTGGTATTCTAACCTTTCTGTCTTTTGAGGGAAACATTTGCTGATGTTTTAAAATTAAGTTCTTTGGGAAGTTAACAATTTTTTTTTTTGTACCAATCCTGGGGCTTGAAACTCAGGGCCTGGGTGCTGTCTTGTCACCTTTGTGCTTAAGGTTAGTGGCTTCATGCATGCTAGGCAAACACTGTACCACTAACCACATCCCCAGCCAAGTTAATTTTTTTTTAATTAAGAATTGCAAGGATCTCTCTCTCTCCCTCTCCCTTCCCCCCTACCCCCCCCTCTTTCTTTCATCTTGGGGCTTGAACTCAGGCTACCACTTGCCACAGCGCCACTTCTAGTTTTCTGGTGGTTAAATGGGCTTTCTTATCCAGACTAGCATCAAACTGCTATTCTCAGAGCTCAGCCTCCTGAATAGTTAGGATTATAGTCATAAGCCACCAATGCCTGGCTGTTTTATTTCTTTAAAAGTACTTTTATAACAAACTTAAAATCTAGAAAAGTCCTTTATTTCACCAAAGGAGTTCATAATGAGTTTTTCATGCCATATTGTTTGACGTGGGTTGCAGATTATTAACTACAGGGGCTTATCTCTGGCCTGGAGCCAGGATGCAGAACAGGTGACAGACAAATCAACAAGACCCATGAATTGACACAGAAAGCATGACACAGAAATGCTAGAGAGGCAACATTGCCATAATACAAACCTTAGCCCAAGATAGCTGAGGAATCAGAAAATCCTAATTTAAAAAGGGGGGGCGGGGCATATATCTGATATTGAATTACACAGTCACCAAAGTTTGAATTTTTTTTTTAATTTTTTATTGTTATAAAGGTGATGTGCAGCCAGGCGCTGGTGGCTCACGCTTATAATCCTAGCTACCCAGAAGGCTGAGATCTGAGGATTGGAGTCAAAGCCAGCCCAGGCAGGAAAGTCCGTGAGACTTATCTCCAATAAGCCACTCAGAAAACTGGAAGTGCTGTGGCTCAAGTGGTAGCTCTAGCCTTGAGCTGAAGAGTTGAGGGACAGAGTTCAAGCCCCATGACCGACATAAATAAATAAATACAGGTGATTGCAGAGGGGTTACAGGTAATATGTATATTTCTTTGGGGGGAAGGGCAGTGTCACTCCGATTTTTTTTTTTATGTGTGTGGGTTATGGGGCTTTAACTCAGGGCTAGAGTGCTGTCCTTGAGCCTCTTTGTGCTCAAGACTACCATTTTACCACTTGAGCCATAGCACCACTTCCAGTTTTTTGAGTGGTTAATTGAGATAGGAGTCTCACGGGGACTTTTCTTCCCAGGCTGGCTTTGAACTAGCATCCTCTGATCTCTGCTTCTTGAGGAGCTAGGATTACAGGCATGAGCCACCAGCACCTGCCTTCTAATTAATTTTCAATTCAAATAGAAGCATCTTATTTTGTCTTACTGAATACTGAAGCGGTTTATGAAAAGGAATAAAAGAACTTTAGATATTAGATGACCATAAAGTCAAAATACTATAAGATGCAATATATGCTTATGTCTTGGACACTGTACTTTTTTTTTTTTTTTGGTCGGTCATGGGATTGAAGGCTGGGCTTGGGTGCTGTCCCTCAGCTCTTCAGCTCAAGTCCAGTGCTCTACCACTTGAGCCATGGCGCCACTTCCAGTTTTCTGGGAGTTAATTGGACATAAGAGTCTCATGGACTTTCCTGCCTGGGCTGGCTTTGAACCTCAATCCTCAGATCTCAGCCTCCTGAGTAGCTAGAATTACAGGTTTGAGCCACCAGCACCCGGTTGGACCCAGTACTCTTATCCATAAGTTTCTCTGTATTCTAACTTTCATTTCTTTACAAGGTAATGCAGAGTATTTATATTTTTTTCCTGAGAGCTCTTGGAGGAAATAACAGAAATGAACTTGACTCCCTTCTCAATAGAATTTATTCTTCAAATGGAGGAGCTTGAAAAAGTAAAAAGAAAAAAAATACTTGGCATATCTGTGTTCTTGGAATACTCTTTCTGAACAGATTAGTGCTATGAAGTGATTTGGTGTTGAAAGTGATGTGAGTGGAGACAGTGCAGACAGTAGGAACTCTAGTTATTTTTACAAATCTCAGGTTCCTTTCCTTGCTCCCCTTATTAGTAGCCCTAGATACATTTTTTAAGTATTCAAGGGATAAAAATAATTTTGTGTTGTGGAGGAGGTGGGGAAAAACCAGTTGTTTAAGGATACAGGTGGACCTGTTGCAACAATGAGAAGTACAAGTTGTCATGTCCAAAACGAGCTTTACAACGTCGGTGTGGGGGGGAGGGGGGAGAAGGAGAAGGATTGGGATTGGGGGGGAGGGGGGAGGCTGGGAAGGGATGTGAAGGGTAAACAAAGGAGGAGGCTGCAATGCTTGGTAAGAAATGTACGCATTATCCTGCCCACATAATTGTAACTCCTCTGTACAGTATGTTCACAAATAAAATAAAATTAAATTAAAAAAATAATAATTTTGTGTTGTCTGTCCTGTGTTTCTTCTTTGGTGATTGTTGGTGAATAGGAAAAGGAAACAAAGTGGCCTCTTGTTAGAAGAGGAGGAGGAAGAAGAGGATACCAGGGCAGAATCTGGAGGAACTAGTAGCGAGGAAGAAGATGGAGAAGAGCAAGAAAAAGGCATTGGGTCAGAGGTTGCAAGGAAAAAGAAAGAAGATGAACTGTGGGCCAGCTTCCTCAATGATGTGGGACCAAAGTCAAAAGCATCCCCAAGTACACAGGTTAAGGTAAGTTTAGAGATGAATATCTCTCCAGAAATATCCCAAGTTTTCAGAATTTTCTGTTTCTTTTTTCTTTGCAAACTGAGATTTGAATCTTATCGCAGATAAGATAATACCTTATTATGGGGGCTAAGTTTAGACTTTGGTGTAACTGATTGGATTTCTTTATCTTTTCACAGACAGGAGAAGAGAGTGAAGAGACAAGTTCAAGGAAGTTGTTGGTAAAAACAGATGATTTAGAGAAACCTAAAGAAACTGAAAAAGTTAAAATCACCAAGGTGTTTGATTTTGCTGGTGAGGAAGTGAGGTAAGAAGACCTTTATTTTTTTATTTTATTTAATTTTTTGGGGGGTCCTGTTGTGGGGCCTGAACTCTGGGCCTGGGCGTGCTGTCCCTCAACTCTTCAGCTCAAGGCTAGCACTCTACCACTTGAGCCATAGCCCCACTTCCGGCTTTTTTTCCTTTTTGCTTATGTGGTGCTGAGGAATCAACCCAGGGCCTCAGACATGCAAGGCAAGCGCTCTACCACTGAGCCATCTTCCCAGCCCAAGAGGACCTTTATATACTAATGAAGCCAATAAAACTAATGCTTTTAAAAATGAGCAACTTTCTTTCTTTTTTTTTTTTTTTTTTTGGTCGGTTGCGGGGCTTGAACTCGGCCTGGGCGCTGTCCCTTAGCTCTTCAGTTCAAGGTGAGCGCTCTACCACTTGAGCCACTTCTGGTTTTCTAGTGGTTTATTGGAGATAGGAGTCTCACGGTCTTTCCTGCCGAGGCTGGCTTTGAACCTAGATCCTCAGATCTCAGCCTTGTGAGTAGCTAGGATTACAGGTGTGAGCCACCAGCGCCCGGCTAAAGTGAGCAACTTTCTAAGTGATGTTAGCATCTGTCTTCATTTTAATCCATCTTAACATTTTGGAAAAGTTTTAGATAATCTGAGAAAAATTTGTATTTCCACTTTGTCATCACATGTTTTGTGACTTTGGATAAGTCATTATTCTAAAGAGAATGTGAACTAGCCCTAGGAGGCCTCTGAAATCAGGTAGCAATTGAAAATTCTTGGGGAGAAATTTGGCTCCAATATTATTTTCTTAATGTTATTTAAATGGGTTCAAAGCTTATTTACTATAATATAGAAAAACAGTAGAGGCATAAAGTCTTGACTAATTTAGCCTACTGGGTGTTTTAAGTTAAAAGCCATATGCTTGGAATTTCTTTTCTTCCTCTCCCTACTTAGCTAAATTTATTATATGAAAACTGCATTGTAATTAAAAGTTAAGAACAGATGAAATATCAATCAGTTTTTTTTAAGTGGCTATGTTTATTTCCCTTAACAGTTACAAATTAAACATGGAAACAGCCTGAAAATTGAATTTCCCCTGAAGTTATTGTTATTAAAATAATACCTGGCTGGGTGCCAGTGGTTCCTGCCTGTAATCCTAGCTACTCAGGAGGCTGAGATCTGAGGACTGTGATTTAAAGCTATCCCGGGCAGAAAACTCTCTGTCAGGAGGCTGACATTTTAGGATTTGGGGTTCAAAGCCAACCTGGGCAGGAAGATCTGTAAGATGCTAGTTAACCACAGAAAGCTGGAAATGGAGCTGCGGCTCAAGTGCTAGAGTGCTAGTTCTGAGCAAAAGCCCAGGAACAATGTCCAGACCCTGAGTTCAACCCCATGACTGGCAAAAAAATAAGACAAAACACTAGTCTTGAGCACAAAAGCTCAGGGACAGTATCCAGTCCCAGAGTTCAAGCCCCAGGACCAGAACAAAAAATAATAATATCTGTTTCCCAGTAATTATAATCATCCTTCTATATTGGAATATTGGTCCCACTGTCAAGCCAGATTCCTTACTCATGTTCATTACATAAATAAAATGGTGTAATATTTGTATATAAATTATTCACAGCTTTTTGCATCTCTGTATTATTTATAATACCTAGCTCAGTTTCAGTGACACACAAATAGTATTATTGTTTAGGAAATAATGACATGAAAGTCTGTACATGTGCTGTACAGATGGAGTTCTAGTTTTCTGCATATTTTCTGTCTGTGCACCATTGAATTGATGATGTGGAACCCAGCAATACAGAATCAGCTGCACTTTTGTTTCATTTCTGTTTCACTTTTGTTTTGTTGCTTATTCATGCTGGTACTCAGGCTTGAACTTAGATATTTCAGCTTAAACTCAGTAGTGCTTTTACTTGCTTTTTAACTCTGCCCCTTAAGCTACACTTCTAATTCCAGCTTTTTGCCTATGCTGGTTTTGCCTGTCCTCAGATATCAGCCTCCTGAATAGCTAAGATTATAGGTATGAGCCACTGGCACCCACCTGAACTGTATGTAAGCAATGAAAATGCATTTTGAAAAACGAAATTTGGCATAATCAATTTTATCAATAGTATGGAGCAAAAACTTACTGTTTTATTTTCTCCTAAACATTTTCTTATGAAAACTGTCATACAGAAATGTTGCTGGAGGGCTGGGAATATGCCTTAGTGGTAGAATGCTTGCCTAGCAATGCGTAAAGCTCTGGAATTGATTTCTCAGTACCATATAAACAGTGGAGCTTTGGCTTAAGTAGTAGAGTGCTAGTCTTGAGCAAAAGAAGCTCAGGGACAGTATCCAACCCTGAGTTCAAGACGCAGTACTGGCAGAAAAAAAATGTTGCCAGAATAGAATGAATATCCATGTGCTTATTCGTTGTTTTGCCTTTAATATACTTGTATTTTTTTGTTTTATTTAATCCATTTGGGAATTGCTTATAAACATTATAATATTTAGTTCTTACATACTTCAGCACATGTCTCCTTTTTGTTCTATAGGAGATCCAGGATTGATAATGACAAGTTAGATCACACAGACCACATCTGTTAGAGTTGTTTATTATAAGGTACTCTTTTTTTGGGGGGAGGGGGTCCGGTCGTGGGGCCTGGGCACTGTCCCTCAGCTCTTCAACTCAAGGCTAGTACTCTACCACTTGAGCCACAGCGCCACTTCCAGCCTTTTTTTTCTGCTTATGTGGTGCTGAGGAATCAAACCCAGGGCCTCGTGTATGCAAGGCAAGCACTCTACCACTGAGCCACCTTCCCAGCCCTAAGGTACTCTTTTCCTTGGGAGTTAGTTGTTTTGGGGATTCATTCAAGAATGATGATATGAATTGGTAACTCTATTGGAAGTTACTGAATTATCCAATGGGGTTAAAGAAAACACTGTCAGTAAGCCAATCATTGATAAGTCCTATAAAAATAATGCAGAGACATCTGGGTGCCAGTGGCTCACGCCTGTAATCCTGGCTACTCAGGAGGTTGAGATCTGAGGATCATGGTTCAAAGCCAGGCCATGTAGGAAAGTCTGTGAGACTCTTACTTCCAATTAATCGCCAAAAAGCTGAAAGTGGGCTGTCTCATCTAGTTTGCCTTGAGCACAAGTGCCCAGTCTCTGAATTCAAGCCCCAGTAGCAGCTGAAAATAAAAATAATGTAGGGAGCCGGGCGCTGGTGGCTCATGCCTGTAATCCTAGCTACTCAGGAGGCTGAGATCTGAGGATCGCGGTTCAAAGCCAGCCCGGGCAGGAGAGACCGTGAGACTCCTATCTCCAATAAACCACCAAAAACCGGAAGTGGCGCTGTAGCTCAAGTGGTAGAGCGCTCGCCTTGAGCTGAAGAGCTGAGGGACAGCGCCCAGGCCCAGAGTTCAAGCCCTACGACCGACCAAAAAAAAAAAAAAAAATAATGTAGGGAAGTTCTATAAACATAATACACTAAGCTGGATACTGGTGGCTCATGCTGTAATTCCAGCTATTTAGGAGGCTGAGATCTGAGGATCACAGTTCAAAGCTAGCCTGGGCAGGAAAGACTATGAGACTCTTTTCTCTAATAAGCTACTCAGAAAAAGCTTGAAGTGGCACTGTGGCTCAAGTGGTAGAGGGCTAGCCTTTGAGCAAAAGCTCAGGGACAATGTGCAGGCCCAGAGTTCAAGCCCCAGAACTGGCAAAATAATAATAATTATTATTTTTGTACTGTGTTGATGTTGCATTAGACATATAGATTTAAAATAAAAACTTTTACACTTCTGTTTTAGCCTGGATTATATCCATGTGCATACAGAATATCCAAGGAAGAGTTATTTATATCTTTACCAGGAGCCTGCATAGAGAGCCCAAAAAGCTGGGAATAAGCTGATCAAATTAAAATTTATGGTTTGTTTGCAAATACAAATACATTCCACAAGTTTACTACTTAATTTTTAAAGTAAGCAGCAAGTTTTAATAATGGCTGAGTATTCAAGGAGTTTGCTGTTTCCACATTTTGTCAGAAGAGGGCAGTACCAAATCTATCAAAAAGGAAACATGAATATGGAAGGACTTATTTTTTTCATTAATTATATACTCATGCACACATGTTTATTCCTGAAAGTAATATGTTTATTGTTTGTAAAAAGCCATAAATTGCAAGACAAGAGATAGTACTCTTTTTTTTAAAACATTTTTTTTTTTTTTGTCTTTTCTCTTTTGGTACGGGGGATTAAACTCAGGAGGTTATACTTGCTAGTCAAGCACATTGCATCTGAGTCACATCCCAGTAAAAGAAAGTATTCTTTAACTACCTCTTCCTAAAGAGAATGGAAACTTTATTAATACTTGGTATGTTGGCAGGAATTTTTTTAAACATTATTTATATTTAACTTTGGTTATAAGTAACCCTCTTGAGGGAGATTTGAATTTTAATTAACAATCCAGACATAAATTGGTGCCTGGATTTTTTTTTTTTTTTTGGGTACGGTCGTGGGGCCTGAACTCTGGGCTGGGCACTGTCCCTCAGCTCTTCAGCTCAAGGCTAGCGCTCTACCACTTGAGCCACAGCGCCACTTCCAGCTTTTTTTTCTTTTTGCTTATGTGGTGCTGAGGAATCGAACCCAGGGCCTGAGACATGCAAGGCAAGCGCTCTACCACTGAGCCACCTTCCCAGCCCTTGGTGCCTGGATTTAAGCATATCTTTTCATCCTGTCCTTTTTATTATTATTATTATTTTGGTTGGTCATGGGCTTAAATTCAGGGTCTGGGTGCTGTCCATGGGCTCTTTTTTGCTTAAGGCTAGCAATCTACCACTTTGAGCCACAGCTCCACTTCTAGTTTGTTTTCTGAGTGGTTGATTGGAAGTAAGAGTCTCATGGGACTTTCTTACCCAGGCTGTCTTTGAACCAGGATCTTCAGCTCTCAACCTCCTGAGTACCTGTGATTAGAGATGTGAGGCAGCGCCTGGCTCTTTTCGTCTATTGATATCATTATTCTGCTTTTTCTTTTTGTCTTTGTATTAAGTTAAGAACTTTACTACCTCTTTAAGAAATGTGCGAAGGCTCGTAATGGCTTGGAAGAGAGTGCAAGTGTAAGCATAAGGTGGTGTTAGCACAAAACTAGTCTTAGTTTTTCTTTTTTTTTTCGGTCCGGTAGTGGGGCCTGAACTCTGGGCCTGGGCTCTGTCCCTCAGCTCTTCAGCTCAAGGCTAGTGCTCTACCACTTGAGCCACAGTGCCACTTCCGGCTTTTTTTCTGCTTATGTGGTACTGAGGAATTGAACCCAGGGCCTCATGCATGCAAGGCAAGCTCTCTACCACTGAACCACCTTCCCAGCCCTAGTCTTAGTTTTTCTAATGGTGTTTTGATTGTTCAATTTTGGATTTTTGGTGTTTCATAGTTTATTAACCTTGGTGAATGGGGAAAATGGTATTTTTATCTGTCCTTATCATATAACTAGCTGAGCCAACTAGCCCAGACTTTTTAAAATGATTCATCTTTTGGAAAAGGCCAGTCATGGAAAGTTTCTGCCCAAATGAAGATTTTTCAGGAAGTACTGAGTAAGTGAAAATGAATTTAAAATGGAATTTCTGCTTGAGAATACCTGAATTAATTGTTGCTAATAATAGGCCTTTTTCCAGTGGGTACTGGTGGCTCATGCCTGTGATCCTCACTACTCAGGAAAGTGACATCTGAGCATCCACCTTCAAAGCCAGCCTGGGAAGGAAAATCTGTGAGACTCTTATCTCCAGTTAGCCACCAGTTAGCTCAAGGACATTAGGCCTTTTCCTGTCAGGGGTCCCTTTTGTAGTAGATACTCTATGCTCACTTTACCTACTTGTATTATCTTTACTTTTTTTTTTTTTGGCGGTGGTGGGGCCTGAACTCTGTGCCTGGGCATTGTCCCTTAGCTCTTCAGCTCAAGGCTAGTGTTCTACCACTTGAGCCACAGCACCACATATGGCTTTTTCTGCTTATGTGGTGCTGAGGAATTGAATCCAGGGCCTCATGCATGCAGGGCAAGCATTCTACCACTGAGCCACCTTCCCAGCCCATCAGGGGTCCCTTTTGTATATGAAGTGGTCTATAATTTAACTATTCTACTTGAGAATGCTTTGGTAGGCTAATCTCTTATTATTGTTTAAAGTAGGGTTCTAATATTCCCAGTCTAAAGAATAATCTTGTAATGTTTGCATCAGTTATCAAAAATCCTGAAAAAACAAAAGTTTTTAAGCCAGGCACTGGTGGCTCACACCTGTAATCCTAGCTATTTAGGAGGCTGAGATCTGGGGATTGCAGTTCAAAGCCAGCTCAGGCAAGAAAAATCCATGAGATTTTTTTTTTTTAATCTCCAATTAACCATCAGGCCCTGAGTTCAAGGTTTACAACTGACAAAAGGAAAAAGCTTTATGTATTATGTTTTCTAGTGAATTATGGGCAAGACTCTGGCACTAGAAAGAGTTGTTTCCACTGGTTATACTTTCTCCATGCCTTCTCTGCAGTGCTTACTATTTCATGAATTGTCATGGCTTGCTTTCATGATTGTTCTGCTATCCTGTGAGCTTAAGGCAGAAGTAATTGTGTCTACCCAGTGCCAGGATCACGGTAGCGTCTCCTAAGATATTTATCCAAGTAGCTAATGAAAGTAGTAAACCCAGAGCGCTATCTTTGAACAAAAGAAGCTTAGGGACAATGCTCAGGTGCTGAGTTCAAGCCCAAGGACTGGCAAAAAAAAAAAAAAAGTTGCTTTTGGGAAGGTGGCTCAGTGGTAGAGTCCTTGCCTTGCATGCCTGAGACCCTGGATTTAATTCCTCAGCACCACATAAGCAGAAAAGGCCAGAAGTGGCACTGTGGTTCAAGTGGTAGAGCACTAGCCTTGAGCTGAAGAGCTCAGGGACAGTGCCCAGGCCCAGAGTTCAGGCCCCATGACTGACCAAAAAAAAAAAAAAAAGAAAAGAAAAGAAAAAGAAAGTAGTAAACCTAGAAAACAACAAAATCAAGCATGCATGATGCTAAGGACTGTGCTTATTCCCAATAAATTGGGCTGACATTCTGAAATTTCACAGTGGTCTATCTTGATGTGTATTTTTTAAAGATTTGTTCCATGAGTAGTCTGTGACTTTTGGGGGTTGATGGGGTTTGTAGTTCTGGCATGTGCCTCCCACATATTAGTCAAGCACTCTACCACTTGAACCATGTCTCCAGCCCTTAAATGTTTTATTTATTTTTGCTGGTCCTGAGAATTGAACTCAGGGCCTGAGCTCTGTGAGCCACGCGTGCCCAGCAAGACACAGTTTGAAATATAAAACACGAGCTGGGTGCCAGTCGCTCACGCCTGTAATCCTAACTACTCAGAAGGCTGAGATCTGAGAATTGGGTTCAAAGCCAGCCAGGGCAGGAATGTCTACGAGATTCTTTTTTTTTTTTTTTTTTTTGGGTCCAGTCGTGGGGCCTGAACTCTGGGCCTGGGCGCTGTCCTTCAGCTCTTCAGCTCAAGGCTAGCGCTGAGCTACAGCGCCACTTCCGGCTTTTTTTTCTTTTTGCATATGTGGTGCTGAGGAATCGAACCCAGGGCCTCATGCATGCAAGGCAAGTGCTCTATTACTGAGCCACCTTCCCAGCCCCTGTCTACGAGATTCTTGCCCCCAACAAAAACTACTCAGAAAAAGCTGGAAGTGGTACTGTGGCTTAAGTGGTAAGCCCTATCCTTGAGCACAGAGAGACTCAAGGACAAATCTCAGGCCCTGAATTCAAGCCCTAGGACTGGTCCCCCCAAAAATACCTGGGTCTTGATAACTTTGCCCAGCTAGACTTGAACTCTCTCCATCCTCCAAAGTTCCTCCCAAGTAGTTAAGATTACAGGCACGAACCACCAATGCTAGCTCTGTAGTTCTTTTTGCAGAAGCTTATCCTTCCTTCTAAGAAATTTTCTTTATTTTAGGGGGAAGATTGAATTCAGAGCGTCAAGCTTCCACACCAACATTGAGCTACACCCCAGTTCTGGATTTTTTTTTTTTTTTTTTTTTTTGGTCAGTATCGAGGTTTGAACTCGGCCTGGGCGCTGTCCCTGAGCTTTTTAGCTCAAGGCTAGCCCTCTACCACTGGAGCCACAGCGCCATGTCTGGTTTTCCAAGTGGTTTAATGGAGGCTGGCTTTGAACCATGATCCTCAGATCTCAGCCTCTTGAGTATCTAGGATTACAGGCCAGCCCGGTAGGTGGTATCTTGAGGCAAGGGGTCTGAGCTGCTGATACAAACTTTCAGCCAGTTTTAGCCCATTCTTGTCCACCTTCAAAAGTTCTTGGTGTTGGGGCTGGGAAGGTGGCTCAGTTGTGGGGTGCTTGCCTTGAATGCATGAGGCCTTGGGTTTGTATCCTTAGCACCACATAAGCAGAAAAGACCAGAAGTGGCACTGTGGCTCAAATGATAAGAGTGCTGGCCCTGAGCTGAAGAGCTCTGAGGAACAGCGCCCAGGCCCAGAGTTCAGGCCCCATGACCGACCCCTCCAAAAAAAGTTCTTGCTATCAATTTAATGAGCTGTTTTGTTGTTTTTTTTTCTTCTTCTGTGCGTGTGTGTGCCAAACCTGGAGCTTGAACTCAGGGCCTGAGTGCTGTCCCTAAGCTTTTTTTCTTCTTCCTGGTTCCCCCCCCCCCCCCCATACCCCCATGGCTCAAGGCTACTGCTCTACCACTTGAGCGAGGCTCTACTTCCTTTTCTCTCTCTCTCTCTCTTTCTTTCTTTCTTTCTTTCTTTCTTTCTTTCTTTCTTTCTTTCTTTCTTTCTTTCTTTTGTTGGTCATGGGGCTTGAACTCTGGGCTTGGGCGCTGTCCCTGCGCTCTTCAGCTCAAGGCAAGTGCTCTACCGATTGAGCCACAGTATCACTTCCAGTTTTCTGGTGGTTTATTGGAGATAAGAATCTCACAGACTTTCCTGCCCTGGCTGGCTTTGAACCGATCCTCAGATCTCAGACTCCTGAGTAGCTAGGATTACAGGCATGAGCCATCAACGGCTGGCTCCATTTCTTTCTTTTTTTTTGGTCAGTCATGAGGCTTGAACTCTGGGCCTGGGAGCTATCCCTCAGCTCTTCAGCTCAAGACGAGTGCTCTACCACTTGAGCCACAACGCCACTTCTGGTTTTCTAGTGGTTTATTGGAGATAAGAGTCTCACGGACTTTCCTGTCCAGGCTGGCTTTGAAGCGGACTTTCCTGCCCGGGCTCGCTTTGAAGCGCAAGCCTCAGATCTCAGCCTCCTGAATATCTAGGATTACAGGCATGAGCCACCGGCACCCGGCTAAAACATTTTTTAAAAAAATTTTTTGCTTTTGGCCAATCCTGGGACTTGAACTCAAGGCCTGTGTGCTGTCCCTTAGCTTCTTTTGCTCAAGGCTAGTGTTCTACCATTTGGCACAGCTCCACTTTTGGCCTTTTGGTGATTAATGAGATAGGAGTCTCATGGACTTTTCTACCTTAGCTGGCTTTGAACCATAGACCTCAGACCTCAGCCTCCTGAGTAGCTAGGATTATAGATGTGAGCTACCGGCACCCTGTTCTTATTTGTGTTTTTTAAGTAGTTTTGGGGATTGAAGTCAAGGCCTTGCATTTGTTAAGCAAGCACTCTACCTCATGAGTCACAGCTCCGGCCCTTCTGGGATTCTGTGGTACAAATTGACTTGCTTGTTGTTGGCTTCAGTGATAAGAGAATACAAACCAAAGACAATAACTTTCTATTTGCTTCCTATTTCTTACAAATTTGATTAGTCTCTTTTCTGTTAGACATCTGGATATCTTTGTATAGTTGTAGTTTTTAAATTTGCTATTATTTAATAGGGTATATTTGGTAGGGAGAGAATAAGGTTGTGTAAATGGGAGCTTCTAGCTCTTCATTAATTCTGTTGAATCTGCTCCTTTCCACTTTCTTCTTGTGTGGTGACTGAGTTCCAAATAATTCTTGGTGGTGGCTGCACAAAGGCCCCTTCCATAATCGGTCATGTTAGGGATTTGGAAGCATATTAGATGGGAAATTTATGACAGCCTTTTTTTTGCAGTCATGGGGCTTGAACTCTGGTCCTGGGTACTGTCCCTGAGCTCTTCAGTTCAAAGCGAGCATTCTACCACCTGAGCCACAGCACCACTTCTTGTTTTTTGGTAGTTAATTAAAGATAAGAGTCTCATGAACTTTCCTGCCCAGGCTGGCTTTGAACTGTGATCCTCAGATTTCAGCCTCCTGAGTAGCTAGGATTTGCAGGCATGAGCCACCGGCATCTGGCATCCTGATGCAGGATTCTCTCTAGCATTGTTGCTTTATCTCTGCATAGTCTTAATTAGTAACTTAACTCCCAAGATTTCACTTTTCAAAGTCATGAATGTAAATATGTCAGCCAGCTGTTGTTACAATAATGCCAACAAACCATCCCTAACTTAACGGCATGCAGCAAACAAAAGCATTTATTTGCTGCTCATGTACATCTAAGTATCTGGGATGTGACTGAGCTGTTTGGATGAAGGCTGAACCTTTACTCTGTGCTAAAGGCAGGTGCAAGATCTACCTGGAAAGTGAATAAACATAAACTTGCATTTCCTCAGAGGTGGAATTTAGAGTATGTACCAGTCATTCTTGGCTAGTCTTTTATTGGATAAGCTGGTTGAACACTTACTATACGATGACCATAATTTTGGACCCTCCTACTGACAGATGAGAATATAAATAGCATTCTTCATGTTTTTGTTCACTGGCAAGTCATAGAGGCATTAGGTAATTCTCTTAATGTTTGTCTGAAATTTCAGGCACCATATTTTCTTATCCTTAGTTGATTTATAGAATTCAGGATTATGGAGGGCAGTTTTTCCAGATTTGAAATGACACTAGTTATCTTCCCTTTTCCTAGATTTTTTTTTTTTTTTTTTTTTTTTTTTTTTTTGGGTCCGGTCGTAGGGCCTGAACTCTGGGCCTGGGCGCTGTCCCTCAGCTCTTCAGCTCAAGGCTAGTGCTCTACCACTTGAACCACAGTGCCACTTCCGGCTTTTTTCTTTTTGCTTATGTGGTCCTGAGGAATCGAACCCAGGGCCTCATGCATGCAAGGCAAGCACTCTACCACTAAGCCGCCTTCCCAGCCCCCTTTTCCTAGATTTTTGCTTCTCCTTGTTCCTCTTGTAAATTTCATGTTTCTTTCCTTGAAACAGGGTGACTAAAGAAGTGGATGCTACATCTAAAGAAGCCAAATCCTTCTTGAAGCAGAACGAGAAAGAAAAGCCACAGGCTAATGTTCCTTCAGCGCTGCCATCACTCCCTGCTGGATCAGGGTGAGTATTTTAAGGTTCAGACCCAGGTGTACTTAACACTTGGGAAAGCTGTTTTCCAAAGGACCTGCTTTAAAAACTGCAGTACTCTTGTTTTCTAGCGCTAGTCTTGAGCTGAAGAGCTGAGGGACAGAGCTCAGGCCCAGAGTTCAATCCCTACGACCAACCAAAAAAAAAAAAAAAAAAAAAGGAGCTCAGGTACAGTGGCTAGGCCCTGAGTTCAAGTCCCAGGACTCAGTTTACTTACTTTTTTTTTTTTTTTTTTGATCATGGGGCTTGAACACTGGGCGTGAGTGCCGTCCCTCAGCTCCTCAGCTCAAGGCTAGAGCTCTACCACTTGAGCCACAGTGCCGCTTCCAGTTTTCTGGTGGTTTATTTGCAATAAGAATATCACAACTTTTCCTGTCCAGGCTGGCTTTGAACCATGATCCTCAGATCTCAGCCTCCTAAGTAGCTAGGATTACAGGTGTGAGTCACTGGCAGCTGGCTTATTAATTATTAAAATTTATTTTCTTTATTTAAACTGGTAAAGCAGTGGTTGGGGGAGAAAAGGGGAGAGAGACAAAACATTTCCTACAGGAAATGGGAGTTACAGACTTTGAGATTGGCTTTGCTCTCTTGCTCAGGCAGAACTCAAACTCTTCTTCTTCTTTTTTTTTTTTTTTTTTGGGTCTGGTCGTGGGGCCTGAACTCTGGGCCTGGGCGCTGTCCCTCAACTCTTCAGCTCTACCACTTGAGCCACAGCACCACTTCTGGCTTTTTTCTTTTTGCTTATATGGTGCTGAGGAATGGAACCCAGGGCCTCAGGCATGCAAGGCAAGTGCTCTACCATTGAGCCACCTTCCCAGCCCCTCAAACTCCTCTTGAAGGCTGGCTTAGGGGATTAGATTATCAACATTGGCATTATCTCTAAACTGACTTAGCAAGATTCCTGCCAAAACTGGGCTATACTGGTCCAGCAAGGATAAGGGTGTGTGGCAAGGCTTAATTAAGAATAAGACTGAGACAAGCCTGACTGAAGTTTTAAGAAAAGAATCTTTCTCAGGTATGCATACAGGGCAACTCCCTAGGCAGAGAGCAATAGGGATAAGGTCATAGAAGAAATCTGGAGAGGCTGATTAGAAGCTGTTCCTGGGAGCTATTCCAGTTGAATGTTCGGAAATTTTTTTCAATAGATTAATTACTGCTCACTCCCTTATAAGGGGGTAAAGTGAAATCTGACCCAAATCAAGTTCTTTAAAAGCTGTAATGGTCAATAACTGCCAAGAGCCTGAGTCACAGTCTTCAGAACTATAGATAAAAATGAGAATTCATTTATTTATGATACAGTCCATGCTGTATCATGAACTTAAATTTCTGATGTGTTGACTGACCTTCAGGGCTAGTCTGACTGTTAGAATTATGCTTGGGAAGAAGCAGGTCAGAAGAAATTCAGCTACCCTGAGTGTCAGAGTGGACTTGTTCTTCCAGTACAAACTTTAGAAACTGCTGCAGACTCCATATGCTGGCTATGGAATTAATTATTTATTTGCCAGTCCTGGGGCTTGAGCTCAGGGCCTGGGCACTGTCCCTGAGCTCCTTTTGCTCAAGGCTAGCACTCTATATCACTTGAACCACAACACCACTTCTGGCTTTTTCTCTTTATATGGTACTGAGGGATCGAACCCAGGGCTTCCTGCATGTTAGGCAAGCACTCTACCACTAAGCCACATTCCCAGCCTGGGAATTTTTTCAAGGGAAAAATCTATGGGAATAACCTTGTTTGATCAAAAGAAAATGCAACAAAATATCTTTCACTTTTTTTGGGGGGGATGGAGGAGAGAAGCTGCTTCAGTTTATAGAACTTGTGTAGCAAAAAACATGTTATTTGCTTATTTTCCTTTTCTGTAAACAGATTTAAGCAATACAGGAAAACCAGAGCAGGATAGTAAAACATCCTGTCTCACGTTGTTAGCTAACAAATATGAGCAGATTCAGAGGAGCAAATGTTTGTAACAGAAAATGCATTTCCTCCATGTGTTTAAAATAGCACACTGCTTAGACTATAAAAAGCCAAAGTTTATGCTTTGGGAATGGAGTAAAACCCTCTTTTAATTAGAGGCCAGAATGAGACTGCAAGAAGTATTCTGTCTACATTTGGCAGTAAAAATCTTAGTGTCTCTAAATTCCCAGGGTCTCGTCATTCCAAGTTCTTGATCCATCTCTTCCCGGCACCCTCTGTCTTTACCACCAGCACACTACAGTCACTTGTAGCTAGCTTTCATCTAGCTGGCTGGCTGGCTAGACTTCAACCCCACATTTGCTACTACTTTTAACCCAACATTTATTACTTATTCTGTTAGTCTCATCAAAATTTATAATCCTAGCTGTAGGCATTTGCTTGTTTTTTGGAGGGCCTAGTTCTTAGCTGCCTCCTTAAAGGCTAGAAACAACCTAAAGCAATAAAACATAAGCTAGAAAGACAGGATTTTCCCCTGTAGTTTTATCTTGTCTTCTTGGTCTGTTAAGCAAAGAAAAAAGTGTAACTGTTGAATCTCAAAAAACCTCTTGGGGGCTGTGAAGTTGGCTTAGTGTAGATTGCTTGCCTCGCATGAGGCCGTGGGTTCGATTCCTCAGCACCACATAAACAGAAAAGGCAGGAAGTGGCACTGTGGCTCAAGTGGTAGAGCGCTAGCCTTGAGCTTAAGAGCTGAGGGGCAGAACCCAGGCCTAGAGTTCAAGCCCCACAACTGACAAAAAAAAAACAAAAACAAACCTACCTCTTGGGTGTGGTATCTGTTGAAGCAAGTTTGTCCCAAAGCTAGAAGAGACAGAATTCCTCAATGCCATACTAAAGATTAAGTCCCAGACTAAAGACTAAGAAGACAGTAATGCCTGACCCGATGGTTTGCCTGTGTTCAGTATACTTGACCAGTCCCAGGAACCTAATGACTCAGCATGAACTTTGCTCATTTTAGCTTTTTAGTGTTTCAATATTACTGCCTTGATAAAAGAATATTAAGCATTTTACATAAAATAATAAAAATCAGATGTAGCCATGATATTGGGAGGAAATATTCCCAAGGTTTGGTCAGAATCTATTATGATGATCAGAAGCCGTCAGACCCCTGACCCATGTAATTTTATTTATTTATTTTTTCTTTTGGTTTTGTTTTTAAGTCCAGGCTGGTCTCAAACTCACGCTCCTACTGCCTCAGCATTTTGATTTTTTTTTTTAAAGGGTATTTTAAAAGGATTGTTGTCATATTGTGGGGAACATTTCAAAGCTGGAGCTAATGATATTTTATATGTTTTCATTAAAATGAAAGAGCCTGTAAATTACAGCAATTATTTATATCCATAAAAACAAAAAAGATGAGCTACTTCAAAAATTTGACTTCATGGGCTGGGAAGGTGGCTCAGTGGTAGAGCACTTGCCTTGCATGCATGAGGCCCTGGGTTCGATTCCTCAGCACCACATAAACAAAAAGAAAAAAGCTGGAAGTGGCACTGTGGCTCAAGTGGTAGAGCGCTAGCCTTGAGCTGAAGAGCTGAGGGACAGCGCCCAGGCCCAGAGTTCAGGCCCCACTACCGGACCCAAAAAAAAAAATTTGACTTCATTTCCTGGTTCAGTCCTTTCATGTGATGCCTGAAGAGTTGGCATGAGCCAATGTTCCTGATGAACAGATCTGATAGTGAAGTTTTGTGATGTTTAGAGGATGGCCAGTCCAGTTAGTTTCAAAAGACTTAACTATGAGGGAAGGAGAAATTCTGACAAACATGACCTATGGTATTTTTGGTGATTTTCTTTTTCAATTTAATAATTATAATTGGGTATAATTTTTTAATACTATCTGTATTTTTTTAAAACAGTCTCAATCTTTTCTCCCTTAGCCTCTCAAATGCTGGGAGTCTAGGGATGTACCACTGGCACAAAAAACAGCTTTATTGAGACATAGCTTATACTTCATATAATTTACCAGCTTAAGTTCAGTTCGTTGGTTCTTGGAATATTCAGAAGGTTATACATTCATAGTGCTCAAAACTGTAATAATTTCTATCACTTCCCAAAAGAATCCTGAATTTGTCAGCAATCATACTCCATCTTCAACTCCTCCCCCATTTCCAGACAACCACTCATCTACTTCTGTGTCTACCTTTGCAAGATTTGGTTATTTTCATATGAATGGAAGCATGCAATATTTTTTCTTTTATGTCTGATTTCTTTGACTTAGTATATTTTCATGAATGCTATAGCACTTCTCTATACTTCATCTTTCTTGTGTCCTTTTTATTTGTACAGTGTAGTGATTAATACTTTGGGGTTTTTGTTGTTGTTTGGGTGTTTTGTTTTGTTTTGTTTTCTGCTGGTCCTGGGTCTTGAACTCAGGGCCTAAGCACTGTTCCTGAGCTGCTTTTGCTCAAGGCTAGCATTCTACCACTTGAGCCATAACACTGCTTCCAGCCTTTTCTGTTTTTGTGGTACTGAGGAATTGAACCCAAGGCTTCATGCATGCCAGGCAAGCACTCTACCACTGAGCCACCTTCCAAGCACAAGAGATTAATACTTTGTTGTTGTGACTTTACCAAGTTTTATGTATCCATTTTATAGTTATCGGACATAGAATGGTTTCACTTTTTAGTTATGCGAACATTTATATACAGACTTTGGTTGTGTGTTTTCATTGTTCTTGGGTATAAATATAAGAGGAATTTCTGAGTCATATGATATTTTACCATGGACATGCTCTTAAATAGGAGAATTAGCCATAAGGCAATATTTAGGGCATAGTTAAAGAAGGATACCTGCATGCCTAGATTTCTTTCATCATTTCTCTGAAGCACTCACTACATAAGTTCCTGCAGAAGGATGAAAACTGACGGGAAACTGTCATAGAAAAAAAAGAAAAGAAAAAAGCAGTTTCCTTCTCTCAAAATTAATTCTAGATGGCTGGAGATGTGGCTTAGTGGTAGAGTACTTGCCTAGCATGTATGAAGCCCTGGGTTTAATTCCTCAGTACCTCATAAACAAAAAATCAGAAGTGGCACTGTGGTTCCAGTGGTAGAGTGCTAGCCTTAAGCAAAAACAAGCCCAAGGACAATGCACAGGTCCTGATTTCAAGCCCCAGGACTGGGGAGAGTGGGGGAGGGAAAGCTCATTACTTGTTCTTGCATTAGAAGTACATAAATTAAAGTTGGAACAATATAGAGATGAACATGGTCTCTTCACAAAGATGACACAAATTCGGAAGCATTCCATATTTTTATGAGAATATGGTGGAGAAGTGAAAAGCCAGTTTGTTCGAACTTAACAGACAGGGTGCAGCCAGTAAGTGGTGCTCAGAAATGTGTGGTGAGATTTTTTTTTTTTTTGGTCACAATGAGTAGAGGCTACTGGTACTTGATGGGGTTGAGGGAAGCTGAATGTCTCTCATGACAGAGTAGTTTATACACAGAATAATTTCCTTCACTGGCAACAGTGTCCCCTTTGAAACACCCCTTTTTTTTGGGGGGGGGGTCCGGTCGTGGGGCTTGAACTTTGGGCCTGGGCGCTGTCCCTCAGCTCTTCAGCTGAAGGCTAGTGCTCTACCATTTGAGCCACAGCGCCACTTCCGGCTTTTTTTTTTCTTTTTGCTTATGTGGTGCTGAGGAATTGAACCCAGGGCCTCATGCATGCAAGGCAAGCGCTCTACCACTGAGCAACCTTCCCAGCCCCCTTTGAAACACCCTTTTAGGGAGCTGGTGTCCCTCAGATTATGTCTGAGCTTCCCTTCATTCACAAACATTTACAACTTAAGAAAATTATAACTTAAATTAGAAAAATAATGCTTTAAAGATTCAGCAAAAGGGCTGGGCATGGTGTCTCTGTCTGTAATGTCAGCTACTCAGGAGGCTAAGATTGTGAAGCAAAAAATAGCAGGACTTCATCTTAATAAGATGAAGTCTTCTGCTCAAGCAGAAGTAGGAGGATTGTGGTTTGAGGCTGGCCCCAGGCAGAAAAATTCAGAACTCTACCTGGAAAATAACTAAAGCAATAAAGGGCTGGGAGCATGGCTTAAGCAACAGAAAGCATGAGGCACTGAGTTCCATCCCTAGTAATGTTTTAAACAACAACAAAAAATATTTTCCCATAAATAGTTGGAATGTTTTGAATTTCTTGAAGGTGATTTCATTAGACTTGGAGATAGTGTTCTGTCCAAGTTTATAATTGAAGAGTGTGAGTAGAAAAATTAATGGGTTTTCTTTGGGAGTAGAAAATTGACATTAAATGTCATTTGGGTCTGGAAATGAAGTCCCTACTGATTTACCTAAATGAAATTCCAAACACAGAAATATTTTCAAAGCAAGAAATTTTTTATTTGTAATCACCAGGACAGGTGGGCATGAACATGTCAGTTTGGATTGAATTCTTACAGCAAATACTATGAACCTAGAAAAGCGGTCCCAATACTTTACAAGATTGTCTGGAGTTAAATAATTTTAGTGTTCTTAGAATTAGTCCAAGACGAAATGGTGCTGTAGCTCAAGTGGTAGAGCGCTCGTCTTGAGCTGAAAAGCTGAGGGACAGCTCCCAGGCCCAGAGTTCAAGCCTCACGACTGACAGGAAAAAAAAAAAAAAGAATTAGTCCAAGAGTAATATTTTTATTTTATACAGCAGCTTCTTTTCTTTGTTCTTACCCTTAAATTACAGTGCTAATAACTTTTTAAAAATCATGATCTTTAAGAGCCAGGCATCTGCCTGTATTGCAAAGCCTCTTTGCTGTACTCTTAAAACCTCAATTGTACCATATTTCTTTTCTTGTTAACAGTGAGATAGTTAAGTGCTTTTAGCACTTCATGGGCATAACAAGCAAGCATTTGAGTGGTGATAGTCTAGAAAGTCTATTCAGCATGATAGTAGAAATAGACTTGGGAACTGGGAAGGCTATATAGACCTTCACTTAAGGAGATGCTTTAAGAATGTAAAATAGGCGCTGGGAATGTGGCTCAGTGGTAGAGTGTTTGCCTTGCATGCATGAGACCCTGGGTTGATTCCTCAGTGTGACATAAGCAGGAAAAGCCGGAAGTGGCATTGTGTCTTTACTGGTAGGGTGCTAGCCTTGAGCTGAAGAGCTCAGGAACAGTGCCCAGGCCCAGAGTTCAGCCCCCACTCTGACCCCCCCAAAAAGTAAAATACTCTGGCCAATTTGATAAAGTAATTTGTTGACAGTAGACTTTATCTTCTTTTAATGTGCACTAGGGGGCATAATTCCCCTCTGAAAAAGATAATGGGGGGGGCATTGTCTCAGGAACTTCTTGAAGCATTCCTTGACTCAGTATAGAAGCATTGCACTTTTTCTTTGCCTAATTAGTCTTTGAGATTTCTTTATTCTATGCAGCTTCTATGTTTTTAAATTAAAATTTGTTTGGTTTTCAACCCTATCATGTTTGGGAAGTAAAAGATGGTTTTTCTTCTTTAATTTTTCTCCTTTGAAGAGTGTCTGAGGAGTATTTTAAGTTAGAAATAATTTATTTTAGAAATTTTTTTTAGAAAAAAGGCAATGGAAGTTCATTTTTGTCTGCCTGATTCTTTGTTCCTCATCCCAGAGGGTAATTGTTAACAGGTTATTAATTTTGTACATATTCTATCCATATGCTTGTGGGATGTGGTAAGTTAAATAAGTGGACTCACTGTTACTAAGTGGTAGGTAAAATAAATGAACTACTTATTGTTCTGAAACTTAACATTCTTAGAAAGTCTTAAGTGTGTTTTAGGTATCTTTATAGGTTCAGTATAAACATCTTTTTTAAAACAAAAATACTTTTATGGTATTCCATTTAGTGAAGATTCCATAATTTGAGTAACCCTTTCCTTACTAATTTAGTTTTCTAAATTTTACAGTTAGAAGTAATTCCATAATAATTCTTGAACATTTATTTCTGTATTTTCATGCTGTGATTTCTGGAGGTAGGACTGCTGGGTCATTAGGTATGTGTATCTTAAATTCTAGCAGATACCACCAAATATGGCCAGCTTGAAATCTTACCAGTATTAACTGATAGAGCCCAGTTCTGTGTTGTTGTTTTGGTTTTTTTTTTTTTTTTTTTTTTTTTTTGGTTCGTCATGGGGCCTGAACTCTGGACCTGGGCACTATCCCTCAGCTCTTCAGCTCAAGGCTAGCACTCTACCACTTGAACCATAGTGCCACTCCTAGCTTTTTCTGCTTATGTGGTGTTGAGGAATCAAACCCAGGGCCTCATGCATGCAAGGCAAGCACTCGACCACTGAACCACCTTCCCAGCCTCTGTTTATTATTACCAGTATTCTTCCGAGGATTTCTCCATAATATTTTGACAACTGGATCATCCTAATATACAGCTTGGAGATAAAAATCTTCCCTTTCTTGAAAACCTTTATCAAGCCAAGCTGTGTCTCCATCCTATAATCTTAGCCATGTGAGAGCCTGAGGTCGGAATCATGGTATATGCCTTGGCTACCAGAGAAACACAGTGGCTGGGTGTAGTGGTGAGGTCCTGTCATCCCAGCAATGAAGTGAAGCGTAAGTAGGATTGTAGCTTGTGACATTCTAAGCATAAATCAAGACCAATGAAGAAAACAATGCAAAGGGCCTGGAGTCATGGTACAAGAGGTAGGGTGCCTGTCTAGCAAGCAGGAGGCTCTTACTTCAAAACTCCATTAAAAACAAAAACTTTACCAAGAATAGTTTTTCCCTTATAATTAAACTAATGGCACTTTTTTGTACATTTGTTTGCCAAATACATAAATTAAGATGTGGGTATTATAATCTTCTATATCAGATGATCAAAGTTAATTCTTAACTGTTTTAAGAGTTTAGTTGAGGCCTGTTGTCAGTTGCTCATCATTCCTATAATCCTAACTAGTCAGGAGGCTGAGATTTGGAGGATGGTGGTTCAAGGGCAGCCATGATAGAAATGTTTGCTAGACTCCTCTCTCCAAAATAACCAGCAAAAAGCAGGGCTGAAGGTATAGAGCACTAGCCTACCAGAGCATGAGGCCCTACGTCAAGCTACAGTACTATCCCTCTTTCCCCCCAAAGTATGAGTTTTCAGTAAAAAGTAAGAATGTTTTACAAACATTTAGAGCAATTGTAAATCATGTTAGGAACTTACGTTATTGAAAATGCTGTGTGTCAAACTAACAGAACTTAAGAAACAAAGAACTCCCCAACTCGTCTGGTCGAACCACTAAATAACCCCATGCTGCTGATCACATGTATGTATGGTGTATAACATGTGAACACCGTTATATGTTAACAGACTGTGATAGACAATTTGCTCCAGGAAAGTTAGAATGAACTTGTGACTTTAAATGAGCATCATTATTCCACAATACTGTGAAATTCCGGAAATTATGTAATCACTTAATCACAATAAAAAAAACTCGGGGAAGGTAGGGAGGGAGGGGATTGTAGGGGGAAAACAATGGAGGGGGTAACAATGTTCAAGAGGAAGTGTACTCATTACCTCACTCATGTAACTGTAACCCTCTGTATAGTATCTTTACAATTAAAAAAAAAAGAAAATGCTATGTGTCCTTGTATTAGAAATTACTTTTCTCAAATCTTTTAATGTCTGTAAAGACATTATTCATTTGAAAACATAATCAGTGATGCTTATGTTCCATTCAGAGTTTGATAAAAAGAATCATTTGTACCATTTCGTGGATGGTTACAATTATGCAGCAAGATTTCTATTAGACAAACATTTTTATTTGTGTTGGCAAATGTTTCTTATGGGAGAGATTGGATAGTTGTGTTCTAATTATTTTGGTCAGGGATTGAAAATCCTTACTAAATCCAATTACTTACTTAGCCCTGGTTCTTACCAAAACCTTATTTAAATGAAACTATTATATAATTCAAAATTAAAATAATTTAAGACTTTTTAAGGCTTTTTAACTTAAGACTAATATTTCCATCTTATTGAAAATGGCAGATTCTAAGCAAGTATTTGTCTTTAGGTTTAGTAACTCTAGGTGTTCATGACAGAGAAGTTGAAGCAGTAGAATAGTGGTAATAGAGTATAGCTGCCTTCCACAAGATCATAAACTCAGTCTTTTGATTTTTAGCCTTTCCTTGAATTTGAACATGGTATGATTTCATAGTTGCTAATTTGAGGACAAACAGAAAATCCCATGCTTTGTATTGCTTTTTGCTTTAAACTGAGACTTCAGTTCTAGCAGCTTGTGCAACAGTGTGTTTATAAAGGTGGAAACAGAAGAGTTTTCTTCTCGGTTAAGATTATGCTTGACATGACTTGTTTAGGTCAGAAGTGAGAACAAGAAAGATCTAAGAAATAGTATGTACAAGTCCTCCTTGATCTTGGTTCCTTGACTAGTGTAACTAGCTTCAAAGTAAAGATTTGAGAAAAGTTTTGTTTAGCACCCTATCTTGCTTCCTGTCCAAGTTTATGTGTTGTACTATGGGCTAACTAAATCTGGGGTTGTTTTATACAGTTTCAGAAAGTCTTCCTGATTTAACCCATGTTGGACCAGTCTGGACTTCAATTTCCCAGTCCTATGGTAGATGAAGTCTACTTTTCTCTTGGGCTGACTTGGGTCAGCTGTGTTGTATATTATTATAAAGGCCTCAGTCAGGCAGAAGTTAAGCTGTGTGAAGGCTTGGCTTATGAAGTGTCTATCTTTACTAAATTGGAAAATTTTTAAAGAATTTTAAAGAATCCTTTGAAGTACAACTTTTGCTAACATCATAACAAAACACAAAACGCAAAGGGTCAGTGCTGCTTGAGTAGGGAAAATCTTTGACAAAGGCTTTTTTTTTTCTTTTTTGTTGGTCTTGGGGCTTGAACTCTGGGCCTGAGCGCTGCCTCTCAGCTCTTCAGCTCAAGGCAAGCGCTCTACCACTTGAGCTACAGAGCCACTTCCGGTTTTCTGTTTTCTGGTGGTTTATTGGAGATAGGAGTCTCACGGTCTCTCATGCCCGGGCTGGCTTTGAACCGTGATCCTCAGATCTCAGCCTCCTGAGTAGCTAGGATTACAGGCGTGAGCCACCAGCGCCTGGCTTCAGCTTTTATTTTCTTTACACTTTATTGATCCCTGAAGAAATTAGTTGACAGTAGAAAAGGGAACATAATTCCTTTTTTTTTGTTGTTGGTTGTGGGGCTTGAACTCTGAGCCTGGGCCCTGTTCCTCAGCTCTTGAGCTCAATCAAGGCTAGTGCTCTACGACTTGAGCCACAGCACCACTTCACGGACTTTCCTGCCCAGGCTGGCTTTGAACCACGATCCTCAAATCTCAGCCTCCAGAGTAGCTAGGATTACAGGCATGAGCCACCGGCGCCCCTCTTACTACTCAGATTCTTTAGCCTGATCTGTTGAGTAACTCTCTCCTTTATCTCTCACTAATCTCATGTTTTTCTGAGTTACTCCATTTGACAGAGAGTAAAAAATGACTCCCTTTGACTTACAGTCTTGGAGCTTTGGTGTAGATATAATTTTCCTTAAATCTGGGAATTTGTGACTTAGTAGATGTGGAAATTTTTCAGACATTATCTCTTTGAATATTACTAGTATTCTGTTACCTTCCGAGGCTCCTGTCAGCTTCTCACTTTGTTCACCATTTGATTTCTCTTTGATAATTCCCACTTCATTATGTCTCTTGAGTTGCCCTTGGTTATTTCCTATGTTCAGGTTCTTTGCTTTTCCTTCAGCTTATGTAATCTGTTTTACCCAGTATGTTATGTTTAGTTTCAGTGATTTTTTTCATTTTAGAATTCCCTATATGCTCTGTTTTCCAGTCTGTCAGTCCTCCTCCCCTAGACTCTTACTATTATAATTTTGACCTCTCTTATTTCACCTCTCCTTCCCTTTTCTTTTCCCTCCCCTCCCCTTTCTCCTTCCTTTCATTCCCACAAGGAAGGATCTGAATTGTATAGACCAAGCTGGCCTCAGACTCGCAAATTTCCTACCTCTGTGTCTCAAGCACTAGAATCGGACTTGTACACTACCCACTCCACCAGAGTTTCCTAATTGTCACATTAAGTTTATTTCAGCTGTGTACCAGTGGCTAATACCTATAATCCTAACTACTCAGGAGGCTGAGGTCTGAGGATCTTGGTTTGAATCTATCCTGGGCAAAAAAATCTCAGAGACTCCATTTCCAATTAACCAGCAAAATGCTAGACTGATTCAAAGTGTTGGACCAACCATGAGTAAAAAAGCTGGTCAAGAGCTTGGGGCCCTGAGTTTATGACTCAATACTGGCATAATAAATGAATAAATATATAGATATATATCAATAGAATTTTATTTTTACCTGATAATCCTTTATCAGAAATTCTTGTGGTCCAAAGTTACTCTTATTTGTTTGCTCTTAAGGTGGCTGTCCTATATGGCTAAGAGTTAAGTTGTACTTTTCAAAATTGGATATAAATTTGCTTCTTCCAGATACCTTGAAGTCTGAATTGGGTTAATTTTTATGTTAATTTCTTGGTTTAGAGTTTCACTCAGTAATGGAATTGGAATTATTATTTTGAACCTGAAAAGCCCATGTGAGTATAGGCTCGGAGTTCAATTCTCAAAAGTGACTTTTCCCTGCCTCCCACTTCCCCCAAGAAAAACTTGGAAAGTTTTTATTTGTGTTCCGGGCTGTTAGAAGAATATTAGGGATGTGTAGAATTTCCACTTAAGTCAGGAGCTAAGTCTGTTTCTCTATCTTATATATATGCTCAGTTGTATTTTCACACATCTTGCAAAACCAAGGCCGGAAGTTATTGAAATTCTCTTCCCTCACCCTCTAGCCACTCTTATTAGCTCATGTCATTATTGTGGTTTTCAGTTCCTTCTTCAAGCCTCCTCCCCAGTGGTTTTCCTTGCTTTCTTAGGATACTAGCTGTATACTTAAAATTTTTAAAATATATTTTGTCTAGTGTGTCTAGTTTATCTGGAAAATGTTTAGATTGTCTTAAATATCATTCTTGCTCTTTTAAGGATATTCTTGCTTTTTTTCATACTTCTCAGCAATTAGCATGAAGCTGTTCCATACATTTGATGAATTTAAAGTGAGTTAAAGGAAATAATTTACTGGGCACTGGTGGCTCATGCCTGTAATCCTAACTACTCAGGAGAAAGATCTAAGGACCTCATTGTGAAGCCAGCCTGAGTAAAAAAGTCCAAGAGACTTTATCTCCAATGATTCAGCAAAAGTTGGAAGTGGAAGAATAGTGGAGTGCCAGCCTTGAGAAAAAAAGCCAAATGAAAGCACTAGGCCCTGAGTTCAAGCCCCAACATACACTCATTAAAAAAAGTAGTCGAACAAAGGGGGTTCAGTTCAGCATGTCAGTTTATGAATGCAATGCATCTTGATTAGCTTTACCCCTTCTATCATTCTTCTCAACCATTCCTGCCTCACCTATCCACTCAAGTTAAACTTTCATTTTGGAGAGTATAGTCTCACAAAGAGTCATAAAACCAGTACAGAGGATCCTTTGTTTGTACTTTTGACCCCATTTCCTCATGCTGCATTGTAGAGCAGCCAGAATATTGACATTGATGCAGTGAAGACAGCACTCCTGTCCATCTCCCCTTCTCTGTTTCTGGCATCTATAAGTCTAGAAATTTCCCTTTGAGCAGTTATTGATTAACAAATTTTGTTTCTTTCATAGTTACAAGGCTCTTCAAAATATCTGTTTCCTGTTTGGGTATGTGGTAACTTAAGGATTTTGTCTTAATTATGCAATTTGTGTTTGTTACTCTCTTAATATCCATTTTTTTTTTTGTTTTCAGTTTTTGCATGTTTTTTGTTTTGTTTTGTTTTTTGGTGGTTGTGAGGTTTGAACTCAAAGAGCCTGACACTTGATAGGCAAGTGCTCTACCACTTGAGCTGTGCCCCCAGTCTCCCAAGTTTTTGTGGGTTATTTTTGTTTTTGGGCTTTTGTTTTTTATATACAGTCTCAGATTTTGCCTTCAGATCCTATCACCTTGCCCATCCCTCCCATGTAGCTGGGATTGCTGGCACATGCTGCTTGTGCTTGGAGATGGGGCCTTACTCTAACTTTTTGCCCAGGCTATCCTCAAAGTGCATTCCTTTCCTCTATAGTAGCTGGGGTGATAGGTATGCACCATTAGGTTCAGGTGTTAAATGTCCTTTTGGTATCTATAAGTGATAGCCCATTTTATTTCTGATCTAATAAGGTATGTCCTTTCTTTTTGTTATAGCTAGCGGCTTGTCAATTTTATTGATCTTTTCAGAGAACTCCTTGTTTCACTTGTTTTTACTCTGTTGTCTTTTCTGTTTTTAATTTTCTTTTTTTTTTTTTTTTTTTGGGTCCGGTCGTGGAGCCTGAACTCTGGGCCTGGTCACTGTCCCTCAGCTCTTCAGCTCAAGGCTAGCACTCTACCACTTGAGCCACAGCACCACTTCCGGCTTTTTTCTTTTTGCTTATGTGGTTCTGAGGAATCGAACCCAGGGCCTCAGGCATGCAAGGCAAGCACTCTACCACTGAGCCAACTTCCCACTTCCCAGCTCCCCCCCCTTTTTTTGTTTTTTTTTTTGGTTGGTCATGGGGCTTGAACTCTGGGCCTGGGTGCTGTTCTTCAGCTCAAGGCAAGTGCTCTACCACTTGAGCCACAGTGCTACTTCCTGTTTTTCTGGTGGTTTATTGGAGATAAGAGCCTCATGAGCTGGGCACTGATGGCTCATGCCTGTAATCCTAATCCTAGCTACTCAGGAGGCTGAGATCTGAGAATCACGGTTCAAAGCCAGCCAGGGCAGGAAAGTCTATGAGACTCTTTTTTTCTTTTTTTTTTGGCCAGTCATGGGCTCTGAACTCGATCTAGGCGCTGTCCCTCAGCTCTTCAGCTCAAGGCTAGCGCTCTACCACTTGAGCCACAGCACCACTTCTGGCTTTTTCTGTTTATGTGGTGCTGAGGAATTGAACCCAGGGCCTCATGCTTGCAAGGCATGCACTCTACCGCTGAGCTACCTTCCCAGCCCGGTCTGTGAGACTCTTATCTCCAATAAACCATTAGAAAAGCAGAAGTGGCACTGTGGCTCAAGTGGTAGAACACTCTCCTTGAACTGAAGAGCGCAGGGACAGTGCCCAAGCCCAGAGTTCAGGCCCCATGACCCACCAAAAAAAAAAAAGAAAAGAGTCTCATGGACTTTACTGCCCGGGATGGTTTTGAACCGTGATCCTCAGATCTCAGCCTCCTGAGTAGCTAGGATTACAGGCATGAGCCACCAGCACCCAGATCAGTTTTAATTTTCATGGTGTTCTCATTATTATTTCCTTACTTTTTAAAGTCTGAAATCTGGAACATTTCTTGTCCCAAGCATTTTGGATAAGGGATGCTTGACCTGTTACTCTTTTTCTAGATCTTTTTCATTGGAGACTTACACACATATACACACACACAAACACACACAGAGTATTTAATACTACATACACACACACACACACACACACACACACACACAGAGTATTTATTTAATACTATAATTTTTCCTCCTGTGCTGTCTCAGCTGTTTTCCCACCACTTTTGGTATGTGTTCTTTCTATTCAGTATCTTTTTTTTTTTGTCGGTCGTGGGGCTTGAACTCTGGGCCTGGGCACTGTCCCTCAGTTCTTCAGCTCAAAGCGAGCGCTCTACCACTTGAGCTACAGCGCCACTTCCTATTCAGTATCTTTTTTAATTTCCCTTGAGACCTTGTCGTTAACTCATGAATTATTTAAAATATTTTATTTCCAAGTGTTCAGAGGTTTTTCTGTTGTCTGTTTGTTGTTGTTGCTCTTGGGTTTGTTTTCCTTATTATTGGAGAAACACAAGCTTGATGTCATCAGGTCTCTTAAATTGGTTGCCTTAGTTTTATGGTCCAGGATGTGGTTTGCCTTGGATGTTCCAATGACTCTTGTATAGTCCAGTGTCTTTTTTTTCCCTAATATATGTTAAGTAAATTCCTTTTCTGTCTAAACTAGTCAGTGTCAGTATTACAACTAAAATCTTAATGTCCCTTTGCATCTGCGTTTAGTAGTGTTTATCATGATAATTACCATGTTATACTCTAAAGTTTTGCTTTATCTGTTGGTTTCTACCTCTTTGTGAAATTGAGGACAAAGATCTTACCTTTTTTGTTTGTCCTGCCTCTTGTGGCAAAAATTTGTAAGTATTTGAGAGGATTGAATAGTTTCTTTTCTAAAGTAGTTGTTTAAGGGACTTGAATTCCACAAATCAAATTATGACTATGGTGCGTCTTGATCAAAGTCACCCCTTCCATGTTCTCCCTCATCTTTTCCTATCCCATCCCCACCCTAAAGTTACATAGTTCAATTTTAATATAATGTACATTGAATGTAATGAATGTATGTGTTCACCCTTCTTCCCTGCATTTGTGTCCCCCCACTCCTACGAAAAGGTTTTTATTAATTATATTGTAAAAGTAATGGGTTGGCTCAGAATGTAGGTCAGTAGCAGTGCTGAGTGTATGCTATACCTTGGGTTTCATCCCTAGCTCCATTCACATCACTTTTAAAATATAAGTTTGATCTATGGAGATTTAAATCTTACCCTTTCTGTCAGTCTTAGTTTTAACATCAAGGTATCTTGAGTTCTATAGTTTATATGTTCAGCAAGTAACTAAATCCAGAGACAGACTGTAATGCCTATTAAATTATTGGAATGACATTTTATTTCAGTTTAATCATGTCATAACTCAAGCAGAGACACGTGGAAAGTTCCTTACGCATTCTGCAAAACCTGTTTTGCAACTGATGCTGTTTCCTTCGTTTCAGGTTGGTGTGTCCTTTTGTAAAAGTGCTGCTTCTACAGTAACATGTTTCACAACACATGTCCTAGTCAGAGTATGCAAAAGCCTAGCTGGGTGCCTGCAAGCCTTGTTTCCTAGTAAGGAAGCACTTGGCATTCCCTCAGCCTTTCCTGAGCTAAACTTTGGGTTCTTTATAGATAACAAAAAGAGCCCTTCACTTGTTTTCTCCCATTTAGCATAGGTTTTTCAAAGTAGTGTTCCATAAAACCACTTCAGTTCCACAAATCAGATTATGCTTATGACTTAGCTCGGGAGTAATATGTATATATAGTATTTTGATATGGAATGTATGCCATTATTAAAGGATTCACGTTGTGACTTGGCTCCTAGCAAATTGCTGGGTGGAGTCCATGAGTAAATGTACAGGGATGCCAGGTGAACATTCTGCCACTGGATATGAGACTCTGTTTACTCCAAAGGTGATTTAGGGAGAATACCTGTTGATTGCTTTGGGGAATTTTTGCTGGCTTCCTACTTGGAGAGGTGATAGCATAAACTGTTGACTTTTTTTGAAGGTTTCCTTGAAATTCAGTATGGACCTATTTAGTAGCCTCAGGTCTTTCCCCCATTGGAACTAATGACTAGATTGTTCTTGAAGAAGAGAAATCTTTATCATATTTTCTTCTCATATTTAACTTCGTTTCTTGCCACATATTTCTTTCCTCTTCCGGTTACTCAGCCAGTAACCTTGTTATATGAACATTCTTTGGGAATATTCAAGAAAGGGATGAGCTATAAATAAAGCAAGATTTCAAGATTAGTATTCCTCAGTCTCATTTATAAGTGACAAATTGTAGCATAGATTGAAGAGTTTTGTGTGGATTCATGTGAATGTACTGGTAGATAGAAAAATGATAGAGAACTTTTTTTTTTTTTGGTCATGGGGCTTGAACTCTAGGCTTGGGCACTGTCCCTGAGTTCTTCAGCTCAAGGTTAGCTTTCTACCACTTGAGCCACAGTGCCACTTCCGGATTTCTGGTGGTTAATTGGAGATGAGAATCTCATGGACTTTCCTGCCCAGGCTAGCTTTGAACTGCAATCCTCAGATCTCAGCCTCCTGAGTAGCTAGGATTACACTCATGAGCCACCAGGGCCCGGTTGATAGAGAACAATTTAATGCTGATTCTCCATACTCCAGGCTTTATTATTTTCTGTTGTCTTCTGTAAATCTGTTCCTTATTTGTCAAACAACATGTGTTGAGAATTGCTCTTTGGTTTCCATAGCATTTGAATTTCATGCTAGAAGTAAGTTAGATATCAAAGGAACCTTAACTGATCAATTCATTGAATTGGTAGTTGTCTGCATCCATGTAGTCATCATCCAAAATAAAATATAGTTTGGTACTTTCACCCCAGAAACTTCTCTTACCACTTCCTTATTTCTTTTCTTTGTTTTCTCTTCATGATACTAGGGCTGGAACTCAAGGCCTCATACTTGCTTGGCTGGTAATCTACCACTTGAGCCTCACCTTCAGCTTGGCTTTTTGATGATTTGGAGACAGAGTTTCATGGACTTTTCTACCTTCAGTATTCCAGCTCTTAGTCCTAAGTAACTAGGAATACAGATAATGAGCCACGTTGCCCACTCTCCTCCCCTTCTCCCCCCTCCCCGCTCCCTTAGTCCTAAGGATTGAACCCAGGGTCTTTCACATGCTGACAAGCACTATACCATGAATGTACATCTCAAGCTCAAGCCTTCAGGGCACTTTCTGGTTCTGCTTTACTTACATTCTCTGTTCCTGTCAGCTGCTTTTTATTACATTATATAATTTTGCCTTCTCAAGAACTTCATTTAAATCAAATCTTTTAGCTTTTTTGTGCCCAGATTCACAACTTCCTCCCCCCTTCATGTCTCAGTGCTGAAATCTAAATTCAGAGTCTGGCACTTCCTAAGCAGGCACTTTATCACTTGAGTTTCTCTATCAAATATTTTTCAGATAGGGTCTCACTTTATACCTAGGCCAGCCTGGACTATTTGTCCTTGTAGTATGGGATGATAGGCACATAACACTGCACCCATTGACTGAGGTGGAGCTTCACAAATTTTTATGCCTGGGCTGGTCTCGAACCACAGCCCACTGGTTTCTGCTTCCGAAGTAACTAAATTACAGACTTAAGTCCCATGCTAGCCTTTGGAGTTAGGATTTTGGACTTCTTTCTTTTACAGTGGAGAGAAGAGGATGCTGTAGTGAATATTGCTGACTCTTAGGAAGCAGGTAAAGTGTAATTATGTATGCTTTAGACTGGATAGATTTAAGATTTTTTGCTTTTTTTTTTGGTCAGTCATAGGGCTTGATCTCTGGAGCTGGTCACTGGCCCTGAGCTCTTCAGCTCAAGGCTCTACCACTTGAGCCATAGTGCCACTTCTGGTTTTCTGGTAGTTAATTGGAAGTCAGAGTCTCATAGACTTTCTGACTTGGGCTGGCTTTGAACCATCATCCTCAGATCTCAGCCTCCTGAGTAGCTAGGATTACAAGCATGAGCCACCAGCACCCACCTCAAGTTTTTGTTTTACTTGATTTTTTTCAGCCATAAAGTAGAATCATAATTTCTACTTTGTAGAACAGAGAATGAAATGTGATTGAGTTGTCTCAATATATTTCTCAGCTCAGATGAATTAAAAAGAATTGTTTTGCCCAGCACTGGTGGCTCACAGCTGTAATCCTAGAGACTGGAGTCTGAGATCTGAGGATCATAGTTTGAAGTCAGTCCAGACAGGAAAGTCCTTGAGACTCATCTCCAATTAACCAGAAAAAAGCCCAAGTGGGAGCTGTGGCTCAAATGATAGAGTGATAACCTTGAGCAAAAACTAGGAGAAGCTCCATGCCAGTGGCTCACTCCTAGCTATTCAGGAGGCTGAGAAGCCAGCCTGGGCAGAAAAGTCTGCAAGACTCTTATCTCCAACAAACTACTCAGAGGTGGGTGCCCTTGACACATGCCTGTAATCTTAGCTACTCCGGATGCTGAGATCTGAGGATCACAGTTCAAAGCCAGTGGTTCAAAGCCAGTATATACAATAAGTACCCAGGCCTTGAGTAAAACCCAGTACTGGCACACAAAGAATTGTTTTCCCTTTTTCTCTCCTTAAATAACAAAGTTGTCCTTTTATAGTTGAAATTAACCCAAAAAATATATAAAAATGATTAAGGCAGTTGGGAGTGGTGACACACTTCTGTTATCCGATCTACTGTAGAGGCAAAGGCCGAGGACTGGAAGTTCAATGCCAGCACAGTGTGAGCAAGACCCTGTCTCAAAAACAAAATATAGACAAAAAGGCTGGAAGCATGGCTCAGATGAAGCCCTGGGAACTCCAGTACTAAGCCTCACTTCCCCCTAAAAAATTAGTAGGGGAAAGAAGAGTTAACAAATAGATGAAATTTAAAACTATTGAAAACCCATATACGCTTATTTTTTTCATGGTTTTTAATAGTTTGTTTTATTGCATGAATACATGGATGAGGCTGTTTTGGAAACTCACCATTTTCCTATTTTTGAGTGCTGAGCAGTTCTAGATAGTTACCAGAGGGTGATATATTTTCCCCAAACACCTTTTTTTTGCATGCTTAAAATGTTTCCATCCCTTTTCCCCATAGGTTGTGTACTGGTGATAAATAGGAAATAGTAACTAGCAGATGAGTGTCACAGAGGGAGACACAAAATAGTTCTTTATGCTCACACTTCCACATGTGAAATCTCTATGCTGTTTTAAGCATTTCCTGTTTATTCTTTGGTTTATTATATTTTTCTCTAGATCAACAAAATAAGTATTTTTTACCCAAAAAGATTTCATTGGTTTTGTCACGCCTGACTCCAGTACCAGAATACCAACCTCTTTCTTGTGCCTGAATGAAGTTGGCCAAATACTGACTTCTCTTCCTTGTCGTGATTCTTTGAGTGCTTCTTGTTCACACACCACTGGCAGAAGGCAACTGGGATGGATTTCAAAGCCAGCAGTTCACTTTTAAACTATAAGCCTGTCCATTTCACAAGATCTGCCTTTACAACAAAACCTAAGCTGGAGGTCTTGTTGTCGCACTAAGATGCATTCAGACCCTCTTGCCCTCCACTCTATCTCCATGTTGTGTCATTGTTTAAAAAAAAAAAATTCAGTACTTGCTTTACATAAAACATGGAGCAGAAGGTTTGTTCTCAAAAGTAGGGGAATATAGAGGGAACTAGGACTTCAGATTAAATAATTTATTTTCCTTCTGACCAAACAGCCCTAACTAAGATTTGCTTACAGGTAAATACAGGACTGAAGAGTAGAATAGTCTTCTGAAAAGTTCCTCAATTTACAGCTTGGGTTTAGTTTAAGATTGTCTTTGTTAATAGGTTACATTTTGCTATAATGAACATATTTTCCAAACCAAAAACCAGCCAACCTGTCTTACCAGCTGTCTCCAGTAACCACCTGCCCTAGGCTTAGCACAGCCCAGACAAGCATTCTACCATAGAGCCACATTCCTAAATATGTTTTTATTTGTATTTTGAGACAGTCTTGCCAAGTTTCCCAGGCTGGCCACAAATTCCTAATCTTTCTGCCTCAGCCTGCTAATTAACTGGGATTACAGGCATGTGTCACCATGCCATCGAGGCCCAATAGTATCTTCTTTTTATTTGTGGATTTACTTACCAGAAAAGTTTCACATTGTGGTTACAGCTTCGGGGATGGTAAGGCAGGAGGATCATGAGTTCCAGGTTAACATAAGCTACATAGCAGCTTCCAGACTAGCCTGGCCTACATAACAAGACCCTCTCAAAACAAATAAGCAAAGACAAATATAATCACACATTTAGAAGTAAAATAGTTGGGATTCTCCAGGAAAACAGGGCATTTGGTTGTCTGGAATGGAAAAGGAAGTTGACTCTTCACAAGTGAAGTATGCTGTATTCTAAATTCCTTTCTACCATCTTTCAGTGCAGTTTTTTGATAGCCACACTCCTAGAGTTCAAGCCTGATTCTGTTTGTCTGCCTTGGTAGACTGTAGGGGAAACCTTGGTCTATATGGAGACCTTTTAGCTTACTGTGAAAGATTCTTTTGCCTTATCTTGAAGTAGGAACGGAAAGAAACAGCGTTAACCCAGGACTGTCCATCTGACTAAAATCACCTAATACGTGTAGTCCAGACAGCAGAGGAAGGCACTAACTAGTAAACAGTTGATGGTAGTAAAAATATCTCAAGGAAGAAATACCTTCATTGAACTCTTGGGTTTCTCTTGGTTTCTTGTGCAAATGACTTCCTGTAGATGTGGGAATTAGGGTTAAGATAGGCTCTTTTGCTTGTTTTTCTCAGGCCATGCTTCCAGCCAGTGCCATAGCTTCAAACTGTGGAGTAGAAGGAAGAGAGCAAAGCAATAACAAACATTTTGAAAACAAAATACAAGGAAACCAGGGAACCAAAGAGGAAACGGACACTGAGCAATTCCAAAAGAAACCAGACGAGTAAAGAACATGTTTTTTGTGTGTTCAGAGTTGTTTTCTACAATATATTTATGGAGGGTACAGGTGTCTCACCAGTTCTATTGTGTATTGTGAGAAACACATTTTTTGCACTCTGTGAACTTTTCAAAAGGCTATTCCTAGCTGGGTATCAGTGGCTCATGCCTATAATCCTAGCTACTCAGGAGACTGAAATCTGAGAGTGTTCAGTCAGTGAGACTCTTGTCTCCAATTAACTTCTAAAAATCCAGAAATGGCATGATGGCTCAAAGTGGTAAAGCATTATCCTTGAGTACCAAAGCTCAGAGACAGCGCCCAGGCCCTAAGTTCAAGCTCTAGGACCAGCACACACAGAAAAAAAAAAGTTTATTCCTTAAGTTCTTGTCAGTGTGACCTAGCATTTAATTTTTAAAAGTATGTTGTAGTTCCTGCTACAGTCTTGTCCCAAAATAGCAAATTCAGTGTCATTTGGATAGTATATATAGGGACTGAGACTGTGACTGAAAAGTGCATCATGGGGCAGTGGCTAGTTACTGTAAACGTATGCAGAACTGCGTTTACATGCTGAGACCTCAGCCCCAGAACAGTGGGAACCTAGTTTACTTTGCTTGCTTACCTCTCAGTCAGCAACATCTTAGAGCAGTTTGTTCAAAATAGGCACTCAATAGGCATTTATTAAATTAGTGTGTGAGTTTATAGGAAGAAAACTGAGGGTGCTATAGCTCACACCTGTAATTCTAGCTACTCAGGAGCTAAGATCTGAGATCACAGTTCAAAGCCACCCTGGGCAGGAAAGTCTGTGAGACTTATCTCCAATAAACTACTCAGAATGAGCCAGAAGTGGTGCTATGGTTCAAGTGGTGGAGGGCTAGCATTGAACACAGAGACAGAGCCCCTGGCGCTGAGTTCAAGCCCCAGGACTGGCAAAATAAAACTCAAACAAAAACAAGAAAGAAAAGAAAATTGAGGATGAGTGGATATGTCTGAAATGATAGAATATTAAGTAGCATATTAAGGTGCATTTAAGTTTTAAGACCTTACCTATATAGTTTTTGTGGGGATTTTCTTAAATCATTATTAGAAAGGTGATATACAGAGGGGTTACATTTTCACAAGTCAGGTAAGGACTGCCTGGGGCTTGAATTTCAGGGCCTGGGCTCTGTTCCGGAGCCTTTCTGCTCAAGGCTAGTACTGTACTACTTGAGCCACAGCACCGTTTCTGGCTTTTTTCTGTTTGTGTGGTACTGAGGAATTGAACCCAGGGCTTTATGCATGCTAGGTGAGCACTCTACCACTAAGCCACATTTCCAGCCCCAGGACAGCATTTCTTTTTGGACAGTTTCACCCCTTCCTTCGCTCTCCCAGTCACTTTTATATATATATATATTTTTTTTTTAATTGAGAAAATACTGTACAGAGGGGTTATAATTACCTGAGCAAGATAATGAGTACATTTCTTATCAAGCATTGTAGCCTCCTCCTTTGTTTCCCCTTCCCATCCCTTCCCATCCTCCCCCACCCAATCTTCCCCCCCCCCCACCAAAGTTGTAAAGCTCATTTTCGACATGACGACTTGTACATCTCATTATTGCAATGGGTCCACCTGTATCCCTTTTTAAACGATTTGTTTTTTCCCTTCCCCGTCACAAATTCTAACACATGAAATACAGTGAAAGCAGGGGTTATACCGTGGGGGAGGGACATACAAGGCAACAAAGAAATAAACTTATAAATGTGTTAGAAACAGTCACATGAAAGAAAAAAACATTTGAATACATATCTTAGGGTTCATTTCCCTAACATCAACTTATCTGACCTTTTCTGCTTGACTCAGACATATACTAGTTATTGCAAATAAGGGAAACCATGGGACCTATGTTTCTTTGGGCCTGGCTTACTTAATATACTTTTTTCCAAGTCTTTCCATTTCCTAACAAATGGGGCAATGTCATTCTTTCTGATGGAGGCATAGAATTCCATTGTGTATATATACCACATTTTCTTGATCCATTCATCTACTGAGGAGCATCTGGGTTGGTTCCATATCTTAGCTATGGTAAATAATGCTGCAATAAACATAGGCGTGCTGGTAGCTTTAATGTGGTCTTGTTTGTGAACATTTGGGTCATTTTATATTTTGTTTAGTGACTAGTAGGTCTGCTTAAACTAAATGTAGCTTGATATTTAGTGTAGCTTGTTCTTCTAAGTACTTTAAACTAAAATCTTAGAGTTAATTATAAAAGTCTTACTATATGGTTTGAGGCCAAATGGTAGGTTTCTTGGCTGGGAGGAGATTTTAGTTAGCAAGGAAAGGTTATTAACTGTTGTTATATCTTCTGTATCCATGCCCCCTTTGGGGATTGTTGAGATGGAGGAAGAGGATGGCTTTTCCTTTCCATAAAACCTATTATCAGCCCCTTGGATATTCTGTTTGCTTGTTTTTGACCTTTTTTTTTTTTTTGCTGGTCCTGAGCTCCTTTTTGCTCAAGGCCAGCACTCTACCACTTGAGCCACAGGATCACTTCTATTTTTTTTTTCTTTTTCTGTGATTAATTGGAAATAAGTCTCAAGAATTTTCCTGCCAGAACTGACTTCAAGTCATGAGCCTCAGATCTTAGCCTCTGGAGTAGTCAGGATTACAAGCATGAGCTACCAGCACCCGCTATACTCAATTATTTTTAAAAATTAACTTTGTAATTCAACTATCTTTACAAAATGATCTGGAATTAGTTAATCATTGTTATTTTTCTTGTTGATGTCACATCATCGCAGATGACTGATGGCACTGCCTTTAAGCTGCCCTCTTTGTGCTTTCAGCACCAGCTCTGAACTGTCTTAAAAGTATACTTGTTTTCTGACTGTATTGACAATGCTTCTACAGTCTTAGTTTTTACTGTTGTTTGTTTTATTTTGTTTTGTGATGCTACCAGTTAAGCGTGAGCTTTGCACATGCCATCCAAGTGCTCTGCCACTGAGCCATGTCTCTAGCCCACTCTTTTTGTTTTTTGCTCTCAAGTTTTTCTGTTTTGAGACAAAGTCTCACTTGGTGGCCCTGGTCGGCCTTGCTCATTTTCTTCGGATTACAGGCCTGCTCCACCAATTCAGACTCCAGCCCTCTTTATTGTTTTCCTGCCTCAAGATATGAAGGTCTCTTCCAACCAGGGAGCCCTATTATTTTCAAGTAGAGATTAATAGTTGAGACCAAAATCTGGGTTCAGGGAGCCCATGGTGAATGGTAGTAACCAACAAAGAGAGCTTTTCATTACAGGCTATTTCCTGCATATAAAATGTCTCTGTGTCTGTGTGTCTGTGTGTGTCTAAGAAGTAAGGGTCAAACTACACCCACACACTCTATTCAAGTGTTCTTTGTGTTCTTTGCAACCCTAAAGAGATAGGTAACCATCTTCATTTTTCTTTTATTGTTCTCTTTTCTTATTTTTTTTCTTTTTTGTCGGTCATGGGACTTGAACTCTGGGCCTGGACGTTGTTCCTGAGCTCTTCAGCTCAAGGCAAGTGCTCTACCACTTGAGGCACAGCTCCACTTTCCGTTTATTGGAAGTAAGAGTCTCATGGACTTTCCTGCCTGAGCTGGCTTTGAACCAAAATGCTCAGATTTCAGTCTCCTGAGTAGGATTACAGGTATGAGCACCGGTGCCAGCTGTTCTCTTACTTTTCTATCCAGTAATTTTTAACCACTTATATGAATACCCCTAAGCAATCATTATGTAGGTTTTTTGTTTGTTTTATTTGAATAAAACTGCTTTTTTGCCAGGCACCTGGTGGCTCATGCCTGTAATCCTAGCTAATACTTAGGAGGCTGAGATTTGAGGGTTCAAAGTGAGCCCAGGTAGAAAAGTACATAAGGCTATAATCTCCAATTAAGCATCCAAAAAAAAAAAAGCTGGAAGTGGAGCTGTGCTAGTCTTGAGCAAAAAAAAAAAAAGTTAAAGGACAATGCCCAGGCTCCAAGTTCAAGGCCCAGTACTGATGCCTATATACACACACATTTCTGGGCTGGGAATGTGCCTCAATTGATAGAACAACTTCTTGCAAGTGGGAGGCCCTACATTTAAACTTTATTACTACCAAAAAAGAACGTAGTTATGTACACATACTAATTTGCACAGCAGAAGCAAAAATTTCAATGAGTAATGAAGTAAAAATAAAAAGTAAAAAACAAACACTTTATTCCATTGTGTTTCATTTAAATACAGGTTGTAGGACTGGAAGTGTTGCTTATTGGTACAGTACTTGCCAAATATACACCAGGCCATTGGTTTGATTTCCAGGACAGCAAAAAGTAAAGATTCTCCAACATAGCAAGAAGTAAATAAAGTATTTAAATACTGGCTATGATGTGCTAAATTGATTCATATCTCATTGGGTTACAATAAGCAGTTTTTAAAAACTATTCTAAAAATATATTTGCTGGTTTAGAATATGTTTAAATGTTAACCTAAGGAGATTATGTCAGTTTGTTTTTCAAGGTGGTGGAATCAATCTAGCATAAAGTGAAAGAGTTCTTAATGCTTAGTCCTTAAATGGGCAGACCAGTGTTACCAGTCACAAAACAGGTATTCCAAGATTTATCCCTGTCAAGAGTTTTAAGAAGGTTGTTTAAACAGTTTCAAACTTGTGGGTACAAGCAATCCTCCTATCTCAGCCTCCCAAATAGCTGGAACTATATGTAGTTGCTCTCCCCAATTCCTGGCCTGGTAAGATGAAGAGTTGTAAATGGTAGAAAATTGGTTCTTAGCAGGTCATTTTTTGCTAGAGTGTAGCTGATAACCTATTAGCAATTGTAAATGTGAGGTTGGATACAGCACAAAGGACGAAACCTTGAAAATTAGAGTTGATACTTAGGAAATACTGGCACTCAAGGAAACCAGCCTTGGTCAAATAAGCAGCCAAGCAGAACATCCCTTTTTGTCTAGAGGTAAACTTCTTGTTCTAATTCAAAGATTATTACTAGTATTTTGGGAAAGTAATGTTAGAATTCTTAAAACTCAGGGCCTCATGCTTGCTAGGCAGGTATTCTACTACTAAGCCATGCCTCCAGCACTTTTTTGTGCTTTTTTTTTGGTCGGTCGTGGGGCCTGAACTCTGGGCCTAGGCACTGTCCCTGAGCTCTTCAGCTCAAAGCTAGTGCCCTACCACTTGAGCCATACATGGAGCCACTTCGGGCTTTTTTCTGCTTACGTGGTACTGAGGAATTGAACCCAGGGCCTCATGTATGCAAGGCAAGCACTCTACTACTGAGCCAACTTCCCAGCTCCTTTTGTGCTACTATTAAGATAGGGTCTCACTTTATACTTGGGCCAGCCTGGATTTTGGATCTCCTGTTTGTGCTTCTCTGCATCTCTGCATCTCTAGAATTACTGGTACACTCCACCTCACCAAGCCATTGGCTGAGATGGACTCTCTAGAATATATATATATATTTTTTGGGGGGGTAGGGGGTGGGGGGAAGTCTGGGCTGCCCTCAAACTGAGATCCCTGGTCTCTCAAGTATATATGATTACAGGCTGTACCACCTCACCCTGCTTGAAGTATTATTTTTAATAAAATTTTATTGTTGCTATTAAGGTGTTGTACAGAAGGGTTACATTTCATAAGTTAGGTAATGAGTACAATTCTTTTTGGACAGGGTCTCTAGTCCCTTTACTTTTCCTCAGTTTTCCCCTCCTGTTCCTGCCCACAAATTCCATAGTTCATTTTCCTGAGGCATTGTGTTTAATGGTCCTAAAAATATCTTCAGATTTTCTCAGGGATGTTACCCCTGTGTGGGTAACATCACCTTCTGATAGGAATTGAGCACTGTTAGTAGAGATGGTAGCTGGATACAGGTGTAAATACGTTGGAATTTCAGGAAAGATTGGTTGGATAAGTAAGCAAATCCAAGACATGAGTTTTTGGTAGGGTTTTTTTGTTTGTTTGTTTTTTGTCTCCTCTCTTAAGTGTCTTTTGAAGAAAATAAATAATCGTTGTACAGACCAACTACATTTCACTTAGTCCACTTCACATCATGTTTGCCTCCACAGAGCTTTGCTATTTTGGAACCATTGGTGTGAATTATTCCTTGCTAATAAAAATCTGATTTTTTTTTTTCTTCTGCTGGAGAAAAGAAGCTTATGTGCACATTACCCTAAATCAACTTTCCTGGAACTTTTTGTTCTCAGGACCTCTTTTCACTCTTCAGAATTACCAAGTAGACTGTAACTGTTGTTTATAGTATAAAAATTAAAACCGAATGTTTAAAGTATTTCCCAGTTCATTTAAATATCTATGTTTTGTGCCAGAACCGGGGCTTGAAGTCAGAGGCTCTTGTATTAATTGGCTTTCTTATTATTGGCACTCTACCACTTGAGCCACACCCTAACTCTGACAAACAATATTTTTATTTATTTATTTTTATTTTTGCCAGTCCTGGGGCTAGAACTCAGGTCCTGGCTCTGTCCCTAAGCCTCTCTATGCTCAAGACTAACACTGTACCACTTGAGCCACAGCGTCACTTCCAGCCTTTTCTGTTTATGTGATACTGAGGAATCGAACCCAGGGCTTCATGCATGCAAGGCAAGCACTTTACCACTAAGCCACCTTCCCAGTGCACAAAGTATATTTTTAAAAATTAATGAGAGTAGGAGTAGTGGCATACTCATACCCTGTGTGCCCACAGCTTGAGAGATAGAGGTAGGAAATGTGAGTTTATCTTAAGGTTATCATAGCATTAGCCAAGGTTCCATAGCAAGTTCAAGGTCGGCCTGAGTTATCTTGTAAGACTGTCTCAAAAAAGAAAATGAGAAAAGTAGCATGAATTTATAAATGTCTTTTTTTTTTTGTCTGTCGTGGGGCTAGAACTCTGGGCCTGCGCTGCCCCTCAGCTCTTCCGCTCAAGGCTAGCACTCTACCACTTGAGCCACAGCGCCACTTCTGGCTTTTTCTACTTATGTGATGCTGAGGAATCAAACCCAGGGCCTCATGCATGCCAGGGAAGCACTCTACCACTGAGCCATCTTCCCAGCCTCTATAAATATCTTTAATACAACATTGCTTAATAGAGGATAGCTAAACTAATCTCAGATCTGTGTCACCATTCAGTCTGTTTTGAATCATAGGAAGAAAATCCATCCTTATATAGATGCGTAGTTGGGAAAGGAATGAGTGTTTTAACACTCGTTCAGTGATTTTGGATATTCTCCTGTGATACTACAGCAAAATGTGAGCAGTGGTAGTTGGTTAAAGATTAGCTGTCATGTGGAATCTAAACCATACAAATAAATTTTCTGTGGTGTTACATTAAAATCCTTTGGTCTCAAACTTACACTTTGAACTTTTTACCAATATGCATGCATTAGTCACTTGGAAAATACATGTTGGCTGGATTATGTGGATCTTCTAATGTTGACTAATTTCATTAGATGGTATCAGCAAGTCACATTCATTAATCTCACTGCCAGTCTCATCAGAAGAATACTGGGAAGCTATCCAGCTCACAGTGGTACATACAAGTTTTCCAAAATTCTAAAGCTTAAAATTAATCATTGGCAGCAGATACTGTCAGTTGTTCTTGAAATGACAAAGTTACTGCATTCATTTCTGAGAAATGAGAAAATGTCTGTCGGACACCCAAGTGTGGAGAGCTGTAGTTTATCTGCCAGTCACTGTTTAAAGTTAAAATGGTGCTGCATTATTGAAGCAGACCGTTTCCTTTGCATCTGAGTTGCCCAAATGCTTTTCCTAAAACTCTCCATTCATGGCAGAAATGCTTTATGATTACTTCTCATTTTCATTTAAAAACAAAAAACAAAATGCCAGGCACCAATGGCTCATGCCTATAAATCCTAGCTACTCAGGAGGCTGCGATCTGAGGGTCACGGTTGAAAGCCAGCCCAGGCAGGAAAATCCGTGTCTCTTATCCCCAATTAACCACCAGAAAACCAGAAGTGGTGCTGTGGTTCAAGTGGTAGAGCACTTGCCTAGAGCTGAAGAGTTCAGGGACAACATCCAAGACCAGAGTTCAAGACCACACACAAAAAAAAGGCTTAAACTGTGCACTATAATCCTAACTACTCAGGAGATAGAGATCTGAGGATCACATACTGTTCAAAGTTAGTGAGACTCCTACCTCCAATTAGCCACCAGAAAACAGAAAGCGCTGTTGTGGCTCAAAGTGGTTGAGCACTAGCCTTGAGCAAAAGAACTCAGGAACAGCACCCAACCTGGAATTCAAGCCCTATGACTGACAAAAAAAAAAAAAAACTTAGCCGGGCGCTGGTGGCTCACGCCTGTAATCCTAGCTACTCAGGAGGCTGAGATCTGAGGATCGCAGTTCAAAGCCAGCCCGGGCAGGAGAGACCGTGAGACTCCTATCTCCAATAAACCACCAGAAAACCGGAAGTGGCGCTGTAGCTCAAGTGGTAGAGCGCTCGCCTTGAGCTGAAGAGCTGAGGGACAGGGCCCAGGCCCAGAGTTCAAGTCCCACGGCCGACAAAAAAAAAAAAAACTTAAGCTACCCAATTAAGAGCCAAGGATTATTGCCTTATTTTATATAGGCTTAGCTTTTATCTTGTTATAAATGCACTAAATATAAATGCACTAAATATTTTACTTAATTTTTCATTTTTTATAAAAATAAAAGTTTTTATTCTGGAATAATTTTACATTGGGTCATCTTCATAGATTATATTAGAAAAGCTTCTAAAATGATCTGGTGGAAAGTCCCCATATACTTTTACTTAGCCGCCTCTACTTTTAGCATCTAAGGTAACTATGGTACATTTGTCAGAAGTAATGATTAACCTTAACCAGGCTTTATCCTTTATTCTACGTTTCCCAGTTTTCTCATCCTCAAGTATCCTTATGCTGTCCCAGGAGCCAGGCCAGGAGGATGGTGATTTTAAAGCAGTAGTTTTCCCTTTCCCTATATTAAGGAAATAGATTGTAGATTTAGAGAAAAGTTACAGAGATAGAACAGAGTCTGTGTGCCCTTTGCTACCATCCTGCAGAATTGCAGAGCATTTGTTAGAAGTAAGAGACTAAAGATGCCACCCCCTGGCATTGACACTGTCATGAGGATATTCCTGGAGCTGTGGCCTGCCTTCGTGGGCTCCTCCAAGGCTACAACCCTCATGCCTGAGTGTATTCAAGCCTAGGATTGACAAACACCAGTGCTTCATACTCTGCCCTGCCAGGCCCTGCTGTGTGACTCTCAAAGCCTTCTTCTCCACAAATAGGCCAGTGCAGTGCCCACCTCATGAGACTGTGCTGGGGGAAATGGCAGGCATTCCATAGACTACTACATTCTCAATGGAATTGCTTCTTCATTTCTTTCAACTACTTGACAGTGAAAAATGTTTTGGCAAAGCATTTTGCTAAGGATATCGAGGAAAATGTAAAAGACCACTGTCCCCAAAGACCTTAGGTCTTATTGAGGAAGGAAAATACCTTTCTTAACTCTCTGCAGAACAAGTTCTTAATTGTTGGTCTGAAGCAGTCATCTCTAGCCCACTTACAGAATCTTTTGGTTTCTGTTTCTTCACACATCACAATTCACAGAAGTCTGTGAATTGTGCACATCACACCTCACTTAAAAGTAGATCTTTTTTTAAATTAATTTATACATATTTTTTTTTCTCTGTCAGCCATGGGGCTTGAACTCAGCCTGGGCGCTGTCCCTCAGCTCTTCAGCTTAAGGCAAGCGTTCTACCACTTAAGCTACAGTGCCACTTCTGCCACTTTTCTGAATGGTTTATTGGAGATAAGAGTCTCACGGACTTTCATGCCCCTGCTGGCTTTGAACAGCGATCTTCAGATTTCAGCCTCCTGAATAGCTAGGAGTACAGGTGTGAGCCACCAGTGCCAGGTTATTTGTTTTTTATTTATATGGTACCAAGGAGTAGAATCCAGGGCCTCGTGCATTCTAGAGAAGCATTCTACCGCTAAGCTACATTCCCAACCCAGGAGTAGATCTTAAAGGCAAAAATTGTTGGGTATTTCTTCTGGGCCATTTTTCTCTAACTCTGTTTGACAGTTTGCCATCCTCCAGATAAGTAGTGGAGGTACTCTGTTCTTTCAACAAATTTCAAAGGGATTGATGTTAATAGTTGTTTAGTGAGTGCCTGCTGTGGCTAGTTAAATGTTCATTTCTTTTTTTTTTTTTCTTTTTTTTTTCTTTGTGTGGGGCTTAAACTCAGGGTCTAGATGCTATCCCTGAGCCTCTTTGTGCTCAAGGATAACACTCTACCACTTGAGCCACACACAGCGCCACTTCTGGTTTTTGAGTGGTTAATTGGAGTTAAGAGTCTTACAGGGATTTTCTGCCTGGGCTGGCTTCAAACTGCAAGCCTCAGATCTCAGCCTCCTGATAGGTAGGATTACAGGCCTGAGCCACTGGTGCACCACTTAAATGTTCATTTCTAAATTCTAGGAAATAGTTATATTACCAATTTTATACATGAAGGAACAGATTTATACAGGTTTATTAATATTAATAAGAGGCAGAAAATACAGATTCAAAGGATTTATCTGAGACTAAAGCCCAAGCTTTGTATCATGATTTTTTTTACAAGGAGATGAAAGCCAAGAAGCAACAGACATAAACAAGGATGACAGATGGGTTTGCTGATGCCTAATAATGTTGTCATGGCAATGATGTTGGAAGAGGAAAGATCACTGACATGTTACAAGGCATTTGGCATTCCTGCTACAGGTGATACTTTTTCCCTTGGACATTTTTCTATGTTTGTTTATTTTTGTGGTCATGGGGCTTGGACTCAGGGCCTACTCTCTGTCCCTGAGACCTTTTTCTCAAGGCTAGCCTTCTACCAATTTGAACCACAGCTTCACTTTCAGTTTTCTGTTGGTTTATTGGAGATAAGAGTCTCACAGGGACTTTCCTGTCCAGGTTGGCATTGGACTTCAATCCTCAGATCTCAGCCTCCTGAGTTATGAGAATTACAGGCGTGAGCCACCAGTGACTGGCAAATATTGCTTTTTTTTTTTTTTTTGGTCAGTCCTGGGTCTTGAATTCAGTTTTCTAGATGAAGGATTTTCATTCTGTGTGGACTTTAATTATTGTTTAAGAAGCAAATCACATGAAGATTTCAATCTACATTTACCATTTCTAATATCTTTAAATATTCTTCTGGTAAAATCCACTTTAGTTCAGGGCTGGAAATGTGGCTTAGTGGTAGAGTGCTTGCCTAGCATGCATGAAGTCATGGGTTTGATCCCTCAGTACCACATAAACAGAAAAAGCTGGAAGTGGCACTGTGGCTTAAGTGGTAGAATGCTAGCCTTGAGCAAAAGAAGCTCAGGAACAGTGCGTAGGCCCTGAGTTCAAGCCCCAGGGCTGGCAAAAACTAAATAAATAAAAAGCACTTAGTTCATCAAAGTAAGCAAACTTGTTTTTCTGGTAAACTTTTATTACATACAATTTTTTTTTAATCTGTCATGCAGAAGGTATGGCGCAAGTGCTAGAGTGATTGTGAGGCCCTGAGTTCAAACCCTGGTAGTACTAAATAAATAAATAGATAGATAAATTTTTTAAAATCTGTTGTAATATCAGTGTAAGAGAAGCATGCAGGGGAGGCATTGTTAGTGTAGTTAAGATTTGTGAAGATTTATGGGGCAATGTTGGCATTTGAATTCAGAGCTTCATGCTAGTAGGTAGGCAGTCTGCCACTAGAGCCACACCTCTAGACCTTAGAATGGAATTTGGATAATTTCTGTGGAAATTCTTCATTTATACATAAAAATAGTTAGATCAGAGAGTATAAACATTGTACTTGAATTTACAAATAATCTATTCTAATCCCAGAAAGGGGCATTGAACAGATTTAGTAAAATGACAAGAAACTTTTCTATAGGAAAAAAAAATGGTTATCACCCATCTTAACATCATGGTTCCTTTTATTTCTTTTATTTCTTTTTTTATCTTATTTTGTTTTTGTTTTGCCAGTTCTTGGGCTTGACCTCACAACCTAGGTGCTGTCCCTGAGCCTGTCTGTGCTCAAGGCTGGTGCTGTACCACTTGTGCCATAGCGCCACTTCTAGCTTTTTCTGAATAGTTTATGGAGGTAAGAGTCTGACAGACTTCCTTGTCTCCAGGCTGGCTTCGAACTGCAATCCTCAGATCTCAGCCTCCTGAGTAGTTAGGATTACAAACATGAGCCACCCAGCTTTCTTTTTGTTTTTTACCCCACTTCAATAATTACCATTAAGACTTAACATTATTTCATATGTATACCTGCTCAATTCCCCATATTATTTCTTAGCATCTCAGATAAAGGATTTTGTACATAAATATCTCAATCTGGATCTCTTCTTTTTAATTATAACCACCCACCATTATCACACTTAGAGAAAGAAAAGTTTTCATGTTACCAATTACCCAGTTTTTGTTCAGGCATCCAATTATTTGTTTGACTCCAGTAAGTTCCTTTTGTGGCAGTTGGCACTCTAATACCTTTTAGTTTTTGGATTTCTATTTCATATTCTCCCTCCCCTTCTATTTGGAAACTCACTCTTGCTAGGCAAGCACTCTACAACTTAAGCCATGTCTTTACCTCTTTCTCTTTTTGCTTTGGTTGTCTTTGAGACAGGTTCAGGCTGGCCTGGACAGTGATCCTGCTACTTATGATTTCTGCCTAGCTTCAGTAGCAGTTGAGTGCCACCATACCTGGCATCAGTTTGTTTCTGGGTTTTTGTTTTGTTTTTTGTTTTTTTTTGGGGGGGGAGGGTCCGGTCATGGGGCCTGAACTCTGGGCTAGGGCGCTGTCCCTCAGCTCTTCAGCTCAAGGCTCGCGCTCTACCACTTGAGCCACAGCACCATTTCCAGCTTTTTTCTTTTTGCTTATGTGGTGCTGAGGAATCGAAACCAGGGCCTCAGGCATGCAAGGCAAGCGATCTACCACTGAGCCACCTTCCCAGCCCAGGTTGTTTCTGTTGAGATGAGGTCTTTCTTACTTTTTGTCCAGGCTGGTCTTGTAATCCTCTTGATTTCTGCTTCCTTAGTAGCTGGGATGACAGGCATGAGCTATCAATTGTGGTTCCTTTTACTTAGTAAGAAATGCTTCAAGACATTGGGGAGGGGCTAGGAAGGTGGCTCAGTGGTAGAGTGCTTGCCTTGCATGCATGAGGCCCTGGGTTCGATTCCTCAACACCACATAAGCAGAAAAGGCCATAAGTGGTGCTGTGGTTCAAGTGCTTGAGCTGAAGAGCTCAGGGACAGCGCCCAAGCACGGAGTTCAGGCCCCACAACTGATGCCCCCCCCCCCCAAAAAAAAAGACATTAGGGATAAGGGATGCTAGTTGATAATGAACAGGTATTTTTTTTTAATTTCCTTTTTGTGAAGGCAGAACTGCTACTTCCAAATCAAGTTTAGAATTATGTTTGAAACTTCTCACTTCTTAAACCAAAGAATAACAAGAATGATAGAATAGCATATAAACACTCATTTATATATTTCATGATACACATCTTAGAATGAAAATACCAACACCTGGGCTGGGAATGTGGCTCAGTGCTTGCCTAGCATGCATGAATCCTCCGGTTTAATTCCTCAGTACCACATAAACAGAAAAAGCCTGAAGTGGTGCTGTGGCTCAAGTGGTAGAGCACTAGCATTGAGCCAAAGAAGCTCAGAGACAGTGCTCAGGCCCTGAGTTCAAGCCCC